>NC_086284.1:129313186-129613186 GCF_963924245.1 Chroicocephalus ridibundus
CTTTATTTAAAAAAATCAACATTTTCTCTGAAATGTTTCATTCTAATTGCTTTTTTATGGAAAAATTTCTTTAAAACCTGCTTCATTAACCACAGAATCCCATTTTTCATGAACAAATTTAAATTCTACCCCCTCCCTTTAAACTACTTCCTCACTCATGGAGGCTTTGAAAAGTCATGTGGAGCCTTTAGGAAGGACAATACAATGTGGAATAGGAAGAGTAGTGAAAAATTATTAATTGAAATACGTGGCAAAAGGAAGTCCATCATCATCAAATATCTCTTGCTCTACCATTTAGAGAGAGGAAAAAAAAAATCTTGATTAGATATCTGATGGATTTCCTATTTATATATCTGGAAGATATGCTCCCAGCAGGGAATGCTCCCAGTTCCCATCTTTTAGCTGGCCCATCTTACAGCAAGCTGGCCACTGCCTCCTTGGAGGCTCACAGGATAGAGAGGCTGTGGAGCTACGATGAGAGGCACTGGCCGAACTCTGTGCAAGGAGCTCGGCACAGGATAGCAGATAGTGTTGAAGGCTGGGGCCAGGGACCCTGGCAGGGCTACAGGACGAGACTTGTCCACTGTATAGTCAGAATTTAAAAGCATGCTTGGTGTGTTCATCTCCTTTCCAAAGAACAAAAATAAGAATGCTCCTGATGTTTATGAGACATGTCTTGGCAACGCAAATCCAGACACCAAACATCTAATAAGACTCAATGGTTTCAAAAAACAACCGCCAATAAAGCACAGCTCTCCACATCCCCCTTTTCAACACTCAACACTTGGATTTAAAGGTCTCTAGTTGCCACACGCTAATTTCATAGCTATCAATGCCCCGACCTGCTGTTTCTCTCCATTTCCTCAGCTCTTTAAGGGAAAACTCTTCTGACAACCCTCTCTCCCAAAGCACACACACTTTTATACACTAGTTGTCCAGCCACTGCTGCAGGACGTCCATAGGATAGCAGGCTGGTTCAGTAATGATCAGTTTGTGGTGCCAGTTATTCTGGAGTGCTATGATGATGACACTCTTAGCTGTGCACCATGCCATGACTATGAAGATGTAGCCAGGCAGCTTGCACCCTGCACTGAGGTAGCCTTGGCTGTGTTATGTGGCAGTGCATGGGAGCTTTCAGGCAGAGTTAAGAGAGCATTAGCTCTGCCAGAGCATCAACACAATCCTTGGAAGCCTATATTATCTTGATCCTCAAGCAACATAATTGCCACGTGAAACTCTGTTGTCACATTTGCCCCTTCCCTCCTCCCCAACACACCTGCCCATCAGACCTTTGCCACCTTCCTTCCTTGACACCAGCAGCAATATCCTGGAAAGGACCCCATTAAACCAACAGCCCAGATGGCTTTGCTTCTTTCCCTGAGTGCATCTGTGGCCACTCTCTGCCAAGGAGGACATTTCCCTGCAGCTCTCTTCACTTGCCTAAACGTAGGTGTTTGGTGCCATTTGGGACGCCTTGAGGTGCCCAAGACATCTGCACAGAAATAGCAGATATGACATGGGACTACAGGAAACCTGTGCCCATCTGCACCAGTGGCAAGAAGCCAGGTAGGACACCAGAAAGCAATGAAAGCAAGCAACTTGAGCACCTAACACTGCTTCCAACCAGCAAGCTGGGGGAGTGGTATAGGGTTCTTAGATGTTGTTGGGAACAAGGTCAAAGGAGTCCTTTCTTCTTTCTGCTGACACCTGCTGGACCTTGCCCTTCCCAGCAGCAGGCTCAGGAGAGAGTTTCTGGAATATTTTTCCAGAAGAAGACAGGTAAAAAACTGGCACTGTGCTCCAAGAATGGAAGGCAAGACACAGTTGTTATTTAGATAGGGAAAGAAATCTACAGATTTCCCCACAAGCTCTTTGCTTCCTTCCCTTTGCACAACTCAGGCATGATTACTAGAAAAGGGCACTGGATGGAAATGAAGAATTTTTGCAGGAAGTTGCAAATGATAACATGAATAACTTGGTTGAATGCCTTTTTCTGCTTCTCATTCCTCCCATGGTGCTTCCCTCTCCAGTACCTGCTTTTTAGATTCATCTCTTATTTTCTATTCTCTGTTTCCCTCACTGCTGACAGCTCTTAGCTTCATTTACTGGTTTTGATTGCATGTTATTTACTTAGCACCCGTTGATTTGTCCCCTCAGGACTTCTCTGTTTTAAGCAAAGAGAATGTGTATGATTTTAAGTGGACATAATTTTATAGAAGAAAGGAAACAATCACTGTAGCTTCCTTCTCAACACACAAAAAAAAAACAACCCACAAAAAACCAAACCAAAAGCAAGTCCATCTGAGAGATGTTTCAGCAGTTGGTCACAGCTGAGCTGATCACAAAATGTTGACCACAGAGCAGGTCAAGGTAGGAGTAACATGAAGTCACAATGCATGCAAAGCAGCATCTTAACTGTTTTAGATCTACTCAACTCGCATTAGGTTTTAAATTGTACACATCTTGACCAAAAAAAAAAAAAAAATCATCTCTTCAATGTAAGATATCCTCCTAGTTTTCCTCTCAGCAGAGCCATGAACCATACTGAAGTGTACTTTGGAAACAAACACAGACTCAAGAGAGTAGGAGGCCAATAGACTCACACAGATGTCACAAGATGCTGAGCTAACCAGAGGTCCTAACATGTTCCCAGCAAAACTCAATGCAGAAAGTACTGAGTTTCAAGAGGATTAGGGGTAACTACACATGAAAAGGGTGCTCCCACTGTAATTTTACTCCCCCTGTAATATTGGTCTGACTGACTGCCTCAGCGTACCTCCTCCTCCGTCAGCACAGTGACCAACCACTCCGCCTGCAGCTGCCACAGGCTTCACCCTGATACCTTCTTTGGGAAAACACCCAGCTAAAAAAAATGTAAGACAGCCTAATTCCTTCACTGCCCCAGTGCAGGAGTCTGCCAAAGTCACCACTAGAAAAAGTGAGCGGGACCCTTGCCATTTCCTCATTTTTATGCTACTTGCAAATAACGACATATTTCTCAAAGAATCACACAATCATTTATTTACCAAGTAGCCTACTGTGAACGCATTTCAGCCTATGGCATGCATAAAGACAGCTTGCTTCAATTACGGTTGGTTGTTTTGTTGTTTTTTTTTTTTCATACAGACAAAAGAAAATCTGCTAAGCTTTTTTGTTGGGGTTTTTGTTTTTTTTGTGGGTTTTTTTTTTGTTTTTTGTTTGTTTGTTTTGTTTTTAAGCTATAAAGGTAAAACATCACAGGAAGTAAAAGCCCCATGAATACAGCAGCCTTTCTCTGTCCCCCTCTCTCACTCGCCCACTCTTTCTGCAAGGGCCTGAGCTGTTCACAAAATGGCAGGCTGACTCAACGCCATGGCTGGACCAGTCTAAATCTTGACATTCCTTCAAGCCTATCATTTTTACGATGCCAACTTAGGTAGTAGGTCATTAGTCACTTAAGTCACATGGTATTTGCACTGCCCCCTTATTAGCTAACCAATGCTTTAAACAAAACAGCAAACATCGAGTCATTTCATTATATGGTTGTGGGTGTTTTTTTTAAAGAGCAAGCAGTTTGGCCAGAGACGGGTATTAGCTTTTATGAGCTAACTTATTTTCATAGGCAGTCAACCACGTTTCCATACTTATCAACAGCAAAAGAAGGAACATTTCCCCCATTTATAGCAAAATGCAACGTACAAACATAACCAAGTATCATTGTATATACTTTTTTCGGACCAGCTTCTTCCGTTGTAGAAACAAGAACTGCAGAGGCACTAAAAATGGAATCAAGTTCAAAGAACAAGACGTACGTGCTTCTGACAGCACACGTTAATTCTCAGCACTGGGTCACCATATCAGCCCCTTGGTGTCCACTTGAAATCCTCTCTTTTTAATCCATGGTCTCTTCCCTTTCCTGAGATGCGGAGTTTTACAGGAAGGGTATTCAAAAGCACACAGCACTGGCTTATCTTTGACTTCAGTGTGAGCACACGTAGACCAGTTGCAAATGTTTTTAAAATCTTTCCCAGCGTTCATCATCACCATATATGCTCTCTTGCTCCTTGAGTTTCTCACCACTCTAAATCCTTCCCTAGCCACCTTACAGGCTGGTTTTCTTCAGAACTTTCTTACTTAAACTCAACTATAATTAAAATCACACCAAAAGGAACAGTTGTGAAAAGAAAGACATGAAGAAGCTATGCAGGGTACAAGGAAGTACTTATGTTTCTGAAAGCAAGTGGAAAATGTTTCTTAGTTCTCAGCTGCCAAGAACTGCTTGAAACACCAATACATGCTCCATTCACCACTGGGCCAGAAGATGCTCCACAGAAGAACAGTGGCTCACTGACAACAGGAAAAAGACAAGAAAAATTGCTCTATTCTGAGAGAGGGAAAGGAGGAGCTGCGTGGAATAGTGTCCTCTGCCACCTTGTAGATGAAGCGTTCAGAGCAGAACTAAAGAAAAGCCTGCAGTGACCAGACAGCCGCGCATACGCTGGCTGGTTGGCTGTCTAGCAAGGTGAAATGATATTGAAGAGGCATTTCCATTGTGAAGACTTTCTGAAAGGTCTGCTGAAGTGATGGGAAGAACATTTTTCAAAGAGATCCAGACAACAAACTACACTTTCCACAATAAAAATACCCATTAAGCTCCATTACGGTTATTTTTATTGAGGCTAGTCTAGACATTCAAGTACTGTTTTTATTCATCTCCAGATAAATAGAGATCTAGATAAAGATGGAACCACTGCTGCTGTGTAGGGTCAGACTACATAATGGCCCAGTCATTATCCTATCTTTGACAGCGACCAGAACAGAATAAGCATTCGAGCTTCCCTCATTCCCAAATGCCCTCTCATCCTAGCAGTGTACCTTTGACTTGTAGTCTGCATCACTGTGTTCCTCAGGAATTTTTTTTTCATTAACGCATTTAATATTCAGAAATTAAAAAAAAGGAAATTTGGCTTATTCTTCTGTTGATGAAACGAACTTCCCTTGAAAGCTTGTTTTATTCTAAATTCAGATCGGCCTGAGATCCTTCAAGTCTACCTAATCCTAACATACCAAACATTTTAAGAATCCTTTTAAATAGTTTTCAGAAAATGGGAACACTCAGCAGCTTCTCCCAAGGCTAATATGAGCTTGAAGATATTCTGGGCTTTTAAACAAATACAAATTGTGGGGTTTAGGCGCTGCCAGCAAACTTTGGACCCTTCCAGGTTTGGAAATTATAGTCTCTAGCTGCTTTCTTGGCAGGGAAAGAACCTTAAACCATGATTCTGTCCTGGACTGTGGTATCTCTTCTTGTGCTGTCACTGTCCTGATACAGGGTGAAGGGCATCTCTGAAGTTGACAGATCCGTGAGATGGAAGCTTCTGGCTCTAGAAGCAGCTAGAAACTTTTGAGTGTACCTCAGCCTGGCTGTTTCAGTAGGAACTGGACAAGCTCATCTGGGATTGATGCTGAGGTTAAGAAATCCATCATGTTTTATTGTTCCTGCTGATGTACGACATGCCATCCTTCATCTCTTTGTAATGCAGAGTGTCTGCATGTTGGCTCACATTATAATGTCAACTCCACTTTTACTCCCTCCTCCCCCAACTCCATTTGGTCTGTTCAGGCTAAAAATAACATCAAGATTCATGTCTATGAAAAAGATGGGCGCCAGAGAGAAGAAAACTTGCTGACTAAGAGTCTCACGACCATACTTATTACCTTCTACTGCAAGCGTGGATCGTCTCTATTCAAGAAACTTCATTCCCGACTCTGGAAAGTAGGGGAAAAAGTTCCAAACTTGATGAGATTGTCCAATATCTATATCAAAATCTTTTCAGCCATGCAGGCCAAGAGACAGGTGGGAGGCTTTTGGATGTTCCAGGTTCCCATCTTCTCTGTGGCATGAGCAAAGGCTGACGAGAAGGTTTAATGGGTGGGTTATTCAAGAAAGGGCACAGAAGCCCAAAGAAAGATTCTGCATTTTAAGGCCCCATGAGGTTTGCACCAGGTCTCAGACATCCCTGATGTGCATGGTCCATCTCTGTTTGAAAGCCTGACTGGCAACTCTTCCTTTCCAGACAGTAAGCACATGCTTGCAGGGAAGAAAGGAGCTGTAGCAAAAGTACGTACAAGGAATTTGTTCTGCTGAGTCAAGTGGCAGATGTCTGCGCTCTGGGCTTATGACAAAGCTTGCCCCTTTGTGGTACTGAGGGGCTCCAGGCCACTGGAGATGTGCCTTTCCAGTAAGATTTCTAATGCTGCTCATCTCTAGTCATTTAAGAGCCTGGGGTTTTTCTTTTCGGTTATTGTTCTTTTCTAAAATCGGAGGTCTTTTCTTTCTTAAAGCAGAACTATGGTGTCACGACATCCTAATTTGTATAATTGCTGTCTATCCTAAAGTTTCCCCTGCAGTTTCAATTACACGTCTCACTTCAATTAAACTCCTTAATTCTTGTCCCAAACTGGCATACAGCACGGCTAACAGTCACGGTTATCCTGCTCTACCCCAAAGCTGACTGCACTGTCCTAGTGGGACGGCTGAATAGAAAGCAGTTTGAAGCCATCTGGGATGACGTACATCTGTAGAAGTGTCAAACATTGATTGTGAGCTACTCTCGCCTTCCTTTTGCATCTGGAGGAACATGGTTTGAATCAGGGTAACTCCCAGAGAGTTAAAGGGAGCGGAGAAATGAAACGCCCTGCCCAGCTTCCTGGGTAAAGGAATGGAAGAGGTGAAGAGCCGGGTTGAGTGGGCTGAAGACCCTCTAGAGGGTCTCCAGGGGATGAAACCATGCAGTTCAAGTGCCGCAAGAGGGAGAGGGAGGTGAGAGCTGGGGTGGGGTTTGCCACACAGGCAGTAGACCCGCTTCCATAAAGCAGCCTGTCGTGTAAACAAGATCTACCTTTGACATCCTCCCCTTCGGGGCACCAAGGCATGAAGCAGGCGATGTATTTCAAGCCAAACAGGTGATTTGTAGGTGCTAAGTGTTCATAAAGACAAGATTAAAGAGCTCTCTGATAGCAGGGCAGTAAATCATTCCCCACCTGCAGAGCTGAGTGCCGGGCACGGATGCTCCTCCGACCCTGATTAAATAAAGGATGGCTCAGCAAGATGGGGGCTAAAGTTAGCTGACAGCTCTTGAGTGAACTGGTGTCTTGCCTGCTGCCGTTGCAGCTGATGGCTAATTTTCTCCCAGAGGAACCTTTGCAAAGGCTGGTAATTAAAACCGGTGGAAGGCAATCAGGCTCATGGGAAGACAGGCCCGTCTGTCCACTTTCCCCCAACCATGAGCCTCCTCTGACTGAAAGCCTGCATGGGTCAAAGCTGCTCCTGTTCAGGATGCTTTAAGGACTGTAACATGGCTGAGTGAATACAATTGCTAGGCCTGGTGCTTTCACTTGCTCCAGTGAAAGAAAGCTAAAAATGAATAGCTTTACATCCAGCATGCAACAAACTCTGACAAGCTCTGAGTGTCCTGTGTACAGTTTTGAGGGTCAAATACACACACACACACATATGTATGTACACATAAATATATATATGTATGCATACATACATGTCCCCAAAACACCCTTATGCTTTCATAGCATCCCAAGGGCTCCCTTGGGAATCTTGCTTTCCCCTACCCAGTCAGATGCGTGAAAATAACTATCCAAGTGTTACAACCTGGGAAGCGATGGCCTAGAGGAGGGAGGTTTTGCAGTCAAAGGCTCAGAGTTTGATAGCAGAGCAGGTAACAGAACCCAGGCTGCATCAACTCCCAAGTCTCCTTCTTAAAGAAGTGCATGTTTAGACTAAAGAAGCAGATTTTGTTTTAAATTACCTATTTTACTAGCCTAGATAGGACCCAAAAGAACTTAATGGAAGGGAAACTTAATGGGACCTCATTAGATTGTTATAACATTTTTTCTGCACTGTGCTATTAGCTCTTTAAAATAGATTATTGGAAAGAACACACTTCACAGATTTAAATTACTCGTGGCTTTTGCCTTACCTGAGTTATTTCTTTTACTTTCTATTCATCTGGGGGTTTTAGACTAGATTGGTCAGATGTTTCTTTTTTTCCATTTCTAGATTTACAGATACTTGTACAAAGCTGTCACTGTTGGGTTGTTAGACCTTTAGTGACCCTGCTCAATCCTAAACAAAAAAACTTTTTATTTGATGGATCCTGATTTGGGAATATTTTACTGTAAATCTAATCAACAAAGGATTTTTTTTGCAGTTGTTTTTTAAAGGGGCAACATAGTAACAAGATAGGTACTCCAGGTTTTTTTGGGGAGTTTCCCCCCTTGTCATTGTATTGAAGCCAGAAATACTCAAAGATCATCTGAGTCCCAGAGTTGGAGCCTTGAGCTGGATTTACAATAGCAACATTCCCTAACTTTGGGTGTGCTCAGATTTGCCCGACTATAAGGAGGGAAAGGCAGAGTGAAAGAAGGATCTGGAGTGTTGGATAGTTACTTCTAGCCAAGCTCTAAAATTCACCATGTAGCTCTGTTACAAAAGCTTTGGCACTGAGCTTGGGTCTAAGAATGGAAGTGGTTCCTCTTCGACTTGAAGAGCCAGTTTCTCTTTCACGCGTTCCAGGGACAGCTCAAAGATACGATCAATGGAAAACTGAAAAGAGGTAGAATAAGCAGATAGGAAGACCTAAAATCTGAGAAGTCCCATGTGGTTGCTTTTCCTGAAAGATGTCTGCTTGTTTTGATGCTCTTCCAACTACTTAATTATCTGCACTGAAAAAATACAATAAAGGCAGCTGCTGCTTCACAGTTCATGATGTCTTATGTTTAGCATCCTGTGTCCACACTTCCCTGAAGCAGATCAAGAACATATGCAGAAGAACTAAGTGTATTTTCTTCCCACCGGTGTCTCCTGCTCTTCACAGTACCATGAAACTGATTTTCCTTATGGGAAAAGTAATTTCATGTTTTATAAACTTTCTAAGCCAGATTACTTCTACACTGCTCATTCAGTTCAAAAGACTGCCTCACTTTCTGCTGAGGGCAAAAGGGTTCAGTCACTGCAACCCCTTTTGCTTCTGCGTCTTTGTTGGTCCAGTACCCTGAGACTCTGCTGTTACACTTACATTTCACTAATCCTGGGATTTTACTGGCTGTACCTACTTATTTCCATATACAGGCACAAATACACGCTTGTATGTAGAGCTCTGGCAAACAGACTCTGGCTATGAAAGGAGTTACTTTGCAGAATAAAACGGCAGGACTCTTTCTATGCTCACCTCTCCAAGATGCTATTTCATCACACCAACCTTTGCATACTCATCCCAAGCTTGAAACTGAACATCTGCATTAAGTTATAGACCTACATTTTTGCATTAGACCATCAGCTGATTGCTTCTTTGAACCTCAGATGTAGACCTTGGTAGACACTACAAAATTTGTTATCAAGTGAGTATTTGCCAATTTCCAGACGTCTTTGAAGAGAACTTCTCCTCCCTATTTAGGGCGAGAACGAGTCAGGCCGCACCTAGGCTAGATTACTGCCCCACTCTAATCTGTAATTAGCTGTTTGTTTCTTTTTACCCAAATATGTAAAAGCATTGGTGTACAGACACTACCCAGACGTTTGCTCCCCAGCGTAAGCATTGGTGGTTTAGCACATCTAGATCTTTAGGCCTGATTCCTGAAACAGTCCGTGGGTAGGTTTGAACTAGTATCTACAGATGCATTCACTGACCCAGAGCTGTTAGCTGTTTACATTCCTCCTCCTATTTTCACATGACTTAGGTTACACATACCAACAAAAGACAAGGAAAAGCAGGGATAAAACCAGGCAACACCAAAGGTTCAGAGTGAAGGATATAATAATAAGATGGCTAAACATGGTCAAACTCAGGACATGAGTCCCTCAGGACAAACTCCACCCAAAGGTACTCAAGACACATCAGAAACACCCCACTGGGCACCCACCCATGAGCTGCAGCACCCAGAGGGAACAACCTTGTGTTCAGTGGTAGAAGTGCGTACCTCCAGGGAGCTGCAGAGATACCTTCTGAAAAATGTATTCCCTTCTAATCTGGAGGAAAGAGAGAGTGCAGGGATTAAGCCACAAGCCTGCAACTGCGAAGGAGCAGAGAGAGAAGGCAGCTGGGTTCATCACCCTTCCCTGCCAAACCCTTGGCCTCCCCGCATCTTGTCTGTGCAGCAGAGGAGAGCATTCCCCCTTTTCTATGGGGACCAGGCTGATGAATGCCTCTGAGGCTACAAAGAGGTTTTTTTCGCTTGCGGTATTAGCAGGGACCACCTACGTATTTTGGATGGTTCCCTGGAAAGCTGTGACGCGGGCTGGATCAGCACGCCTGCCCCTCTGTTCCCGCGCCTCTCGCTGCCACCCCCTGTGCCTGCCACCCTCGCCAGCTGCCACCGCTGAACGTGGCACCGCCGGTGCCAAGAACAACGAGCCTCCGAGCGGAGCTGCCCGAGCGGTGCCAGTCCCTCAGCCCTGCGCGGCTCCCTGCGTCTTTCCCGTTGATTTACGTATCTCCGCAATGTTATTTATCAACTGCTCCATAATTAATCAGACGCAGAGCTTGGCAGCGCTAAATGAGCAGCCTGTCTCCAGTGCTCCCACCGCCACCAGCCCGCTCCCCTCCCCGCTCCCATGCTTTATCGCACGCCACAACACTAGAGCCTGCATTCAGTTGCTCCTCATAATAGCAGCCAGGGGGGCTTTTCAAATGATCTCATCTCACCGGGAGAGCAGGCACTCATCCTGCCAGGCTGGCAGGAAGAGAGGAATTAGCATCCAGGTAAATGCCAGCTTCCTGCCAGTTATCCCACCAGCCACCTGGCTAAAGAGCTGCAGTTGCATCCGAGATTAAATATCTCGCTGTTCTTTGCTTCCCAAACTCTTCCTGCCCCTGACACGCTGGCTTGTAACCTCTCCCCTCTCTGTCAGATTGCTTTCTCTCTCTTTCTGCCTTTGCCTCTTGCCCCAGCATCCTCCCTTCCAGACTCTGCTCTGCTTTCCCATGTATTTTTCCCATGTTGCCATCTTTCACTTATCGACTCTTGCTGCTGCTCGCTTTCTCCCCCACTCCCTCCTCCCATAAGCCCCAGATCAAGGACATTGTATGCTAATAAAATTGTGCTATATTGTTTTCGTGAGCAAAGACGTAAGAGGAACCTGGACTCCAAAAGTCCTTTAGCTCAAATCTATCAGATATAAAGACCACAGACCCTAATCCGCTAATAAAGTTTTGGCTCGGAGTCAGATTAAAAAGCAAGGCTCAGGACACATGGGTTACGTTCCTAGATGTGGGCATGCACGGACTGACATGCTATTAACAAGACATGCTGCACCTTGGTTTACCTGTCATTAAAATACAGAGGACAGAGATGCTAACTGACCCAAACTGATAGAGTGTCCATGCTTGTAAAAGCACTCACACGCTCAAGGTTAAAGTGGAAGACTCTATAGATTGGCTAGAAATTTAAAATCTCTCTCCCTTTTTCTTAATATTGAGGCTGGCATTGAAGACCCACTTTTCTGAATCAACCTGTGGGAAACAAGACGGGAACAACAATATTAGGAAAACTTGACTTATCGCTCTAGCTTTATTCCTGCTCTTTTCATGCTAAGGTTGCCCCTGTGGGAACCATGCCTTAAAAAGGCTTTTGCAAGAGTGAGCTGTGATGCAGTACAGACGCAGTGCAGCCTTCACAGAGAGCCTGGGCACTGAACAAGGCCCTCCACTGGCAGAGGCATCACCTCTGAGTGACAACTGAGCAGCACATCTTGGCTTGACGCGTCCTCTTACCCCAAAATTCTAGGAAATGTGGAAGTTTTCTTGGACCTCAGCTGAGCTCCCCAGGTTCTTTCACTAGCACGCTGCCTAGCTAGCATACAATGAACAAAGAATCCTTCTGAAATAAACCACCTTCTGTGACTAAGTTGAGGTAAGATCTTCAGATAAATACCTAAGTTTAGGCAGAAGCATAAACTTTGTCCCAGTGCAAAATAACAACATAAAACCCTCAGCCTCTGCCACACGACAGCCCTGCAAGAAAGCTGTAGGGGAAGAGACCTGGGCAAGGGATCCTAACATAGCATCACCAATTAATACGAGCCCCCTCTGTTGGCCCACTGCATGAAGGTAAAACAGGGCTCACGGCGGTGAGGTTTACCCAGACATTGAGCACAAAGGTAAGGAGAAGAACCAGAGGGGTGGTAAGAAGGTTGTTGCATTCTCTTGCCCATGCCTTTCATGCTACAAAGCATTGCTTTTATCCTGGCCAGAGTGGAGGTAGAAAGCAAGAAATAAGGAAAAAAAAAACTGGAAAAATGCAGTGCAAAATTTTATTTATTTAAAGGCAGATGTGGGGAGGGGTATAATGGGGAAAACAAGAAGAGAAATTGGAAGTAGAGGGGAAAAAGTAGTAGGGAAGGAAAGCTGTAGAAAATTGCGCTAGTAGGAAATGAGGCAGAGAGATGCAGAAAGCACTGTTCAAAAAGCTTTGATTTTAGCTCTACTATGTGGATGCTCGGCAGAATTTTTGCTGCCAATGACAGAATGTTTTTGTTTCTCATGGATTTCTAGCCAATAATCCTGTACTTTCCCCTTGGCTGAGGGCACAGAGTCCATGTAAAATGCCAGCATGGCACCTCCTTGGAGTCTTCTCTCTCTTCCTCTGTAGGACATAGGGTCTCTTGGGGGACTTTTGGAAAGGGTGCAGAAACAGCAGTTCAAAAAGCAGTTGAAAAATCTAGATGGGCCTAAAAGTCTCAGGTGGACTGAACATTATCCAAAATGGGAACTAATTATTTCATGGATTAAGGCCACTGGCTGGGTCTGCAGAGTTAGCAGATGGACAAGAATGCGGTGGACTCCTTTTTCAGGATGGATGGCATGGTGTGAACATCTGTCTGCTGCAAGCAGGAATATGTTCCAGGTCCACTTGGTCTCAGAAGCAGGAGTGCAACCTCCTACTTGGACACAACTCACAGAAACCAAAACTGCATTGAGGGACTTTTTCATGTGGTGAGATCAAAGGGCTGGGACTTGGCTTTGCACAGGATTTGAATGAGCCTCACGGCACTGAAAAAGGCTAGAGCTTAGATAGAGATATAAAAGTCATTACTATAAAGACATTACTTCACAAAACCTTTTGCCACTAGGCTATAAGTTTAAATCCCATGCATTCTGGTGGCACATGAAAATCATTACCATTGCCATCTGACCACTCCGCTGTGGTCTCTGTGTGAAGGAAGTTTTGTGGCCTTTAGCCAAATCCCAGTGAGCACATTTAAATCATTAGTAGCACCGAATGTAAGGATAGCTGATCCAATTCTACCAGACTGCCGTAAAGTCAAAGCAAACTGACACAAATCCACCCTATACGAAGTCACAGGAGCTGGCGTAGAACCATTCTCAGAAGTCCTTAACCGGAAGGTGTTTCAACCTATGCAAAGATTAGGACTAAATTAAACAGCCCTAGATGCACATACTCCCTTAGTTGAAGTTTGCCATGTCAACTAGAAAAACACATTATATTTCACCATAACTCAGCGGTTGGAGCTTCAAGTATTCCCAGATGGAATGTGCAGTTGGCACATGACAAATACATGGCAGTTTCTAAAGACATGCAACAGATTATCAGTAAAGATAAAGCCTGGAGAAGAGAAGGCTCCAGGGAGACCTTATAGTGGCCTTCCAATACCTGAAGGGGGCCCATAAGAAAGCTGGGGAGGGGCTGTTTATAAGGACATGTAGCGATAGGACGAGGGGCAATGGTTTTAAACTAGAGCAGGGTAGATTTAGATTAGACATTAGGAAAAAGTTCTTTACAATGAGGGTGGTGAGACACTGGAACGGGTTGCCCAGAGAGGTGGTGGAGGCCCCATCCCTGGAGACATTCAAGGCCAGGCTTGATGAGGCTCTGAGCGACGTGATCTAGTTAAAGATGTCCCTGCTTACTGCAGGGGGGTTGGACTAGATGACCTTTAAAGGTCCCTTCGAAACCAATACATTCTGTGAAAGAATCACACATTTTTTTCCAGCAGCAAACACATAGGCTAATGGAGTTGCTCCTTCTCATGTATGGTTGCTGGGGACAGCTACTATAGAAAGGAAAAAACAGTGATGCATTCCTTGAGCAGAGAGGGCCCAGGTCCTTGGAAATTCTTATGCAATAACTGCAGCATTGCTTGGCCAAAAACGCAGAAGGAAACTAGCGGAAATCTGATTTTTCTCCCCCTCCCCCCACATATAATCATAGAATGGTTTGGATTGGAAGGGACCTTGAAGATCATCTGGTTCCAACCCCCCTGCCATGGGCAGGGACACTTTCCACTATACTAAGTTGTTCAAAGCCCCATCCAACATGACCTTGACCACTTCCAGGGAAGGGGCATCCACAACTTCCCTGGGAAACCTGTTTCAGTGTCTCACCACCCTCACAGTAAAGAATTTCTTCCTAATATCTAATCTAAACCTACCTTCTTTCAGTTTTAAACCATTACCCCTTGTCCTATTGCTACCTTCCCTCACAAAGAGTCCCTCTTTCCTGCGGACCCCCTTTAAGTACTGGAAGGCCGCTATAAGGTCTCTCTGGAGCCTTCTCTTCTCCAGGCTGAACAACCCCAACGCTCTCAGCCTGTCCTCATAGGAGAGGTGCTCCAGCTCTCTGATCATCTTCATGGCCCTCCTCTGGACCTGCTCCACATCCTTCTGATGTTGGGGCCCTAGAGCTGAATGCAGTACTCCAGGTGGGGTCTCACGAGAGTGGAGTAGAGGGGCAGAATCACTTCCCTCGACCTGCTGGCCATGCATCTTTTGATGTGGTCCAGGACGTGACTGGCTTTCTAGGCTGCAAGCACGCATTGCTGGCTCACGTTGAGCTTCTCATCAACCATCATCCCCAAGTCCTTCTCCTCAGGGCTGCTCTCATTCCATTCTCTGCCCAGCCTGTATTTGTGCTTGGGATTGCTGTGACCCAGGTGCAGGACCTTGCACTTGGCTTTGTTGAACTTCATTAGGTTCGTCTGGGACTACCTCTCAAGGTGGGAAAACAGCAGCCAATGCAAGGTATCACCAACTCTGCCCTGATGCTACACAAAGATCACTGCCACATTGAGTAGAGACACACGCAGATCAGCTGTAAATGAGCTAGCTTAAATATTGGAACCAGTCTAACCCCAGCAGCATGGCGCTTAGGTTGGGCCAGTTTACCCTGCTGAGAGACAATACTAGAAAACCACACTATGCCCACAAGGTTTTGAACTCCATTGATCTTCAAAGCAATGAATAAGGAGTATCCATTTTGCAGAGAAAAAGGGCAAGGAGAGTGGAGAAAGGCACACACACAGCACAGAGGGGCCGTGGCAGACCTTCCCAAGCAGCTGCCTGTGTCCTGTTTCCAGCACTACCACCACTTTGCTGTCCTCATCCTTGCAGCACATCTCGTTCCCTAACAATCCTGCAACAGCCATTTCCCTGATGGGCCCAGACACATCACAACTTTTTAGCGGCCCAAACGACAAGGCAGAGGAGGACTGTCTGAAAATGACAAACAGAATTAGCCTGGTGTTATGCAGGGCGGCAGCCAGAGCCAGCGCTGCTATTTACAAGGGATGTGGCTTGCAAAAAGCAAACATCTCCCCATGGCCCACGGGGGCTCTGCTCTAACTAACATGTCAGGTGACACTGAAGGCAGATAATTAATCTCCCATAACACCACCTGTCTGCACCACCCTTTTCCCTTATCCAATATCTTTCTCCCTGTCCCTCCATTTACAGACACTATTTACAGAAAGGGGGAGTGAAGTTTATCACTGCCACCTATTGGCATTTTCCCCGCAGGAAGAACATGAGGTCATGGTGATGCTATGCTCAAAACCATCACCGCTTCTCCATGCTATGGCACCATATAAAACTGTAGACCCTTTAATGCTCAGTGTGTAAACACACAGCATGCAATCCTGGATGGATCTGTAAACTAGTTAGGAGCAAAGCTACATTAGCAACAGTACTATACGTAGTCAGTCCCCTTGCTAACAGGCTATTTTTTGGAGTTTTTTTTTTTTCATAGAATCAGAAAATTGTCAGGGTTGGAAGGGACCTTAAAAATCATCTAGTTCCAACCCCCCTGCCATGGGCAGGGACACCTCCGGCTAGATCAGGTTGCTCAGAGCCCCATCCAGCCTGGCCTTGGACACTTCTAGGGATGGGGCATCCACAGCTTCCCTGGAAAACCTGTTCCAGTGCCTCACCACCCTCATGGTGAAGAGCTTCTACCTAACATGCAGTCTCAATCATCCCATCTCTAGTTTTAATCCATTCCCTCTAGTCCTACCATTACCTGACATCCTAAAAAGTCCCTCACCAGCTTTCTTGTAGGCCCCCTTAAGATACTGGTAGGCCACTATAAGGTCTCCTTGGAGCCTTCTTTTCTCCTGACTGAAAAACCCCAACTCTCTCAGTCTGTCCTCATAGGAGAGGTGCTCCAGCCCTCTGATCATCCTCGTGGACCTTCTCTGGACATGTTCCAGCACGTCCATATCTTTCTTGTAGTAGGGGCTCCAGAATTGGATGCAGTACTCCAGGTGGGGTCTCACGAGAGTGGAGTAGAGGGAGAGAATCACCTCCCTCAACCTGCTGGACACGCTTCTCCTGATGCATCCCAGGATACGATTGCAGCTTTCTGGGCTGCAAGCGCACGCTGATGGCTCTTGTTGAGCCTCTTGTCCACCAGCACCCTCAAGTCCTTTTCTTCAGGGCTGCTCTCAAGCCAATCACTGCCCAGCCTATATCGGTGCTTGGGATTGCCCCAACCCAGATGGAGGACCTTGCCCTTGGTCTTGTTGAACTTCATGAGGCTGGCATGGGCCCACCTCTCCAGCCTGTCAAGGTCCCTTTGGATGGCATCCCTTGTCTCCAGCATGTCAGCCGCCCCACACAGCTTGGTGTTGTCGGCAAACTTGCTGAGGGTGCACTCAATGCCACTGTCCATGTCACTGATGAAGATGTTAAACAAGACTGGTCCCAGTACTGATCCTTGAGGGACTCCACTTGTCTCTGGCCTCCACTTGGACATGGACCCATTGACAGCCACTCTTTGGGTGCAGCCGTCAAGCCAGTTCTTTATCCACTGAATTGTCAGTCCATCAAAGCCGCGTTTTATCAGCTTGAGACCAGGATGTCATGCGGGACAGTGTCAAAGGCTTTGCTCAGGTCCAGGTAAATGATGTCAGTTGCTCTCCCCTTGTCTATTGATGTTGTGACCTTCTCATAGAAGGCCACCAGGTTTGTCAGGCATGATTTGCCTTTTGTTTGTTGTTTTTTCACCTGTAGGACCTAAGACCAGCACTGCACTTTACCATATGATATAGCAATTCACTTGGAGGCAGCTAAAGGGTTTTTGTTATCACATGGCATTGTGTGTTTTGGACATACCCTGAAGATCCTTATAATCAGTGCAGAGATTTCTCCCTCAGTACTGGAAGCCAGTCTTATTCTTATAGGGCACTCTGGGGGCATCTGTAGTGGACTAAATTTGGGATATCTGGCACAGTTCTGTATTAAGGTCAACTTTACTTAGCTCTAGGCATCCGGGCAAAAGGTCTGTTTTCCTACTGTGTTCTGTTACACACATACAAGCACAATACAGAAAGCGTTTTAAGTTTTCAAGTAAATCTACCTCCTGCTTTGAAGCTCGAAAGGTCAGGCTTGAGGTGGGGTTTGACACCAGCACCAGAATAGAGAAGAGGCAGGAGGAGCATTGCTGGTCAAAAGTTGGGGGCACTGACAGAGCTGTGTCAGGGGAGCTCTGAACTGAAATACCAGGAGGGCTGCAGGGCAGATGGGAGGGCACTAGAAGACTTGTCCAGACGGGCAAAGCTGTTTGCACAGCCTTTACACAGAACATGCCTGAATGCAGTCACCGATGCAAGTACCTACTTTAATAAAAATCAAAACTCTGCTCTAATAAAGCAGCTGAAGAGAAAGCCATCCCTCGTTCTGTAAAGCTGACCTTTCCCTTTCCCCAGTATAGTTAGATCCCTTACAAGATTTGGTATGTTCAAGAAGAATTTTTTAAAAACATTTTTACAAACACGTTCTGCATGACCGCTTCCACTAATCGTGCTGACAGGGGCGATCAATGCCTTTAAAGGAGATTTGTGGAAACCACAAAGAGTCAAATGCTGCCACTATGGAGATAAATGCCCCTTCAGTTCCTCAGCTGCCGCTCACCACAACACACCTCCTCAGGGGAAGGTTTTACTCCAGATCCAGCTTATTATTAAGATGGGGCAGAAGTTCAGGACTGACTCACAAGGAACCACTTCCCACCTGGCTTTATTTCTCAACAGAAAGTACTGTGCTTAAAGCACTACTATGGCACCCTCTTACACTACACTGGATTATTAATTCAACATTGATCCAGAGGAAGCACGCGTGCCACTTCCTACAGCACCCTGCTTTGAAGGTCTCCTATTCTCTCTATCGACCAGGCTGAAGGTTGCTTAAGTTAGCAAGAAGAAACAAAAATCTCAACTCCACTGATGGCAAAGAGATCAGAAAAAGCATTCCATTTTTTTTTTGGTTTTTACCCAAGATTAGGATTTCAGTACATTCTCCGTGATTAGCTCTTTACACGTGAAACATTTTCACTCATCTCTTTTTGTGAATCAATCCGGGCAGCAAGTAATCTGGACAGAGGCTCCTACGCTTAAACCAGACAACAAATCAAGCTATTCAAGACTAAATGCATTACCCCCCTTCCCACTATTATAAAGGCCAGAGTTCTATAAAGCAGTACCAGATGTTTTAATTAGCAGAAAGCAACAGCATATTCCCGCACAGCATGTTCCAGAAGGGATACTGAAGCGACAAAGTAAAAAAATCTCAACACAGAACAAATGCATGTTTCATTATACATCTTTGACTGCTTCCCCTGCACTCTGCCCACGAGCCTGCCTTTCCTAGGACTTCTTCCAAAATATTACTTCAAGTAGATTTTGTTTTGTTCTTTGCTGTTCCCTGGAAACCTTTATAAATATATTCCACTGGTGTTTCTCAACTTCCCCTACTCAATCAATCTTTGTCCCGACCCAAATCTATTTCACTTCATTTGAAGAAACTAACTCTCTGCCTTCTGATCTAACAGAAAGTCCATTAGAGATGCAGCCACTGCACATTTTGCAGTCTGTTTGAACCAGTGGACACAGCAAGGCAAAAATTAATACTCCACCTAAAACATTCATAAGATAGTGTTTCTTACATGGACCACATAAAAACCACAAGGGGATGATGCAATACAATACAGTGGCAACTCCACTGCTTCTTAGCTGGTGGGGATCTCAATATAACATTTTGCAGAAGACCTGTGTGCACAGGCAAGCATATAACACAACAGGAACTTCAGGGAACTTCATACAAAACAAGCACAGTATGGGCTATTTTTTATCAAGATGATACTATTAAAAAGAGACTATTTAGCTGTTATATGTTGGAAAACAGAGTGACCATTACCTCATAAAAGACCTTATTTTTTTTCTCCTAATGTCCCCCATTTTACCCTCAGCATGAGTTGCTGCATGCCTGTCCCCGCAAAAATGGGGATAGGCACCAGAATCCCCCCGATAGCTACTAGGAAGGTGCAGTGTGCTTTCTGTTCTAGTGCATTGTGGTGCCACGCTTGGTGGTAGCATTCACACTGTCCACACTTAGCACAAGAGGGAAATATGTCTGAAGATTTTACTGAAGGTTATGAAGTTTGGGGGGGGGGAGGGGTGGCTATCCCCAAGGCAAGAGCTGTCCCTGATACCAAGATTATATTGGTTTTTCCACCATCTGCAGAGTTCTGACCATGTTGTTCTCTTCCTTATAAAACCTTCATAGTTGAGCTGGCAGTTTTGAAAAGCTTGGGCTGACAAAAAGGGAAAGATACCGCAAAATAATACCACCAAAAACGTATCTGTACTGGAAGAAACACACGTCCAAGAATTCATTCTCTTCTCTGCAGTGATAAGAGTAGTAAGAAAACAAAAGCCAACACAACTAAAACATTTACCACTTCAAAATATTCCAGTAAAGAGGGGAAAATCAAGAAGGACAAAGAAAACACATCTAAGTTCTGGTTAATGAAACCCATTTGCTTTCTGAAATAAGTTTAGAGTAAAACCCAATGGTTAATTCTCACATTATGTTCTTCGATAGCCAGTAGTTTTGCAGTGCTGCATCTTTCCAGGAATGCAGTGAGCTGGGACAATTTGCACACTTGTTCCTCTCTTGCCTCTCCTACTATTGCCCCTTGTTTATTCCTCCCTCCACCTGCTTCAGCGGCTTATTTCTGATTTCTCCTGTCCTTTGGAGTTATCAGGAGTAAGACACAGGATTGATTCTCCAGGTCAAATGGTTCCTCATCAATTATAGTAAACAAACCAGGAACGTGTTTTCAAGCCAGTCAGTCTCCTTTTCCTCTTCTCACACACGCTTACACAGATGTCCTTCTACTTCCAAGGAAAACAAGAGCTGAAATGGGTCATTTGTTATTTTATCTTTAAAGACAACCATGGTCACATTTCTCCAATTTAATAACTCCTACGGAAGGCAGCATCTCTTTGTGAGAAACAATACCAGGTACTGATACAAACAGAGAGGATTACAGATACAAAATCTAAATCCATGCATTTCTGGCCACTCATATTTATTTAGTTCAGAAGTTTTGCTTCACTTCAAGAGAAAGGCTTAGGGGGGTGGGGAAAGAATAGCAAATCGAGCTAATGAGAGCTTTTTAATTGCAAAGCAAATGGCACAGAGATCAGCTTCCAAAATGGCTATGAGGAAATAGCAATAGCTGAAGGAAGGAGAGGAGCAGAATGAGAGAAAGAACAAGAAAAAGGCACACTTGCCTCTAACCTTCATTTATCTTTCTTTCCTTACCTGCTTACAGCACAGCCTTTTCCCTCAGCAGCTTCCAATAGCTCCAGCCATCTCCATGTGAAAGTCTTCCGCTGGTAGTCCCCCGTCCCTTTCAGCAGAGGGGTCACTACCCCTCCCCTTCAGACAGAACTGCACCAGTGCATGAATCACTGCAGAGAGGCGGTCGGTACAAGGTGCCCAGTGCTGAGATTATGCTGCCAGCAGCACTGGTGGCTTGTTTTTGCCCAGGGCTGACAGTGCAGACACAGGGAGGGCTCCTCACTCAGGAGCCTTCAGTTGATTATGGCCGCCAAAGGTGGGCCCATCCTGTCCCTCCCTCCTGCCAACAGACACATCCATCTCTGGGGAAAGGGGTCTCCTCTCACTCTCTTCTCTCAAAGGACCAACAACGACTCGTAATCATGGCGAGCTGCTGCATCTCCCACACTTTCGCTGCTGCGGCGCAATAACATTATATTCTATTTCTATGCTATCAACTTCTAGAGAAAACACCATTACAAGCATCTTTTTCTGGGTCAAGCCAGCTTCTGCCTTCTCCCTGACGACAAGGCAAAGCCACTTTCCAATCATATTTAGGACAAGGCCCTCCATACAGCCCTGGAAATGATAGTGCTATCACAAGCGAAGCATTACAACATCCCAACACAATCGCAGCAGAGATGAGACCTGAGATCTTCAGCCCTAAGAAGTCTGTTAAAGATGATGACAAATACTTGTTTTAAAACGTAACTCACACGCAGGAGCTAGAACCCTTTCTGACAAGGCAGAAAGGAGAAGGCAGGACTGCTCCATAGCCCAGTTCCCTTCCGGAATAATGAAGGCCAGCGGGGAGCCAAGATCAAAACCATGGTGAGGAGTGGCAAGCTACAAAAACACTTTGGAAAACACATCTACTTTCACCACCTAGAGCAGGGGAAAGGGACAACCCAAGAAACAGCCACCAAATCCCACCTTTCTCCACCACCCAGGTGCCGATGATCGACATGGGCTTCCTTTAGCAGGCTGGCTGTCATCATCACTACCAAAATGCCTTCCCCCAGCATTTTCACTATATCCCGTTAGTCCTTTGTAGGAATTGTGTATTTTGACCTGTAGCACTAAAGACTAGACTCTTGCTATTGGCTGCCTCATCTCCTAGTGCCTCTGAGTTCTTTGACAATACAAATACCTGCCCAATCAGCATATATACTTTCCATGACAATCAAGCACGTGAATTTGAGGGTTCCTTAACAAACAACAGTGACACTCAAATAAGCTCTGGCTGTTCTTACAAGCATTAACCTAGTACGCTATTGAATACATGCCAAAAATGGAGGAGATCCATGAGGCTCCATATCCTCTCTAAATGGAGAAACTCGTTATAAAACCACAGAGAAGTCTGGAAGAGCAAAACCCTAAAACTAAACAAGTCCTGACTCCAGACTTTTCACGAGTTTTATGTCTTTTTTCCCCTTTCTTCCTTTCATTTAATAATAAAAAAAATTAATAAGTGGAATGTTCTGTAGTAACTTTGAAAGAAGTAATTTAATAAAAAAAAATTCAGAGTGCCTCAAGTTAATTTAATTCAATCCTAGGCTCATGCTGCTGCCAAATTGCACATTTCAAAACTGCATATCCAAAGAACTTTAGCTGCCCTCTGAGAATGCCTGAAGTGAAAGAAAAGGCAGGGAAAAAAAGACCCGTGAAAGCAAATGAAGGCAAAATCCTTGGCTGGGGGTTGGAGGGAAAAGAGAAGGAAGAGGAAGTTTCAATTAATGTGCAAGTGATTTAGCACTTCAGAACAATAGTTAGGTAGAAGTGTCGCTGGCATTTATTTCATTATTTAACACCCTTTGAAGGGAAGAGAGAGTAGATCAGGCCAGTCATGATGAGAAAAGCTCATCAGTAAAGAATAACTAGCTTGCAAAATGGAAGTATGGCATAGCAATAGAGTCCTGAGGGTCAGGGCTTCAAGCAAGAGAAATCAAGGCACTCTAGACTAGATTCTTCCCTGACATGTATTCAGCAAGGGTCTGTAGACTTTAGTGGGAGCCCTGCAGACATGCATCCTGAGACATGATCCAGCCTGGAGATGGTGAACACACCTTATGGGTATGATCCACTCCCACTGAAGCAAAACCACTGTGAAAGCAGGACGGATTACAGCATGTTGTTAGCTGGCATCTGAGATAGCGGAGAGACCATAGTAGACAAGAAAACATCTTAAAAATGTCCAACTGTAATTCAATGCTGTAACATCCTAATGACCTACACCAGAGAGAGTCTGGGAATTAAGAGATAGGATGCAACTTTGGTCTCACACTTTTTCTCTGTAAAAAACAACATATGATGCATTACCAAGCCAAGACATTTTTCACCAGTTCCCATATATCTATAGAAGTCCATGGATCACATTGCCACCACATTGCCCTTGTAGTTCGTTTGCTAAAATCTGTACTCAGAAACCTGCCACGTGAGACAAAATACGTAGGTTATGAATAATGTTGCTAGCAAGTAACTTCCTCCATCTCACAATTACCACAGCTAAGCAGACCAACCTATCATCACTTCTGTCCTCTCTAGCCCCTGGGCCTCTCTTGGTGTCATCCATCTGTTTACAGCAGGGGGGTTTAGGTGTTAAGCCCTTCAGAGCAGGGAGTGTTGATTATTATAAATGTGTGCCAACGTTCCTCCATGGTCTCAAAGCTTATGAAAAGGATTACGACATGACTGCCAGTAATACCAGAGGACTGGATTTGATGACCCAAAGAGGTCCTTTGGAGCCCTATACTCCTAATCACTAGTGCATTGCTTTTACTATTACTGTTGGTCCTAATCTGATTGTTTACTTCTTTGAGCAGGTGAAGGTAAATTCTACTAGCTTGCTTTAAGATCAAGGTTACAGCAGCTCTGATTGTAAAAGTATTACATCCTAAATAAGCAATACAGTTTTGACCAAAGGCCTTACACTGTCTGCTATGATTTTGTCTTAAGAGGGATACAGGTTAAGCTGGATGTCATTGGAAAGTCAGTACTTTCAACAAGATTTTTGATAAAGCCACATAATTAACAAACGACCTTGATGTTATCATACTAACTGGGCACGTTTTCCATTGTAACAAATACCTCAGCTAGTATGAGAAGACTGCCCAGTGTTCTTTTTAGATATATATAAAAAATCATGAACATAGAGAAATATAACATTGATTTACATATATATATATAAACCTCATATACAAATATGTAAATATATATCTGTCTGACATATATATAAGTATATAGAATCAGTGCTCTCCAGTTTATACTGTTTCTCTTTTATTTTACTTTTTTATCCACTTCCTCTATATTTTGGGTCTTTCACAGTCTAATTCTCCAATATCCTACCTACTTCATTAGAAAAGCCAGCTAGAAGAGATGGTGACCCAAGTTCTTCAAAGGCTTAGATAGGAAACATAGTTTCCAGCTACAGCAAAATTAAAAAAAGGGTGCAAACTTGGTCCCAGCTTCATCCTATTTTATGCAGTCTTTGCATCCCCCCCACTCAACAGGCTGATCACTTGACTGTAAGTTAGAACT
Source organism: Chroicocephalus ridibundus (assembly GCF_963924245.1). Lineage (NCBI taxonomy): Eukaryota > Metazoa > Chordata > Aves > Charadriiformes > Laridae > Chroicocephalus > Chroicocephalus ridibundus. The sequence continues at coordinate 129,337,633 of NC_086284.1, forward strand.
GGCTCTTTCTGAACTATAATGAACTTAATTTCCATGGACAATCAATATTATGGCAACAGATTGAGTTCCAGTAAAATAGATTTATAATATACACACTACTATTTACTGGCTTTTCTAATATTTACTGTGGTATCTGAAAGGGCTTTACATGCATCTCTGAAGTTATCCCCCCATTTGGCATCTAGGGAACAGAAGTCCATATCCTCTAAGATAATTAGATACTTAATGATCTACGTGTCTATTTACTTTTTGAGGATCTCGGCTGCAGAGAATATTAAGTGATTCACCCAAATGTCATACTAAAAGGTTGTGGTAGTGCCTTAAAAAAAAAAAAACACAACCAGAAACCAATCTCCTAAATCCATATACTTTGTCTTAACTACTATCCTTGTGAATTACACTGTTATATAATGTAATTAGGACAAAATAGCAAGTTCTATTCTAGGAACTTCTAATCAGCGACAAGCACTGCACTCCTAACGATCTCATTAGAACAGAAATGCATAATTGCACGGTAGCACCATCTAGCAAACTACACCTCCAGCCACAGGGGCAGCCCTTTCCCAGGTAGACAGCACAACTTTGAGTGAGACCACTTCCGCTATAGGTAACACCAGGAACAATCACAAGTAAGAAGTGATAAGGAGCTTGTCTCTTCTAAACATGAGGTAAAGGCTTTAAAAAAAAAAAATAAAAGGAGGAGGAAAAGAAAACTTTATTACCAAGGTATTGTTTGTTGAGAATAAACACTAAGCTGGCGCTTTGCTGCTGTCCTCGAGCGCAGCAGTTTTATAAGCAAAGCCTAATTCCAATAGGAATAGACCTAGAGACCACGGACTTACAGGCACCTTGGATTTTGATCTAATCTTTGCAAATACATTCATATCCAGCAATCGCTATGTACATTTTATTTATACCTGTCTATTCTTAACTCACACATTTCAAAGCAAGCACCTCACTGCAACACCATAAGTGAAAGAGCCCAACATTTCTGCCATATCTTTACAAGTTCAGTACATCTCAGGCCACCCACCACATGTTTGATGCTACAGCGAACACTATGACCCAGCCCTATCAGAGGATGAAAGGGCAGGCGGTTGGCCCAAATTCCCAGAGTCAGAGCAGATATCTGGCATTATCAATGGCAGCCATTATAGACCATGGCTGAGCTGTAAAACCTGACTTAGATGTGAAGTTCCCCAAAATACAAGAGTAGTGTGGTCTACATTTTGTATTTGAAGTCACCACTGGATGTAACGTGGCGCTTCCCACAGAAGGTCCTGCTTGAGCAGGAAAGAGTGAGCTCCAGCATCAGGGATCACAGCTACAGCTATGTGGTAACAGGAAAGTCCTGTGAGATGTCTATGCCGTAATGATTAGTATCTTGTGGCACACGGGGAGACAGTTTAAGGTTCTCAAAACAGACACAGTAGCCGCTGAACAGTATTTGCAGCTCTTTCACAGCTTCTTCTGCTAGCATCAGCAAACTTCTACTTGAGTGTGCCGCTCTGTAAAATGGGAATTTTACAGCTCCACAGGGAAGATGTGAAGGAGTAAAGCACCAAAGCAAGGAGTTAGGCATCTAAAAGCTTTATTGATCCGGGCCTAAGTATACCGTATTATTGGACTCCATGTTAGGTCATATCTGGAAGCCTAAGCAAAGCAGCCGTAAGAGGCAGCAACAGGATTGAACTCTAAAGTAAGGGAAGAATGTAAGAAAAATCTTGAACTGAAACGCTTTAACCTATGAAGGCAAGGACAAGAAGTGGTTAAGAGGGGATTTTGCTTAAGCACAGAGAAGAAAATCTTCAGAGATACAAATCACGACTGCTGATGATTCTGTTTTCCTCCTGACACAGATAATGGGATAAGTGGGCATGCATGGAAATCACAGAAAGGAGAATTTCTGAGGAGATGAAAGCCTTTCACAAAGCCAGATCCATTATACCATTTTCCCCTGTGCCTCCTGCTGGGAAAGGCTTGGAGTACAGCTACCCGCAGCTCCTCCACAGCCCGCAGGAGCAGCTGAGAGCTCTCCTATGCTCGGGAACATACCCTAAGCCCTCATGTGCCTGCCTCTGCAAGCAGCCAGGCCTGGGGCAGCTCTGAGATGTCCCCCAGCTGCCTCTCCCACCTCATTTCCTAACACAGACTTCACAGGGAGAGGCAGAGACTGGAGTAACTGGGAGGTCTCACCCTTCTCCATCCTGTCTGGGATGCTCAGGACCTGAAGTGGGAGTGGGCTGGAGGATGTAATTTCTCCGGGTCCTGTCTCTTATGCCTGAAGAGAGGTCCTGAGGCTGGAATAGGTTCTGAGAGAGTCTCCCGCGTTTCTACTCCTCACGCAGGAGAAAGCATAGAGTGAATAAGCAGCATCCTCCTGCACTGGGCAAGCCAGCATCAAAGCTCATTCACTGATGTGCAAAACCTAAATCTCTGTGAGGCTCCTTTTTTTTTTTTTTTTTTTTTTAAAAAAAAAAAAAAATTCTCCCCACCCCCAGTCACTCTCCCTCTTTTTTGGACGTTGCCATGGAAACTGCATCTGGTTTCCATTCTCTCCCTTTCCTTCATGTCCCTGCTCAGAGGCAGCATTGGAGAGACATTGATCAGTGATGCAATGAGCCAGCCCTGCAGGAACCAGGCTGGCCTGCAGCACAGAGTACGTAACCCCAGGGCTCCCAAGCACCAGCTACCTCACAGAGAAGCACCAAATTTTACTATTCATTGGGCAAGTTTAATTAAAAATTAGGTGGGACCAGGCCCTTTATGGCACCATATTTTGGAGGGTCAACAGAAATGTCCCCATACACACACACCTCAAGCCCTTACGCAGCCCTGTTAGGAGATGCCAGGGTTATTCCCATGTCCCTGTACACGTACACATTGAAATTTACCACCAGCCAGTTACAGAGAAGCCTGCGAGTCACTGATGTGCTATTTCTCTTTGAAAGGTAACCTGTACTCCACCACCTGCCCCATCCCCTCCTGGGGCTGCTGGAGCAGTGATGATCTTTTTTTGGGCCTTGCATTAGACCACACACTTGGGCAAGCCTAGGGCTGTAAGACACACAAGATCCCTCATATCCAATATACCTTTCATGCTTTACTACTGCTGTCTGATTTCTCACCACCTTTCCTACTGGAACAGAGTGAGTGGAGTAAGTAACCCAAACCAGAAACAGCTGTGCCAACACACGAACTCGGTAGAGCAACATTTCCATTTGGAAGGGAAGCAAAGATTTCAGATGGCAAAAGACAACAAATGGACAAAAAAGGGAAGGCACATCAGTAAAGACAAAGCAATCTCAAAGGAAGGAAGGATGAAAAAAAAAGTTGAAATGGGGCCAAGAGAAAGACTGGCCTGCTTATTTTCATTTCAACTTGCAGCTGAATCCCTTTTCCTACATCCTCCTCCCACCACCTCCCTGAAGGGTACTGTTGCCTCCTAACACACTGATGTGCCAAGGAGCCCTCTGACAGCTCTCTATTAATTAACTTCATGCCGATACAAATTTTATTTAAACTTAAAAAAATCCAATTCACATTGATCCACCTTCATTGCTCCATCTGGCTGCCAATCAATGGCTGCTCGGCTTTACCTGATGGGGGAATAGATCTCACAGATCTCCACGCAGAAGAGAACGCTTGGGAAGTGGGAAATGAAAGCACTGTCTCTGGGTCTCTCCCCCATCCTACACCCAGTTCTGGAGGGAGCTATATCATTGTCCCTTCTCCTTCCTCTGATTTTTCTGCATCCTTCGATTTCTCTGCAGACCTCCCACTCCTAACAGTATGAGGTGCTCTCTGTACCGATTGCCCAGGGTCCCATTGTCCCAGCCCAGGAAAGGGTTTTTCTCATACAGCAGGACCAGGCTGAAAGCTCATACAATGCACAGGGCTCAGTGGAGACAAGAGAGGGATGAATTGGCCCCCTGTGTTCAGGCTTCTGACAAGATTTGCTGCATTTCTCAATGGCAATTGTCATTTCACTCTCAGAGGGAAAAGCTTTGTTTCTTCCCCTTCCCTCTGCCCCAGGAATCGATACGGCTTCTTCAGAGAACAGCGTTTCCCAAACAATGCTTGGTCCCTTAGGCCTTGTCTGCACTAAGAAAATTGGTAAGCATTTTTTTTCTGCTCTGCAAGTAGCAAAATAAGATGCTGGAGAGGAAACATAACACACACATCATTACCTAAGGATCAGAGAGGGGCTGCTGGTCCCATGTTTTCTACACAGTAGTTTTTACTGTCAACATTATTGGCTGTTGGCAGCTAGGGCAAGTGGCCTAGCTCTGGTTGAGTTTGGCTAGCATATGCTAACACAGACTGCAAGTTGGTCTTTCTTGTAATGTTTAAAATTACTTGACCCATCTGTGACCCAGGAAGAAGCTGAAGACGCATTATCTTGCATCTGTATGCTATGAGAAAGGTCATTTTACAAGCAGTTTTAGTTAGTGCACTCTTTCTAACCCTCTCCTTGAAAAACAATCATATTCCTCTACTATAGGCAAAGCTTTCAGCTTGCCAGTATGGCACTGAGGGGGCTCAACAAGCTTGTTGTTTTGTTTCTGAGATTCTAAAGTCTCACAGCTCAGGAGCTCCAGTGTTAGCAAGCATGGGCAGTACTGAAACAGAGACTATTGTAGCAGAAATATCTAGCTTTAGCCATCAAGTGAAAGACGTAGAGAGAAGAAAACAGGCTACCCCTGGGTAGTGCCCTTGAAGCCATCGTTAAAATTTCACCATTGAACTACCTGGTGATATGCCTGTCTCTGATGGAGTCACACCATTCCTGCCAACCAACAAATCTTACTGGCCTGAGAGGTCACGTATGCAGGGTTTCTTTCAAAGAACACATTAATCCATTTTGGCACAGACCAGACGGCACAGTAAGCTCTAGCCATTCTCTGCAGCGTACAATCTTCTTGCCTGCTCACACCAAGTGGGGCATCCAACCTATAGGCTTGACGTTTTATTGTGCACTAGTCTTTGCATGCACTCATACATGCATTTCATTGTCTTAAAAGACAATATTATACGGGCTTACATACAACAGCTTCTATTTGTGGGTGAGCAGTAAAGGGAAGGATAAATCCTCCACCCCTGCCAAAGCAAAACAGTATGACCCAGGCAAATACGTCGGACTGCTTCTCTAATTAAGGTGGTGTTTATATGCAAGGGGCACATTGGTGGGTATGCCTGTAAACCTAACACAAGCTTCAACAGAGGAGCCTGGACACCCCTGAAATGGCAGTCCAAGTGCTTGTTGGATACTACAGCAGCATACTTGGCTTGTGTGACATCACCATGAATACTTGCAGTCCCTAAGCCTGAATAAATGCAATATGGGTTTGAACCACAGCGCGTGCAAATGAGCAGGGAGGATTTTGGAGCAGAGAAGGATTTGGAAGAAACGCCAAAAGAGATTTTGGAGGAAGAAGGAGCTTTGTTAACAGGAGTTGCTGGAAAACTTTAGTGGGTTCTCAGGTAAATAGCTGTGCCCACATCCAGCCCCAGTGGGCACCCCTCTTTCTTTTTATTTACTTTGTAGCATGAGCAGGTAGTTTTGAGGCCCTATACAGCCATAGCAAGCCACCGGGTCACAGGCGTCCCCCGCATGGTGAAAGTATCTTTAACATCTAAGATCAGCAGGATCTCAAGTTCCATCTGGTGGCCATCTCACTCCAAAGACACGACTGTTGATATCTGAAGATAAGAGGGTTCATATAGCTCAGCCCTACACCAGTACTATAGCACTTTATATCCTGAAGTGTTTATCCTTCTGACATGCCCTTCAAGCTCAGCATTTTCATTGCCAGAGCAGGTGATTAAAGCACAGCAAAATTAAGGGATTCCCCTCAAGATAACACGAAAAGTCCTGTGGAAGAGCAGAAAACTCAACCCCCAGCTCCAAAGTCACAGGCTAGTACTTCATCCTTCCTTCTTTGTGGTCTGAGTGTGGCTCATATACCCCCAGCTTTCCGAGAGACCTGCAAGATAGTTGCGGATCTAACCGCTACAGCAACAAGCCAACACATTGCCCTCAACCCTTCTCACGCCCATCCTCCAGGTCTCTTTGCTGACCCCTCTTCCTTTTGCTTATTAGCTCTTTGTCCCCTTTCCCAGGGTCTCTTTTTGTCTGTCTCTCATCTTGCAAGGACAGAGATACACACCATCTATGCAGAACTAGAAAAGAAATATCCACAGGCTGCTGAACTTACTTGTTAGAAGCAAACAGCCACAGCAAAGCAAACAACCATGGCCCTCAGAAACCTGGCTTCAGACAATGAATCAAAAGCGCTTAAGCTGGCATTAAACCACCTTGGGCTTTTGGGGCTTTCTGGCAAAAAACAGAAAAGTTGAAAGAGAAAAGGAAAGGAGTGAGGTAAGAAGGAAAAAAAAAAGTCCCAGATGCCACAAGTAAGCTAAAGCAATAACAGACAGGAGGACAACTTGGCTATGCCTTTGATGTTTGCTTTGATAAATATCACTCCCCACATAGCCTCTGAGGGACCACCCTCACTCCCCCACCCCGCTTTCGTCTCCTCCTGTCTCCTTCCCCCATTCCCACAGACACATACGGCACTGTGCCCCCCTGCCTTTACTACTCTCTTTCAAACACACCCTTTCCACCCTTTCCTCTTTTTCTCCAGCGACCCTTACTCCACCCCTGTCTCAGGCTCTTTTCTTTCATGGGCCTTGACAGAAAGAAGCAGGTCTGAAATTAGCTGTTATTCAATCACAAATTGCTGACCTCTGGGGGCAGGGACAGCTGTAGGCACTTATAGTGTGCCGATCACCACTTAAGGCCTTTTGATATTGCTTCAGGAACCACATCTAAAGTCAGGAGGGGTCACTTGGGCTAATATAACCTCAAGGATAACATGGGCTGGAAAGCAACTCACTCAGCAATTTCAGCACTTGGTGGAGAAAGTTGTTTGTGTTACATCATCTCTTAGAAAGGTACCCAGTTTTGACTAAAAGACTCCAGCTGAAGGAGTGTCTACCATAAACCTAGTCAGACCAGCTGGTATCGTCCTTTTTAACTTCTGCCTCCTTTCTAGTACAAATTCGTCTGCCTTCAGCTTCTGATTGGTATGTACCATTATGCTTATGCCTAAAATCATCATATTGTCAGAGCTTGTCAAAACCTTTCTTTCTCTTCAGGAAAAAATTCACAAGTTCACAGTTTTTGCCAGGAAAGGAACATGCTCAGATGAGAGGCTTTCCTTTGAAACAAAAATATTGGGAAAAACATTTTGTTTAGGAGGTGTGAGAATCTTTTGCTTCAATGAGGCTGAAGTCCATTGCTTTGATAAGGAAAAGGAGCTTCTGCTGTTACCACTCAGACTTTTCATTTGATATGCAGAGGTTCAGACTGGACACATGGAAAAATTTCTTTACCAGGGATGGTGTAGCACGTACCCAAAGAGGCTGTAGGACCTGCACCCTTGCCAAGACTCAGCTAAAGAGAGCCATGGTGACCCGATCTGATGTTGGCAGCAGTTGTATTTGAAGGGGAGACCACACTTTATGACCTCCAATGATAGGGTCCAGCCAGCACGTGTGCAGTTCTGTGAAATGCCAGTCAAAACAAAATACTCCAGCCTACCTGTAACTAAGCATTTCACCATGCCTTCTTCACAAATGGTTATAGCATCAAGGAAACGGTGCTTTCCCATGGAAAAAAACTTGGACAGTGTTTCAGCAGGAGTTATGAATTTGCTCTTGAATTCAACCTTTGAGCTTTCCTTAGCATGGGAAAAGCACATTTAGCTCTCTTCGCTTTTACTTCCTTGCCCTCCTGTGCCAGGGATGGATGGGCAGGCAGCAGCCTATCCCTACATATGTAGGGATGTAGAGTATTTTAGTAAGAGTACCATGGTGCACACCACCATTTTTCTTGTGAGAGAGCAGCAGTAAAGCTCATCTTCAGAAGACTATCATATTAAAGTACTTCAGAGAAGTCCCTATACCACACCCAATTCCCAAGCTGCAGTGCCTCTTTTTTCCAGAAATTCTTGGGGAAAAATCAACGTTTTCTTTTGCAAAATTTCAGCTGTAAAATCTTTTGAGATAGTCTTTTCTGTCAAAAAGCTGTCAGTTTTCCCACTGAAGTTTGGAACAGTTTCAAAGTGACAATTTTTTTCTTCTGTTTTGCTTTAAAATGTCATATTCCTACCTTTTTTTTTTTTTTTGGAATGGAATAAAAGCATACGTGACAAAGTGACATTTCCACTCGAGCTATCATTTTGTTTTTCCTTTTTTTAAGCTGAGAAACAGAAATGGAATATTTTCAGTCAAAACGTTGATTTTTGAACTAAAATGTTTGTTTCAAATTTCCCCTTGGAAAACCCCCCGCCTTTTTTTTTTCCCCCAGCAGAACTGATGTTGTTCTCCCTCCCAGAAAAATTCATTTTCAACATACCTATGTTTTGTTTGCCCTACAGAAATACTTTCTGCACATAAAAACTTCAACCTATATGAATTCATTTATCTGCCTTGGCAATTAATTGGGCAGACAGGGGCTGCAGGAAAGGTACTGAGAAAACCCCTCTTCAATTTGTGGCAAGGCTCTGAAGAGGGGCTGCAGACTCTGCCCAGGTGACAAGGACAGGACCCACTGTCTCTGAACATACTTTACTTCTGCCACGGTGTATATCAAGGCACGAGGGAAGGTGCAAAATTTATTGAGAGTGTCAGTAACTGTGCACAAGTTGTGTCCCAGCCCTTTGTTGTCAGCCAAGAACAGAACTTTTCTTCTTCCAGAGTTTGTAATCAAACAGGTGTGGCTTTGATAGTCCTTACAGTTCTCTAGAAAAACCGTACTTTCATAAATAAATGAAATGCCTAGGGCACAGTGAGAGATCCCGCTGACTGAGTGCATCCTTCTCCCTGCCTCAGACCTGAGGACCTGGCTACCAACTTTTGTTCCGCAATACAAAATTTTGCATATGAGAGGTAAAAGTCCTATTTGGTCAAGAGCAAAGATCCACACCCAACTTAATACATTTTACTTCCATGCCAGGCCTACGGCAATATTAATGTCTCTGCCCAGGCTTCCTCTTCAGAATTTAGGGAAAACGTCTAACTTCCAAACTTCTCAGGAAAGATTACTCCGCTGCACAATCCTTAGTTATATTAAATTCACACAGTGATGATAATGTGGATAGAAATATTTGCCAGCAAGGGATTGAGTGGGTGGAAAACAGAGGTTTGCTGAATTATTGCTAGACTATTTAATTTTGACTTTAGATACGTATGCTTCTGCTTGCTTCTACATGTTGCTCACTTTGTTTCTCCAGGCTTCACACCTTACCTAGGACAGTCCTGGTCAAGCACGGCTTTCCGGTTTGTTTCTTCTATTCAGTATACTCCACTATCTGGGTTCATAAAATGCTGTCTCTTGAAGGTCATGCACCAAACCCCATGCCCTGATTGCACATCCACCACCCAAGAGTGCTCTACCTATCTCCACTGAGAAAATGTGATCAGTCCTTAGCTCCCTTTCCCTGGATGGCACGTGGAGGCAGCACATTGTAAATCAAGCACTAATACTTCTGTTAGAAGAACTTTACAAAGGATATGCCTTGCATAACAACTTGTCTAAAAGACTGCATATGCAACATGTAAAGCATTAGAAAATGCCCACTGGGGGTGTCCCTGGGAACTTCAAGGTTGCCTAATGGTCTGAACAAGCTGTCAGCTTTCGTCATTGCTATTTATTTAGCACCTTCATTTTTATGTTTTAAAACAGAGCCTCTGACACTAGAAGTAGTATCTATGATGCTGAACTCAAATCTGCAATAGGGAGAAGCCAGTAAACATTACTGTGGGGATACTGCTTCTACTGGATCCAGTGCAGATCCCCACACGTAGTGGCATTTAGGTCTTTAACCTCAGGCTTGTTCATCCAGATACCCAGTTTAGCAAAAGGGGAAGTTCGAGCTCCTACTTTCCTACAGTGGGTTGCAATTTTCCTCTTATGTCCCTGACAAAATAAAGAAATACATAGTAAGGTAATCTTTTAGTAGTGACTTACATTTAGAGGTTAGACTAAGCCAAAGTGAACTGGTTTAGTGGTGTACAGCAGTAAAGCAGAGACATCAGCCTTCAAAGATAACCCTGCAGAGTTTACACGAGATGCAGCAGTGAGAGGGGCATGCCATGGGTGACACTGAATTAGTCTGGCAGCAGAAACTATAAGTACACTGCTATGCTGACCGTACACTAGTACAATGGGGAGTCCGAGTCACATTCACAAGCCAGATGGAGGAAGATAATCACAGTGCCAAGTCACGGTGGAAGAGAGCGGAGTAAGCAAATGTCACCCAGACCTCCCAAGCCAAAGGGCACCCACAAGAGGAAAAGGGAAGCAGATCACAAAATGGTGGAACGCTGTATTTTGCAAATCTGGGGAAGGGCACACCACTGCAAGTAATTTTCCTGCATATCTAATGAATCCAGATCAGCCACTGCTAAAGTGCAGGCTAGCAGAGGGCTAGAAGGAAGACAGGGTCCCCAATACAATAACCTGGACCGAAGCCAGTAGAAGCACAGGAATGGTGCAGCCCTGCCACTGCATGGGACCCACTGCAACACCTAGGAAGGGACTACCTTCCCATCAAAATATGGGCTTGACAGAAAAGTTACTACATAAGGCAACAATAGGACAGCTGTTCTGGATTCATCAGATCAAAATACAAGTCTGAGAGACAGCTGGATACCCAAGTTTTTCAGGCCATAGACACAGCCGTGAGTGGATGTCCAGGCTCAGACACGTTGGGTATGCTACTCAGTACGCTAGAAGCACAGTTTACAGTGTTTTAGCTCTACGCTGTCCTGGTTTTCTTACGCGCCTTGTTTGCTCAGCCATTGCCACGTGATTTCACCACAAACAAGCCTATTTAGTTCAGTTAAAACAAACACTACACACACAAACCAAAATGTACATACTTGCAATTTGTTCTGAAAGCAGAGGTAGGGTCTACAGAGGCATGCCATCCCCTTAGCCTTTGCAGACATCAGATTAATCTGTCACGTCTCGCATGCCCAAGGTACAATTTGTGTAATTACCCATTTCTCTTTGCTCTACTGTGGCTGGCCTTGGGCCTCTGTCTTTGCAGGGTAACATCCCAGCTTTTCTTCTATTCTGTAATCCCTGTCCCAAATACAGCTGGCTAAGGAGGTCTGTGAACTGGCGCAAGGGATTACAGTGTGAGAGAGATGCCACGAGGCCATACTACATTCAGGATTGTGCTGCCAGGGAGGGTCTGCTACCCCATGCAAACCCCACCTAAAGCGTTGCTCCCTTTCACTGGATCCCTGATCCCCCTCTGTTTCATTTCTTGATTGCGACCGAACTCTGGTGTTGGGAAGGTTCCATACATGGAATTTTGGTTTCTGCAAGACAGTTAATTTCAAAAGGAATCTGAGATTGTACTTCTGGTGCAGAGAGAGCTCCAGGGCCTACGCAAACCTACTCCTCACCCTTGGCAAAGCAGAAGACTGAAATATAAAGAGCACAAAAAAGCCAATTCTTTATGAGGCTGTTGGATGTGGAGGAAGCCAGAGAACTGAAGGACCTCAGACTGTGGTAGCAGTTCAATGTCATCTGTCCAGGTCTTTATGTCTAGCCTAGATTCAGGGGACACAAGATGGATGCTGCACGACTGGCCTCTAGCCTCGTTCCTTCCTTTTGTCTAGGTGCACAATAGGAGAATCAGGATGGAAAGTTAGGCTGATCATTAGAAAACGCTTTTAATCAGACCTTCATGAAGATCACAAAGTCATCAGCTCACGGTGACGGATTGCCAGGGACTCCATGATGAATGCATTTGCAAATATTGCTGCAGAATAATTTCCTTCCGTCGCCAGAGCACTCCAAACAAATTAGATTCTCTCTAATCACATCTCCTGTCTGTGGATGAGGAAAGATGGGCCCGTCAGCATAAACGCATTTAGGGGGCGGGCAGCGGAGGGGAGAGAGCGGGAGGTAAGGGGCTAGATGCAGCAGGCAGGCAGATGAGGTGCTGGAAAGTTGCCCAGCTTTGAGGAGAATCTCTGAGCAGTGGCACGGATACATGGTACTCCCATAACAGCTCTCCCCCTGCTTGCACATCCCCAACGTGAATGGTAGAGGAGGGACGCAGAGAAGTCCGCGATTCACCTGGATTTTACAACGGTGCAGAACAAGAGGAAGGAGAATTATGCCAGCGTCATTTATTTGAGAGGGTGCAGACCTTGCTAAGGTTACACAGATGGACTAAAAGTAGTTTCCGTGATGAGGCAAAGCCTGTGCTGCTTTCTGCACTACCTTCCCCATGCCCCACCCCTATCTGGGATACTTGAATTAGTGAAGCAGAAGGAACAGCTTCCCAGATAATCCAGTGCAGGTGACTCACAAGATACAGTACTAGGATGGAGACACAGTTGGGAGTTGTTAATTAGTACCAGGTGGCCATTACGCCGTGCTGGAGGCATTCAACAAAGCTGGTAGCTCTTTCAATTCATACAAAGTCTAAGCATACTAGGTTTGAGGCTCTGAAGTCAGGGACACAACAGGCCTTAAGTTTAAAGACAAACCAAGTGTGAACAGCACTTTGAGGAAAATACTGTACCAAAAATGATGCACTAAGTAAGGTGTCTGAAGGCTACTATTCTTCTCTGTACCACATTTAGAAGAGATGCTGGAAGCTGGCCAGGAAAATTATTGCAGAGTAGCAGTCTCCTTCCAATATCATGTCCATCATCTACAATTTTCCTGAATGCAGGAGTTAACCCAACAACAGCTTCCTCCTCCCTTGCCTGAAAAAATCAGGTGTCATCGCTTAAGTGACACATTGCTTAGTGACTGACCTGGCAAGTCACAGGTTACAGTTTCTGTTGCAGGATAGGACAAGTGTAATCCTTAGAGGTAAGTTGGGGGTACAGCAAGCCCAAAACTTACGTTACCCGGTTAGTCCTCAGCATTGGCTTGAGATCCACTGTACCCATTTTTGCTAAAAATTGGAGGAGCTGGATATTCTTAGAAAGCAAACCTTGCCATGTTATCTCACATGGGGTGTAAGAGCGCAACGTGGTGGAGAGGACAAGGATCATGGGCACATTCTGCGACTACAAAACAGTAGGAACAGGCAGAAAGATTTTAAGTGCTACGCAAGGTTTGAACAAAGTATGTAAGGAAGGACCAAGACACACACAGTGCTTGCAGGCCTGTGTGTTATCTGTTGAAGGACTTAACAGTTGTGCTTTATTCCTTTCCCTGTTCAGAGGAGCTAGGGTAGTTTTTGGCTTCCCATTCCCTACTTGGTACCAACTTGCTTTTCACAGTCCCCACTCCTGGCAGCTCAGAAACTCTGCCAATGGCTCACTACTGAAGGAAAAAATGTAAGCCCAGTCCATGCCCCTTTTAATTAGCTTTGAGATCTGGCACCGAGCAAGCTGACACAGAAGAGACAAAGTAAAGAAAAAGTCTTGTGTAAAATACGTCAGGGAGCTAGCTGTGGAACGGCGAGCAGGGAGGGAGCGGGGGGAGCAGAGGAAGGAGAAGGGAGCTGCTGCGAGAGCAATTGGCCTTGTTTGCTCTCCTGGAAGCTTCTGTGTGCTTTTCCTCCAACGTGCGCTGGATTTATATAGGGGGCAAACCCTTACGGGCCAGTGGGCTCAGAGCAAGGCTTGGGCCAAGAAGCAGGCAGGCTGCTGCCAGCTTCCCTTCCTCCTCTTCCTCTCGTCCGCTTGTGCTCTCTCCCACACGCTCACACAGCAGGACCTTCTTATCAGGTATGATAAGCAGCACTCCCGAGCATGGCTGGCAGGCTTCCAGCTCACGTTTCAGGAGCGCGGCCGGGCGCTGCTGCTGTGTGAGCACACTTTAATAAAACTCTGATTTTTATCTGAACATTTTATTAATCCAGGCTCAGCCGTTTGCCAAAAAAGCCAACGCATTGAATATGCCAACGCGTGTTCTCTCCAGTTTCTAATGCCGATGTACCTCTGCCCACAGAGTCTCCTCTGCTTCACACGGGGATGCATTTTCTATGTGGAGTTTCTCCTACTTTATTGCTTGCCCCTCCACCGTGCTTGGGAGATGGCAGGGGCTCTCTGCAACTGGTTTGCCCTCCCTTCTTTTGCACAGTGATTTTAAACAGGAAAGGCGGGTGTGGGGGGAGATTTTGTATTAACATGTTCCTAATGCAAAAATTACTAAATTTCCTATACACAAAGCACATGGAAAGACACTGGACAGCTTCAAGCTATTCCTAAAATAAATAAATAAATAAATAAAATCTTTCCTTTCTTATCCTTCCAGTGCTGCCCTGATGCCATTCACCACCTCTCATGAAACACTAATCTCAATCCTCACACAGCGTGAGCTGAAATGTAAACATCACTGGGTGCTAGAAGTCAGCCTGCTGCAACATGGCCAGAGGAAAGGAACAGGAAAGATGGAGAGGTTTGTGTGGGACCAAGCTTAAAAAAAAAAAAAAAAAAAAAAAAAAAAAAAAAAAAAAAAAAAAAAAAAAGAGAGAGAGAGAGATGGGTGTTCTAAGAGCATCCATAGTCAGTACAGTTTTTCCATGCCCTGGCTAATGGATTGACATGATTTCCTGGAATAAGACAGCCTGCTCTGCTGCTCTTCCTACTCTTATTTTGCAAGTTTGAGAATGGGACCCAAGGGCTTTCAGCTTGATAAGGGACTACACTGCTGGGCCATGTTCTCACCTAATGGAGTAGCCCTCCTGCTATCCATAAAACTGATGGCATTTAGCGCAAATGCCTTTTTGTGAGCTGTATTAAAGCACTAAGCACCTTGTAGGAGTATGATACTGATCCACAGTCCTTACTGCTTCCAAACTGGCAACTGTATTTTGGCCTTTCATCCCTGGAGGAAGTCACATATTTTCCTGTTCTGTCATTCCACAGTCCTTGTGTAGAAGTCGTCCTCATTTGTCCACTGCTCTTTTATATGCTTAATAATTTCCCCCACGAGCTTCAGATCAAACTCTCCCATTCTGTATTCCAAACCCTACTCATCTCCTGCTGCCAGCACAGTTTGTCTTCCATCCCTCTTAAGCCAGGCTAAATCCTAACCTACTCCTGTACAAGCTCAGAACTTCCTGTCATTCCTTTGAGAAAAGTTCATTGTCTTTTTAAGCTTACCGACACAAACCTTCTGACTCTTTGGGATTCTCCTTCAATCCAGTTAATGGCTCCCTTTTTGGCTGTCTGATTTGCCATAACAAGTGCTCAGGGGAAACCATAAGACAGACCAGGTGCTGGCCAACTGGGACTGCACCTTACCAGGCGAGATGACATGAAAACACAAGACAGCTGGATGTTACTTCCTAAGCCACAGAAGCAAAAGATTTGAAAAGCAGCTCAAATGGTAATCAGTAGACAGGGACTTTGAAAGCAAGGACAAGGATGTACACCTAGTTCTTTCTTCTCTGACTATTCTTTTAGGCAGTCACATTTTGGAGGGAAGCATAGATTTAATGTTGTCAATCTCTTAAAACTGAAATGAAAGAGCGAGGGAAGATGGAGTTCTGCCTGGCAACTCAGGAGATACATAGGAGACTGAGGTGCAGCTATTAGCTCTGCTGGAGACATCACATATGATATTGGTCAAATCACTATGCCTTAGCTCCTTCTTTGTATGTTTAGGATGCCTAAAATAGTCCAGCCCTGACTTCAGCATGGATGGTGAGATAATGTATAGCAAATATTGATTGAAAATTAGAGTTGGTGTTCTTCTAAAGGCTACGAACAACAAGGGGGTAGGAAAAACTGCTGTGGGGATAACAGATAGAGAAGTGAAATAATGAGCTTAGCAGTGCCACGGGAATAAGATGTCCCTAAGTCCTATTCCTATTAGGGTTTTACATAAAGTCTGTATGCTTCCTGTCTCACTCTGTTTCCTCAGGCAAAAGACAGGCTGGCTGCTTACGCTAGCCAAATGTTACAGTCAATTCCTTCAGCCCCAATCCTTGGGTCTGTCTTCTTTTGCATTAGTCAACTAAGTCCAAAAAAACCACCCAGTGAACCAAACAATCTGATTGCATCCTGCACAGGACCACTGAAAGTTTCAAAGGATGCTGCGGTTTGTCGGATATAGGCTTCAGAACATAATGCTAGGTAGTATTTCTCAATATTGGAGCTCAAACCAGGTTCATTAAGATTTGTAGTCTGCATTGTCTAAAGGCAAGAGCTGCTTGGCCCTAGGCTCAGGACAGCAAAGATGATGTCTGCACCACGCAGAATGATTTAACTTAGGTCCTAGAAAAAGTGTGGACGCATTAGTACGGCATGCTGATCAAGCTATTTTGCTCTGCTTCTCCAGGCAGCTAAGTAATCTGACAGGACCTCTTTCCACACATGGTTATTCTGCTCCCAAAATAGCTGAGATGATCTTGCACAACACTAAGGCATACGTAAAGAGAGACTACCTTGCCCTTTGTGAGCTCACAGCCATACTAGAATTCAGTCTTTCCACAGGAGTGGTTGTTTAGATCTAGCCACACACAGGCTATTTGCTTACAGAAAACAACAAAAAAACATGGCTGTAATAATCAATTAACAGCTCTCCCAGAAGTCATTTACTTCATAGCTCGATCCGTGCTAAGGATTAGGTTATCTCTACAACTAGGTGTATGATCTCAAAGTGGAGGTGTGAGCATCTTTCACATACCTAAAATCTTCTTTCAAAGTGTCAGACACAGGTGGTTGGTCTAGATTAGACTTGGGCTCAAGTATTTCTGCACTTCCGACATTAAAGACTCTGTGCTACAGGACAGTGAAGAAGCTGGGAGAGTCCCCTCCAGTGAAAGTTTAGCACTAAGAAGGTCAAAGCCTCAATGAATACAGCGCAGGGAATAAGACTGCTAATTTTGCCTTGTGAGCACAGTTTAGAAGGAAAAGGACTAAGGAACAAACAGAGTAAAGTACAACCTTTTTTTTTTTTTAAATAACTGATTCCAAGCACAATAATTGGAGACAGAAGCCTCTGAACTGAGGCAATGGTAGGGAAAGAGTAGAGAATGAGCAAGATGGTTCCCTCTTGATCTTGAAATATTAGTACAAATAGAAGCTTGTTATAATTTTTGAAGACATGATAATTGATCACCTGCTCACCAGATTGTTTCTGGTAAAGATTATTACATGTGCCCTGGGCAAAATTTGACACCGACCAGTAAACTTGTCAGCATGGGGTGAGGGCTCTGGGAAACCTTCATGGGCAATTGCACAACTACCCTGCCTCCACCACGCTGCCGTGCCGAGTGCAAATCTATAGTCATCCCAAATGGGAGACCGTCTTGCTTTGCAAGAGAATGATTAAATGCTGCAGTCCTCCCCTAGAGAAGTAAGCTTGTCACTCCAAGGATCTCTTTGCAAAGCAAGTGCTTGCCCCTGGGATGGGAGGAGGCAGGACAGCACACAGAAGGAACCCAAGGCGCTTGCCAGCCCCTACCTGGCACTGTGCAGGGTGCTCGTATGCGCCCCAGCTACACAGATGACAGCTGCTGTTCAAAACATCTCTCTTCACAGGCTTCTGCAATATTTGTACAGAGCAATATTATCCTAAATGTCTTCTAATTATTCCTCTGGATTAATGAAAACGTGTTATATTATTGACGGGTCTTTTGCAATATTTATAAAACACGGATCGGATTAAGGAGGAATAAATAAGTATGTAAAGGATGCCTAACGTGTAAATAATAAATACTCAGTCATCTGTTTTTTTTCCGCAAGATGGTTTAAATATATGGCGTTTTCAATAAATCTTTGATAACTCTGCAAATATTTATTTATTTGCTTTGAAGCATAAGGGAATTGCAAGAAAGCTTTGCAGACTCCAGAAAGGCCAGGCAGATGGAATGTATGCCCTACCATGGAGCCTTCAACCATCTTCTGGCAAGGAAAGAAAACACATCCTGAGCTGCTTGAGGCCTGGAAGCAAAAAGAGCAGACTTTCAGGAATTGAATGGAGAAACATCCCAATTGCTTCACAGCCAGTCATGCACACCAACCATGACTGACGCACACCACCTATGCCCGCCGCACACCACCTATGCCCAGACTACCACCATGTATTGCAAAGCTCACAATTACATTACAGAGATGTACTCAGCCTCTATAGAATTCTCTGCTCCAGCTATCCTAACAGTAAGGGGACTACTGAGAGAGTATTTGCTGGAGCTCCCAAGCCCACAATGAGCAAGGAAGAAAGGAAGACAAGAAGAGACAGTTTCGTTGCGAAGTACTCCAAATTTTCCTAAGTAATCTAGTTTTTCCTTAGCATAATGTCAAGAGAATTGTCCCTCTTAAGACTCTACCTACGGCATAAAACATCCCGAGACCTGTGGTAAAGAGCAGATCTGCTTTCCCCAGATAGGAAAGCTGGACTCTGCTTGGTTAAGGAACCCTCAATATATTATGTCCCAGGGGATTTGGACATAAATTGGGGTGTTCAACCTCTCAGAGGGCACAAGGTCATACATGGCTTTTAAAATTCAAACACTACATTATCAAAAAGTTCTACTTTACTAGAGACACCACAATGGTTTGTCTATGAGGACCCAGAGTAACATCATGGCAGGTTATCAAAATGTGGCTCTTCTGAAATATGTTTACATAGCATCAAATGCCTGCTAAGACAACAGCTTTTTGTAATCACTTGATATTATAGTAAGAAAAGCTTTAAAATTAAATGCCCAAAACACAGTTAACACATTTAGTTTTAATGGGATAGGATGGTCATTGCATGTTAAATAAATACTGATTGTAAAAAGCAAGTCAAGTTGCTGAGTTTTAATAGCTGTGCAGTAAATAACTGTTTATGCGTCATTACGTGGATTTGGAAGCATCAGCAAATATGCTTTTAATAATCAATTGATACTTAACATATAATATCTGTCTGATTAAATCAAAGGAGATGGATGCAGCCACAGTAATTACTGCATATTGTTACAATGCCATTGGATTAGGGAAACATATTTATTGAGGTAGAAAAAAGTCAGACCTAGATACATATCTCCTTGCCTGTCTTCTGACTGCAGTACCTTGGGCTGTCATCTCATTGATTTCCCAAGATAAGCAATGTTCACCCTAGTCAATACTTGGACGGGATACCACCGAGGGAAACCTAGAGTGCTGAGGGAAGCGGTGCTAGTAATGCAACTGAGATTGGTCTTTCATTTTCCGGAAGCAAAGTGTGACTCTGCAAGTCCTCTGAAGTGAGTACAATATCCCCTCTGGGGTGCTGCATCTCCTTTGCAGGCAGCAATCCACAGCTCACGCCATCAGTGGCGGAGCCACGGGTCACCCCGTCCAGGCAGAATTCACCGCAGGTAATCACATTCCAGCTCTCTAAACTGCTGAAGTTTCTACAGGCAGCATTGCTCTCCATTTCATGTCAGAAAGAAATGTCCCTCCGGGACAAGCTGAAGCAAGGAAGGCTATGAAAGCCTTCTTTCTACCTGCTGAGTATCCTTTTCTCACTTCCAAAGTCTGCAGAGCAAATCCTCTACAGGTCTACTCCCTTACACTTTTAGCAGGGCAGGACCAGTGGCCAGAATTACAGCAATTTGCTTTGCAGACACTGCGACTACTCTAATCACAGTCCAGTTCTTGACACAGCAAAATGCAAGGTGGCTTAAAGCACCTGGGCTTCTCAGCCTCTGGCTGTACCTAATGTGACATAGCACGAGCTGAAGATGTAGCTCGGATCTAGTTCAAAACTTTGGTCACTGGGAACACAAACATGCTTCTACTTACTAATAGCTGGAATAACACTACCCTTAGGCCACACATTTAAAGCCAAGGAAAGAAAATTTTGGCATAGGCTTTAAGTTCTTAAACAAACAACATACGCTTATTACAAATGCACAGTGTATGAAAATGTAGCCTGTACTAAAGAAAACCGGGGAAAATCCTCAATTGTGTGCATTGCTGTAGGCTACCCAAAAGCAAACGGGACCGTGGCACTTCAGTGAACACTGGGAGCTGGCTCCTTTACTCATACGTGCAAAAGCAGAGAGAGCCAACCATTCATTTCAACCCAAGTCCCAGCTTTGCCATGTGTATTTATCCTCCATCACACCAAATCCTCTGTGAGACAGAAAGGCATCTAGAACCAGAGACATAAGTGTTACCAGGCTCTTAATTCCACTGACACCAGTGACAGTCCAGAGGCAAATGAGTCACATAAATCTCTCATTGAATCTGGCCCCTGATAACTGATCTTCAAAGTACTTATATTAAAATAGGTGAACCGCAAAAGGTTCAGGAAAACACCTTAAAACTTCCAGGAAGTTGCAGAAACACATCTTTGAGTCCCTGCACATTAGTGAGCCTGCAAGGCTAAGAGTTTCACAGAGATTTGCCAGAATTGTTGCTTCTGGTCATACTGAAAACAACATTGCAGAAAGACAAAAGTCTCCCCTCAAAGTCTCTCACCCTCTATCACCCCAAGCACGTGCCTGCACTAAAAGCAAGCAAAATAGATGCTGAATTTGAACTAACACAAGAAAGCACACAAACCCACCTGGTAGTTTGCCACAACAAGGAGCATCCCCAACCTTCCTACCCCAATACACACCAGTGCACCTTTGGACAGAGACATTATAGAATTTTCTTCGCTTTCCTCTAAATCATGAGGTTAAAAATGCAAAGAACAACACGGGCCCTGGTGGATGAGTGGCCCAACATGGTTAAATGGCCTCTTGGGGTGTAGTCCAACGCCCAACAGTACTAGCAAGTTCTTCTGTAAGCACTGGAATTAGAGACACCGTTTTTTTTTTCAGAGGGTTGGTGTGTCTTGTGTATGAGTTTATTAGTGGTCAGTTTTTTTGGGGTGTGGCATGTGTGGGTGTATTTATTTATGTTTAAAAGTGATTGCTGGCGGGGGGGGGGGGAATCCTTCAAGTGAGGCTTCTCCCCCACTGCCTGGACATTGCTAACATTTCTTCTGGATAGAGTCTTTGTTGTCCAAACATATAGCCAAATTCATGCAACTGCAGAACTAACAAGGTCACTACCATCCTGTTTTCATGAAATCTATAAGGAAGGAATGTCTTTGAGATTTCAGCGTAGCTGAAATCAGTCAAGATTTTTAGTAATTACAGAAGACTGAAAGACAGCCAGACACTGTGCTCATAGGAGCTATGTTTCTGTATGAAACCAGGCTAAGAAACAGGGGAAAAAGAAAAACTAAAAGTCATGTTAGCTGAAAGGTTTACCTGAAAAAAAAAAAAAAAAGGCAATATAACACAGAGTGCTTCTTTATCTGAATAGTCCTGCATAAATCAATGGAGCTACTCAGCAAACAAGGACTGCAGCATCAGGCCCAGTGAAGGGCTTCCTCCACTCTCCTGTTGAGATGTGAAACCAACTCTGTATTGAGTCCAAGGCCATCACCAGTAATAAGATCAAGCCAGTACAAAGGGGGCATTGAGAAAATGGCTTGCCACAGCATCAGGAAATAATCCAGCTGCAGGCCCTGTCGCACATGATCCAACGATAGCGGAGGGAGGAGGTAAACCTCCCTCTTCCCGGAGAGCCAATCTCAGCTATCCCACTTCTCATCCCCAACCAAAACCCAGCCAGCCTTGCCAGCTGCGCAACCTTGCAACCACAAATAAGAGCTCACAGAGGAGCAGCTGGGAAGCGAACTGGCTTATTTTTTTGTTTTGCAACTTCTTATTTATGAAAACGCTCCAAGAGCCTGGATACGGATCAAGTTTCGCTGCTCAATATTTATTAGAGCCTCACCAGAATGGGAACTGCAGGCGCTTTGATTAATGGATTGGAAAAAAGAAACGTATAGTTTCCCTGTCGCCTCGGTAAGCGCCTCCCTGTATCTTGTGCCAAGAGGCTATTTTACAGCATCGCAGTCCTCAGTGAATCCCTGCTGATTGCTTGCTGCCTCCCTACAGCAGCACTCTGCTCGGAGGTGTGGGGTGGCAACTGTGTTTTATCCTGTAGCTGGAGGTGGAAGAGCACTGCGGTACTATGTCAAGTAGAAATAGGCCCTCTCCGAACAGCAGTAGAAGCACCAGCTTAAAATATCACCCCAATGGCAGCTGCAGGTTGGGGAATAAACTAAGTTCTTCTCTATGCTAAGAGAGCACCCACCAGTGCCAAAGAGGGATTTCTGGCCATGGCCCGACTGCTCTCCCAAGGCAATGGCTGCATCGTCTTTGGAGGCAGAGCAGGTTTAGCAGTGGTCTGCAGACCCAGGCAGCTCCAGCAGCTGCAGCCCGTAAAACACAAGTATTAGACAGGTCCTGTCCCTCTGCTTTTCTTCATCAGACACATCGGGTTGTGAAATTAAGCACAGGCCCACCTTTATGCCAGCCTGCTGCTTTTGAACTAAACAGAGCTTGCACTTTGCTCCAGTACAAGGCTGCAGGCTGCTTGTATTTTGCCACTGGCTACTCGAGAGGAGCTACTGAAGCTCAGACCTATGGATCAACCAGGAGACGACTCTACACAGTCAATTTTGCAGCAGGAATCCTTCCTGTCCCAGGAGCGACCTGTTCCCAGAGCCCAGCTTCCCCCCTCTGCTTAGAGGTACAGCACAAATACTATTAGGTAGCTGCCATCCCACAGCTCTCGGCCACGCAGCGATTCTGGCCTATAGTGCTTTGGGTCAAGACTGCTTCTGCATGATACACGGAGACCACCGATTCAATCTGTACCTTATCTATACTAAGAAAACACAAAGCTTTTCATCGATGGTGAAAGCAGAGGGTTCATGGGGGTCCCAAGAGATATTTTTTATTTTATTTACAAAAAAAAAAGCCTTCTGTACATACTCCTCATGTCAGGTACCTGGGTGCACACTGCACTCACTGCACTTTCACCATCAGAACAAGCAGCCCAGGGCTGATGAAGCCAAAAGGGGAGGAAGAGGAGAGCAGAGCATATTTCCTCCAGGAGAGGGCAGTCCCATACATACGCATACCGGTAACTCATTGCACACGCTGGAAGTGAATCACAGTCATTCATGATGAAAAAGCCCCGTTACTCCTTCGTCTTCAGCTGGTATGTCTTCCCTAGACTGGTACAGGGCTACTCCCTACAGATGCCTAGAATCTATGCAGTTATTTGAAGCTGCACATTGTAATCTTTTATCTTTATGTTTTGACTAGTAACTTTCTGCTCCAGTGGAAGAGAGTACTAGCGCTTGCTAGCACCAGGCACAGAGGGGGCCGATGCTGCAAGGGTCTTGCACGCACACCATGGCACAGCTCAGGCTTTGCCTTCAGATACCCACCTCACATTTGCCTGGAGAAGCCTAACCCGACACTCCTGCCCTGGAAGCCTGCCACATAAAACACATCTGTGCTCACATACGGAGATTATTCCAGCTGCGAGCTCCCCACAGCAGCTCTATCACTTCCCTGCCTTGCTGTCCTGTCCCCACTCTCAGCTCTGCCAGCTTCTTTTAGTCTCTGCTTTCCTATCTCCATGTTCCTGTTTCCACATTTGCCAAGACAGCTCAGACCCATCCCGCAACCCGTCTCCTTCTCCCAAGCTTGTGGTTTTGTCAAGGGAAGTTCACAAGGGAGGCACAGTATGTGACACAAGACACCTCCCTGGGACAGATGAAGCATCACCCAGCTCTCTTGGAGAGGATGCTCCTGTGCTGGGGCAGTGCTTCACCCATGGCCTGAAGCTTGAGATGGGCTGTCCTCACCCCTTCCTTGAGATGCATAGGAACCAAGTACGTACAATCCCAAAGGGCTTCAGGAAGATTCAGCTGGACTTCAGTTAATCACTACTGCAAATTAGGTCTCAACCCATTTGTCCCAACCACGTGATGGATGAGGCTGTGCGTTACGGCTGCTTCTGAAGTCTGCGTTTTTATCAGAAGATTGGCAGTCCCCATGGGCCTCACCGAGATAAAACGTGCCTTCTGCTTCCCAAGTTGCTGTGCCTTCTCCCTGTTTTTTTGTATTCAGCTTAGGGCCTTGTGGAGTGTCTGGAGGAATTCATTTCCTTCGCAGCCCACCCCTCCTTCTCCCGAACGAAAAGCAGAGCTGGTTTTTCCAAGTTGGATTCGCAGGAGAAATATGAAAGCTAAAGGAACACGGTATAAATAAACATGCAATGGGAACACAAGAGGCAAAACAGAGGCCCGACGCAGACGAGAGAGACAATACAGCATAACAAACAGCAAGCCGCGCTTCGCCTGTGGCATTTTCCAGCTCCATCAATAATTATATAATAACGACAGTCGCCGATTTCTCAGGCGCAGATCGATACTGACTGTGATGCCACCCCGCTCTGTGGCAGGTTGGGGACCAAGGGGCTTTTGCCAGAACCCCTGCTTTCCCCATGCCAGGAATCAATGGCTGAATTTTGCAGGCAGCACCAAGGGTTAGGGAAACAGCAAGTGCAGTCTCCGGACTAAAGGCTTGGTGGTCTGCCCACAGCACGTGATGCTGCCAGCATTGGTAGGAAATGGCTTGGCTTTCCCCCCCCTCACCCCTCCCAACTGCCTGCAGAAGATGCCACCTTGGTACCGCTTTGCATAGGTGCTGTGGTTGGCAAGAGGTTGAAAGAGGCTTCATCCCACAAGCGTCTTGCATGCTGCAAACTGACTCGTCAGGAAGCGATTCGGCTGTCAGGTGTAAAGGTATCAACGCACCCACTTGTCAGGCCTTCCAGCACAGCAATTAGGGGGCACAGTACCACTAGAGACATCCGTATTCTTCGTAACAAAATATAATTCCCTAAACACCGCATCAGGGATGCTAAGACTAGAATAAGTTGAAAAAAAAACAGAACAATATTGTGGACAGAGCATAATGAGCATCTCTACTTTGAGCAGAGTTCTGCAATCCCTCCCCCAAATTCCCATTTTAAGTTTACAATCACTAAACATTGGGCCAGAGGGGGAAGAAAAAGGAAAATCAAATGAAGAAAACACTGAGAACAACAACAACCACCACCACCCTCTTTTCTGTTGCTAGCTGGCTTGGGATTCCTATGAAGAGCAAGCCTGAAATACAGGTTTCAAACCATTAATATTATTATTTAAATGCTAGCTTGGGAGAAGTAGCAGAAGATATGTCTGACCCATGCAGCTTCCCACAAATGGCAATTACCTCTAAAAGCTTCCCATGCCAGATCTAATTAAATTGAAAAAGACATCTGGAAACATGAACTGGTTGGTTTTCTTCAGGAAAGTGGATCTTTTGTGCTAGAACTGACCAATAAAAAAAACCCAAAACAATAAACCACAACAAAATCTCCACAAAACCAGAACCAAACCCCAAAACCAGCCAGAAGATGTGCATTATGCATTCTGGCTCTATGCAATTTAACAGTAAAGTGATTGGCTTGCAGTGTATGTTATTATTTTATTGGGTTGCAAGCTGTCTCTGGTCAGGCTTTGTCTTGTATTTGTTAGACAAGCATTCTGATACCACTGTGTAAAATGTCAAGTAATATAATTGGGCCCCAGTCCTACAAGGCCTTCCTTCAGACACAACTCACATGTCATTGGGAATTTCAACTGATTTCCCTGCTGGAAGGCTGGATTAAAGGTCTTCCTACTGCAAAAATTGAAAAACTCATAACACTGACACATACATCTTGCCAATCAAAGAGTAATAAAAAAAAAATAGAAGTGACTCTGAAAGAGATCATCCTAAACAGCAAGAAATCCCTAAATTAATAAAAAGTAATACCTGCATCCACCAGCCTCTGAAAGCTTGTGGCACATTTCACTACCACTACAGTCAGACAGATAAGTGCTCAAGTACCACCACAGACAGGCTATAGTATAAAAAAAAAAAATCACTGGTATAGAGGAGGATATTATCCTTAGAACTCCAGTTACAGCCAGAAACAGAGGTTTGCTCACCCCTCTTTGGAGGGATGTGCAAATCCGTAACTAGATATCTCAGCTGAACTGTTATACATACAGCTAGTAAGAGCCAGTTACTACATAAGGATCCATAATTTGCAAAGACAGAAAGGCACAGGAAGATAAAAATGGGTAATCTTGTAATCGAGATGGTATGGCTATAAAAGTTTTCCCTATGTATAATGCATTGCCTTTGCTGCAATTGGTGCTCCCAGCTGAGTTTCGATCATGCGAATGGATCAGAGAAAGCACGCTTCCAGTTTGTGTAAGGGCTAGTCAAAACATGAGGACTGTTGATCTTAGGATTGATTGATATTCCCTCTATTAACAGTTATTAATAGGTATAATGCTTTTACAGAGATCACACAATATATAAGGAATCTAGTATTTGTGGAACAAATGCTTGGTTATTATCTTCTCCATGAACGATGGCAGTCAGGAAAAAAGTCAACCTGTCCAAGTTTGCAAGGGAGCCTGTGGTAGATGAAGGCAGTAGAACAAAACCTTTTAACTCCTAGCCAAATACCCTTCCTCTCTGGCAGATGCATCAGGATAATGATGGAATGGGTTAAAATTGGGGAGTTACTGCAGCCCAGCTGATCAGCGGTAACGTGTTAAACCACAGCAATCTGACTTTCAAATCTGTGTCCGTACACTGGAGCGGCTGTTCTTTTTTAATTTTCTACCACCATCAATTCAATACAGTTGAAACTAAACCAAAATAATCTGCTTGGGCCCAGGGCATACATATGAATATTTACAAAGAGTTTTACTAGCAAAAACGTGTGGGTAGAGAGAACCCAAATATTTGTTGGATAGAGAAACGTGCAGGTTAGTGTAACCTGTACTGGCATGATGTTCTGGGTTTGCTGTTTGCCTCTCCCTGCCATCTAATCAAGTCCCTTTGGGAGCTTCTTTTCTGTGAGGACCCTCTCCATCGCATGCCGATGACTGATAATGCAGTCAGCATATTGTAAGTGGGAGCTGCTTTCCACTGCGAAGGGACAAACCCTAATTTGCCGTAGCCCTGGGTCAGATGCAAGTTAAATGAGCCGGAGCAGGACACAGCCACACCCTCCATGGCTGGGCTGTGCAAGCTGCACGCGTACACATGAAATCAATTACTTCGGGCTCTTCTGAATGCGACAGGAGAAAATTACATCTGAGCTCTGGCCTCAGCCAATCAATCCTACAGTAGCCTGATTTTTCTAGGAATGACGCTGCAGGCAAGGCTTATGTGACCTACAAAGGGAAAGGTCTCAGTTCAGTGAGCTCCTTAGCTCTCCATTTCTGTTCCCTCTCAGTCTTGCCACTGCCACCATCCAGGGGGCTGTTTCATCACACTCTCACTACAAGAGCAATTTTTACTGTCAGGACATCAAATAGCATGTGACTCATGCCACCAATTGCAAGAAGTCATTGAAGCTCAAACGCCAAATATCCAATTTTATTTGCACAATCGCTTATGATCAGCCTACAGAACAAAACTCACCTTCCTCATTCATGTAGTAGCCACTTCCTAGGCCTTATCTGCTTCCAGACATTAGAGGCCAAGAGAGAGAGGCAGGCAAAGTGTTTTGCAGCATTCAAGACTACTTCACATGCAGTAGAAGCCAAGCATTAAAATAACCAGGGCCCCACTTGCTCCCTTCCAGAGCTTGTCAGGCCTTGCAAACTCACAAGTCTCTTGAGCATCCCGTCCTGTGTGGGAGAACACACAGGATAGGACGTGAAAGAGATAGGAAATTCCCTTGCAGGGGGGAGAAGGGGAATAAATGAATTTTAAAAAAAATAAATAATAATAAGATCCTTGCAGAAGAAAAGGCCTTGTAGAAACATACATAATTACTACCTCCAGTTATGCCTTTCACAAATACCAAAAAGGTCAGTATATGAGGTTGCGTTCCTTCTCAGTAATGGAAGGCAACAGGCCCAGCCTTGCAAATTGTAAATTCTGTTGGCTTACTTGAACTTTAATTGTGGACTTATGAACACAAAACAAAGATTATCAAGACAGCAGTACTAGTCATAACCATATTAAATCTGTCACTAGAGCTTTGTTGCTATATTTATCTGCACTACTCACAGGGATTCTGCTGGCAAGCAAGACTACTAGCAATGAGTTCCCCTGAAGTTAGGGTGCTATAAAGATGGTATTTCTAGATCGCTTTCTAGAAAGTTCAGACCATGACTCAAGCCAGAGAACTGAACTCCATGGTTCCACCATCTTGTCACCTCTCTCTCTCGTTTGCCTTGGGTTCCTCTTTCACCTCAGTGGCCTCTGCAAGCCAGTTCTCACTGCATGCAGAATGGCCCATGCATTTCACAGACTAATAACTCATTGTCAGAAATGAGTTAGATGCATCGTAGCTGAAATCTCATTGACAGCTGATAGGCTCTGCCCTCCCGAGTAACCAAATCCCAGATTCCTAAAGGCTATTTAAATGCCTTAATAGTAGCTCACAAGCATAGTGCACAAAAAGCCAAGATTAAAGCAATATAAATAAATATCCACAAGTAACGCTAAATGAATATAGAAAAATTGAATCTCTCTCCTTATATTTGTATCTATGTATACCTAAATCACTTTGGAAGATGAAGTTTTCAATCCTTCAGTCACCAGAATGCCTTCTGCCCTGCCTAAATAGAGTGTCTCTCCTAAAGACAGTCTCAGTATTAGTCAATATGATTCAATCCGCATGACAAGATCTTCCCTGTAGAAGAACTGAGTGTTTAAAAACCCAGGACTACAGCACAGGCAACAAAAGGCTACATGCTTGGCGATTGCCATAGGTATGTCTGACTGCAGTAAATTATATCCTATATGCTCTGTGCAACCATTGACATAGTATTTGCATTAGCATGTTCTCCTCCTCCTGAGTCAGGGTGCCCATGCCCCAGATGTCCACTTAAAACAATAAGAACTTGATGTGTGTGCCAGACTAGGGTAGAGATTAACCAGTATAGGATCACAGTGGATATTTCCAGGGCTTTTATAGCTGGAGAACACACTGTGAGATTTGGCCTCATGTTCATCAGGATATAAAATGGTTCTCATTAAAAAGTCAATGTTTATCACAGCACCTCACAGCAATATCTGATTTAAAACAAGTCGATCAGCTTCTCTGTACTGCATGGGGTATACAGGAGGATGTCACTTGCTGCAAGATGGTGCCTTTTTAAAATTGACCTCCCTGCTGACAAATAAAAATAGAAGCACAAAAGCAGCACAACAACAGAGGAGCACAATGTTAACCTCAAAACTTTGTATGAGGTGAGGCTATGCCTGGACATAGTAGAAATATACCAATATGGCACGAGAAAACTTCTCAAGCACAGTTTGCTACAGGCCTTCACTGAAGATACCCAAGAACAAGCTGTCAGAGCACTATTGATGCACTTGGCTGTCAGGCAGTTGATGACATTTTTCCTCCTCAAGTCTTTAAACGCTAGGTCCAAAACACATGACAAACCAAGCAGTGAGACCATCAACAGAATTAATGCTTGGAAGACAGGGGATGCCGGAAATACAGATGTGCTGAGAGGGAGTGAACTAAAACCTCCTCACCTGTGAATTCTGGAAAGAAAGAGTTGAAGCCTGTAGACATGGAACCAACACACGAGGTGCTCTGCTGAGGTTGCAGAACAGTGTTTTTGTACTTGCACTTTGGTGGCTCTTGTATTCTAGGTGACGTTCCTCCAGCTGACAGGGGCATCTGAACAGTGCCTGGACCTTTTAAGCTGAGGTTCTATTGTTAAGCACTGAAAATGCATCTGTTAGTCTGTTAGCGTTCAAGAAAACATCAGCTTTCTCATGAAAGTAAAAAAATAAATAAAAAAAGAAAATACATGCTCACATTAGCCTCTGACATACTGTTCATGATGCATATAAAAATTGGCTCTGCTATTTCTAATAAACAGAAGAGAGCCCATGCAGATTTAAGTACTTAGGCAAGCATAGTGTGTTGCATTAAGGAAATGCAGAACTATGTTACAAGAAATATAAAGGGAATTCTTCACTGAATTTACTGAATACAGCTCTCCTCCATTAATTCAATCCTGGCAGTCAATACCAATGGTCTTCCTAACTCCTAGCCAGGATTAACTAGTCACCAAATTGGGAGCTCACTACAGCTCTATCTAGAAAGGTAGAGTTGAAAGAAACGCGGGTCAATTCACAGAAAAGGTTTCTTTCTTCATCACGCAAGAGTGGGATGAATAAGAACAGAATCCATTTATCAACAGTACATTAAAACTCCAGGGCTCCAAAGGTTTATTTCATTTCAAATCGTGGCCTGCCTGCTCATTTTAACATGACTTCACGAAAAGCATTCTGCATTTAAAAAAAAAAAACAAACAGGTATCTCAGGGCTTGGCTTTCCTCCTCCCCACCCTCCAACTGCTCTTCTCACGTTCACCCATTTCAGCCACAGCGATGAGAGTCCCATGTCTGCCTGTATGGCCCAGTGAGCAGCTAAGACAGTAGGTCAGAGGAGATGATCTTCAGCAATGGAGAACATCAGTTCTTAGTAAGGCTTCAAAAAAAGATGTCTAACAGCAGTTACATCAGATGGGCTGTCCTATCTTATTTAATAATATTGGGAAGAATAAAAGGTTTCTTCCACAGCTGTAGGACCAAGGTTTCCTCTCAGAAAGACAAGAGGATACAAACAAGAGAATGTGGACACACAAATTCCCAGCCTCATACAGAGAGGATCTGCATACTGACACGCAGTAGCCAGGCATTGGTGCCAATCACAGCAAATCTCAGCCTGGATTCTACAGGCAGCTTGTGATGGGTTTACTGTCGGGAAATGACTTATCCTTTCTGTGCTTCTGTTTCACTGTAGGGAAGAGTTAAGTCTCCAGGATTTAAAAAAAAATAAATAAAAAAAAAAGAGAGAAGTACAACCCTTCCCATATTATTCCAATTAAGTAAAAATACACTTTCACTAGCCTTCTGCACTAGTTACACAGGGGATTCAGAAGGGGGAAAAAAAATTATGAAAGGATGAAACTCCCACTGAGTTTCAGAGTGTTAAAATGGATAGTTAAGGCAACTTCCACATTTGCTCAGCACAATGTCCAGGAATGCCAAGAGAACCTTTGCCCTCTTCTCAGGAAGACAACATACTGAACTTCTACTATGGATCACAGGAGAATTAGCGTTCACACTTTCAGCCAGAATTAAAGTGGCTTTAATTCGATTTAGTTTAATTCCCTTTAAAGGAAAATTAAATTAAATCAAATGAAGGCCACTTTTAATTCCAAACAAGTGTGTGTGCACGCATCAGTTTAATACAGTTTACATAATCCACTTGAAACCCACCTTGTTACTTAATTCAGATCAACTTTCCCACGTGCTCCTGCCTAGACAAGCCCTTAGAGAAAACATTACCTGTCCGCAAGGAACAGCTGCATTTCATTATTGACACCTAACTCTAGAGAAAGCTACTCTGGAAGGGATAGCGTACTCGCACACATTTTATATGTCTGTCACAGAGAGAACAACGCTCTGTATACAGCTACAATAGCAATTAATATACTGGGGGTTGTTGTTCCATTAGTCACTAATTACACACTAGACCAGTAATACAGAAGCCTTGTTCTTGGCAAAGAAGCTATAGCTCCAGAGCTATTGAATCGATAATTTGGAGCCTGCCTTTTGTTTCCCTAGGGATAGCCTGCACCTTTGCCATCAGTTAGCTGAAAACACGACAGATGATATAGATCCAGAGGCAACGGCCGTGTATTGCAGACCACTGTTTAAGAACTTCAGAATTATGGCATTTGCATGAGATGAGTCAAGGTGAGTTCAGTGACTGAACAGAATTGCTTCCAGTCTTTGTCACAACATATAAGAAGAATAGTTTGTCACTGAAGATTTTTGCTTCCTCTTACAAAATACAGGAGAAGCGTGGCAACCTCACTCCTGCATTGTCTCATCAGGCTATTGCAAACACAAGGAAATGCCAACTCTGGTTGAGTGTGGTTTTGAAGGACACTTGTTTCACCAAGACATCTTACAAAAGCTAAAAAAAAAAAAAAAAAAAAAGGTGAGGGAAGACAGAAGGGAGCAAAACAAAACTTTAAAAGGATGTTGCAATAAACTCCAATGCATGTGGCCCTGGCCAGCCAGGGAAGGGGCACTGAATGGGCTTAGCTCCACAGTGTTCCCTTATGATCTTGTCCCCACATCCTTTTCCTCCATTGCTCACTGCATGGCCTCACTCTAGAAGTACATCACAACCTGCACTCTCTTATGACCCAACCAATCAAACAGCTCTAACACTGCTGCAGGTTGTGAGCGTTTGAGGAGAGCCATAGAGGAATGGTCCAGCCATGCTCTTTGATGTCAGAAGAGCAAAATAAGAGAAGGAACCATCCTTCTTGCTATTCTCCTGGCCATACCAACTTAAACCAGAAGGGTAATTGTCTCACCTTCCCCCTCCCCCCTCAGCAAGGACCCAGGGCTCGAGAACCTTTGAAAAATGCCAATTTTACAAGAGTGGCAATTTCCAATCAGCTTCTCTAATTAGCATTTAGTGGAAACTTTTTGCCTTTAACCAATGACGGATCTCTCCAGGGATCTGTGATTAGAGCAAGCTCCCTCTTGATATGGTAAAAGGGATAGAGACAGTGTTACAGAGACAGAATTACAGGTTTTTTTTTTTTTTGTTTTTTTTTTTTTTTTCTTTTTTAATGAAAGCCTACACCTCCAGAAGCTGCTCACCAGAACAAGTCAATGAACCATTTTGATATCATTATTTTGAATCCTACCTTTTAAAATTAGTCAACTCATCTTTAAGCCAGCTGTGTTGATTTTGAGTCAACAACTCCAGGAAAACAAAATGCCTCTCCTTCCCTTCCCTTTTCCTTGTTGTTACTACAAATAGAGGTGGGAAAGAGTGGTGGTGTGTTTTTTTTTTGTTTTTTTTTTTTTTTTAATACTTTCATCAATACTTTTGAAGTTAGAATCGCATATGCCATTTTTTTTAACACATAAAATTCAGGAAAATATCATCCAGTTGACTTCAACTTCAATACAAAAATGCTAAGTCATCCCCAAAACCGACCAGTTCTTTATCGTCTATGATGAGTATTGAGGAACAGAGGTTAGCCTCATAAAGGTGCGACTGAGTTTTCATTAACTGTTCAGACTGCCACTCTGCTCCACAAGGTACAAGTAAGGATAACTGACAAGATGGATTGAATGATCCAATAGGTTTAACTTCTGCAAGTTTTTATGGCAAAGACTTTGTCTCAGCTTAAACCAGTATAGTCCCACATTTATCCACAGAGCTAGAGAAACATTGAAAAATGAAAGCCTGGATCAGCTGAACTTCCCTTCTAGAAGGAAGGCACATTTATACCAAACAATAATAAAAAGGCAGAGAGAAGATTGGGACCCATCACACTGAGAGCAACTTTCATGTATGGGGGAAGATGGGGCTGAAACTTCCTTTGTCTTCATTTATATTGCACAGACAGGTAAGCTAAGGCATAAACTGATTAATGGACCAACTTAAAGAAAGCCTGTGGCAAAGGCAGGAATTAAGCTCAGCTCCCCTGAGGATCAGTCCAGTATCTTAACAAACCCATATCTTTCTGTTCTGAAATACCGTGGCTTTCCTTTGTAATTAAACAGCATGGATTTGAGGGGGCTGATTTTAACTGTCATTGTACTGAAAGAGCTTGCGCTGGTCAAGTGGGGAGGAATTGCCTTGCCAACCTAAAAAGGCTTCTCCTTTACTTAATTCCAGGCTTCCGAGCTTTCAGAAATAGAAAATATTGCATAAGCAACAGTACTGAACAATTCTGAAGACATACTGAAAAAGCTTTTTATACTTACCAATTTTAATAGCTGGTGCTTTTATTGTAGATAGTATATGGTTACAGAATAATGTGTATGGGTTTAATGTCTGGTATGATAATGTCCAAGGTGAAGATATTGAAAACTCAATTAAAATATAGTTTAGAATATTGGCTTATTTTAATATTTCCAGACTCCTTTGCTCCCTATCCCCCTCCTTTGCATCCAGGAGCTCTTCCTGAGATCTGAAGCTAGAAGTTACATGCTGAATCTTTTCTCCTGTAAGTCATAATCTGAAGTTCTTTTTACTTCTTCAGCATCCGACTTATCTGAAACCTCCTCTTAAAATTCTCCAAAATCCCTATGCTCCTTTAACAGAAGGGGACACTGAAATGCTGAGACAGGAGTAGTTCCTATCAAGGGCAAAACTAGATGGAAACCCCAAGGTCTTGTCTCTTAGCACTAAGCCCTGGGTCACTCACACTCACTGGAGCTTTTTTTATAACTGTGGTTGCATTTTTGAGCAGGTTCAGAAAGGGAACACTAACTGTTTCATCACAGCAAAGCAACCCCCTCCTCTGCAGTTCTCAGTTACCTTTAACTGGCACGGCTTTTGCCGTCATTTAGGTTCCTCTTACTTGTTTGATCAATGAAGTTTTCTCCCCATCACTGCGCTGCTTTACACGGTACAGAGAGGAAAATGGAAGTCCTATGGAACGTGATCAGAGAAACAGTAATAACTTCAAGATGCAAGCAATGAACTAGAGTCTCTCAGAAGAGCTCCAGCTGCTGTCTGGAGGTTTTTCCTGATCCTTCCTTAAATATATGGGAGAGCATACTGTAGGGTTGGTCACTTTGGTGGCCTGCTAAACTGAAGAGAAGCATCAAGCATCACTGCACATAACAAGACCTCCTCCAAACAAGCACTGCCAGGACAGAAGAGAGATCCTTGTTCTATTTTCTCTCTCAGACAATGCTCAGGAACACCCAGTCCTGGAAACTGAACAGGGATTGGCTTGTGTTGGGTTTGAGACAGCATATACCTGGAGTGTTCACATGGCCCGTCTAAATGTTACCCTGATTACAGTAATAGCAAGTGTTATCCTTGTCATATAAAATATTATCACTAACCGGCTTCCTTCTGAAACTCCTCCAGATTACCAAATTTTATTATAATAAATTGTATAACTAAAACATTATACATACGGTACCCCTTTATTTCAGTAGGACCCCACAGTTTCCATAATAAGGGGAAAGTAGCACACCAGGTTTCAGGACATTTCATAATCAAACCTACCCTTGACATAGCTTACACAGACTTAAAGATTTAGGTGAAGCACCATGGGCACGGGTCCCAGTAGTCATCTTTTTCAGTAACTGCCTTCATATTGTTTGCTGGTGAAGTAGCAAGCGAGACTCTCTGAGAGCTGACTCTTGCTATGTCAGTCAGAGATTTGGTGACCTCCAGGGCTTGTGTCTGATTGGAATGGAGGCCTTGGCCAGGGTGTACATGCAGTGCCTGAATGGCAGCTGAGGGGAAAAACGCACACCTTTACTGTAGGGAGGTGAAGGAGACAAACAGGAACCTCCTTCTCTAGTGACGCTCTCCTCCTGCAGCACGCACTTTGAAGTCTGCCTGGCTGTAAACGTACTGGGAGGCCAGCTGGCAGCAAATGCAAAAAAGCCAGCATATTAATACTGGATAGTAACAGGAAAAATCCACTCTGCATTGTTTCCTTTTGAGTCTTTTGAGGGCATTGCCTTGTTTGCCAACTCCCAAGACATGCTCTTTCCAGAGGGGACAGCTTTGTGTGCCCTGCTTCCCACACTTTGCTGCAGATTTAAATATGCAGGCATTGCTGCTAGGTGAGTGCCATTTGAATTGACAAACTGGGATTTCGGCTGCGCACTTCACACTTAATGCAGCCCTGCCTAGGCTTTGAAGGCAACGGCTTGTTGCCTTAGGGTCTGAAACTAACAAAGCCGAGCAGAACAAGCCCAGGGCTCCCGTTGGATTGCTCTATCAAAGACAATATTAAACAGCACTGTTTTCATAACTACTATTCTGGGGCACTTGGATAGCAAGACAAAGGAGATGAAGTTAATTTCTGTTATCATAGCCTGGTGCAGCTGCAAGGGCCCTGGGAGAAGCCATCTTCTCTTGATGGCTTATGCAGCCTGTGCCTTTGCAGGAGTTCCCATTAAGCAAACAGGGCTTCAAAAGCTTGTGAGATGCACTCCTGTTCCCCTTCTCTCCACACCGCTGTCAAAGGCGCCCCTGTTCCTTCCCCTAGACATCTTGCACACCTCTTGTTATGGACACCAGGGAGCCTCCATCTCCTCGATCACTTCCCTGTGCCTCTCTGCTTCACCAGTTCTGTCACCAGCACTGCCCATTTCAGTTCCCAAGGAGACCCAGACTAAGGAAGTCCTGCCTTTGGTGCAGGAGTGCTGGTGCAAGGTGGACCAGACAGAGAATGGGTCTTCCAGGTTCTGCTCTGGCACCAACCTAGCTCATCACCTCTGGCAGATATCTTAGCCTTTGGTTTGTACCTGGTCAGCTGGGATTGACAAGGCCCAGCCTTTTTTTGTTAAGGTGCTGGCAGATGGAGGTATAGCATGTACCATATTCTTTTTTATACCCTTAGATGTGGCTGCTGATGGAGGTCACTGAGCAGTATTGCAGGAGGAAATAGAAGCTATCTCCTGATAAGAAGCATTGCTTTGAGGCAATTTTGAGATGCCCCTCTTATAAACCATCATGGTCATGGCCAGCAGATCACTTTAAGAACAGTTACTTGTCTGCAGCAGTGCTGTCCCACGACTGACACAGATACCTTCAGCTCATTTTTCTCCTCCTTACTGTTCATCCATAGTTGAGCATAGAGGTTATTTATGGAAAAGCGGAGTAGAGTGTGCTCACACCCTCAGCTTGGTTGTGGTAAGGACAAGGAAGATGAGAAGACTGGGTGAACATCAAGAGCTTTGAAATGATATTACTAAAAAGGGAGGAAAGAGCTCCAGAGAGCTTTGTTTAAAGTCTCCATCTTCACCACACTGCAGGTTATTTCTCTGAGGTCAGTCAGATAAAGGCAAAAAAAACAGTGTTTACCAAATTGGGGATAGGGCGTGGAAATAGTACACTGCTTGAAATGAGTAGGGTACTCCAGGAACTCATTTGCATCAATGGACAGAATATCCCGTATTTTCATCCTCTCAAACAAGGAGCTCACCTTGGCTCTAACATCTAGGAATACATTCCCAGCAACCTGACTACTCCTGTACAGGAAGCACTCTGTGCTAACAACTTTCATCCTGGATTTCACAAACTGGTTTCATTCAAGCTTGCTCTGCCCTCTACCCTCAAGTTCCCCAATTAGCTGAGAAGATACTAAAATACAGAAAAGTTTTGCTGGAAAGCTGCTGAATAGATCAAACGTTGATGCCCACAAAACAAAGATGAATGCAACATCAAGCTCAAACAAAAGGGATACCATTATATCCAGCTGCATGCTGATATCTCACATGTCTTCCTGATGCCAGGGTTTTGCTACTAAGGGGTCAGTACAGATCTCCAACAATTTCAGAAGAGCAAGAGTGTCCATTCTAATCAGTGAAGGCATAAAAGGAAAGAGCTGTATCACTCCAGAAGAGAAGTAGCTAGTCTTCAGTTTTAAAGCAAACCTTCTAGATGTAAATTGCTGCATTATTTAAGTTTATTGAACATCTAACACCAGGAAATGTGCAATTCATGAAATTTTCAGTGAAGATGTACGAATGAGACTTTCTGATACATTTTTAAAATCTGAAATTATCAAAGTTTTATGCAGTGTCGTCTTTGGCCATATATGGTA
Source organism: Chroicocephalus ridibundus (assembly GCF_963924245.1). Classification (NCBI taxonomy): domain Eukaryota; kingdom Metazoa; phylum Chordata; class Aves; order Charadriiformes; family Laridae; genus Chroicocephalus; species Chroicocephalus ridibundus. Next base: position 129,375,176 of record NC_086284.1, read on the forward strand.
GAGTTAATTGAAAGTGCAGTTCTAGCTTTAAAAGGGTCCCCATGAAAGTGGCAATGTGTGTTTTATTGTCTCTTAGGCATTTGCAACTCAAAGGTGCCCAAGTTTATACATGAAAAAGTGTTTCTTCTAACTGCTAGCCTGCGCTGCAAGACACTATTGAATATGAGAATCCAGTTAGATGTTTTGTGTGCACTCATATAGAATCTTCATGCTTGGAAAGGACCTTTGAGATCATCGAGTCCAACCATACACACACCAAAAAACCCCCGTACAATCTCTGTCACTACAGCATGCCCGAAAGCGCCAAATCAAGACATTTCTTAAATACCTCTAGGGATGGTGACTCAACCACCTCCCTGGGTAGCCTGTTCCAGTGCCTGACCACTCTTTCAGTAAAGTAATTCTTCCTAATATCTAACCTAAACCTCCCCTGCCGCAACTTCAGACCATTTCCTCTGGTCCTGTCATTATTCACCTGGGAGAAGAGGCCAACACCCACCTCTCTACAACCTCCTTTCAGGTAGTTGTAGAGGGCAATGAGGTCTCCCCTCAGCCTCCTCTTCTCCAAACTAAACATGCCCAGCTCCCTCAGCCTCTCCTCCTGTATCACCAGCTCTATAGTTTCTGCAAGCTAAATAATGCGCCTAGCTACCCAGATACAGCCCTTAAGCCCCAGATCAGGCCCCGTAAGAAATTTGCTATCATCATGGGGAAGGTCCTCTGTTCAGAACACCCTTGATAAAAGGAACAAACCAGACAGGAGCAAACTGCATTTCACAGTGCCAGCAGAAAACAGGAGGATAAAGGTATCCTCACTCAGGAGGGCAGAACTGTCTTTGATCAAAAGACATGTGCACTACAACTCATTCCCCTTTTTCTTCCCCCCACAGAAATGTACCGGGTTAGAATTTTCTTAGCCTCAAGTTGGAAAAAGGACTGCAGAGGACAACTAAATAAAATGACACATCTTTAACCTCCTAGAGAGAGACAGTGTAAATCCAGCCTGAAGCCTCTGCTCCCTGAAATTGGATTAGGGACTCCACATTGGGTCTGCCTAAAACAGACAAATAGCCCTTACAGCTATTTCCGCCCCCCCCCCCCCCCCCATTTTCCCCCCTTGTTTGTCATTAAAACACACGCAAAACCCCAAAAAGGCAAGGGGACTTTGGTGTTTGGCAACCTTCTACCCCACAACAACAAATAAGGCCATAGACCAGAACATTAACTTCAATGCAGAATTCATGGTTTCCAACAAGCTTTCGGTCATACCTTCTGGGTATGACCCTGGTGCAGGAGGAAGACATCATAGAAGTTGTTGGGCTACACTGCTTTGCTACAAGCACATCTTTGGTCATAAAGCTACAGCAGCAGGAAAACAGATAAACTGAGATATTTGATTAACATTTAATGCAGGAATATGAAAGAAAAAACACAAGTCCCCCCCCTTGCTTGCAGCTCCAGTGAGCCAACATCAGGAGCAAAAAAGAATTGGCCATACTGACTGGAGGCTGCAGGGCAGACACCGCACCGCACATTTTACAACTGCAGCAGAGCTGCCCACCTCCGAATCCACCGGGGGCCATACACGGGGGGGCTTGGTCAGGAATTTGGAGCTCTTCAGTTTTATGGCCATAGCACCACCCCCACTGTATGGCCTGCTGAAATACCTGCAAGGCCCATGTCCTGCTGCTGCCACCTCAGCCCACAGAGCCAGCAGGCACTTCCCAGCCATCCTCTGCAACAAGTAGGGGCTCTCCCGCAGCCCGCCCTTCAGCAAGGCGGCAAGCCAAAGCACAGAGACATGGAGCTCACATGCCTTTGGCAGCATGAGCTTTTTTTTTCCCTGTGTCTGTGTGGCAGGTGCAGACCTTTTTGCTCACCTCCTATCTAGCAATTAACGCAAGCCCCACAACTGCTTGCTGGAAGTCACAGAGCTCTAACTCTAATGTGTATGGTGGCTAAAAACACGACTTGGAGAGAAAAATGAGACCTCTCCAAAGCAGATCAGAGCCCAGGGATTAATGTGCGTTCTGAACTGAGGGAAAAACAGATTCCAGATCCTGCTCTATTTTGGAGCAGAAATATAGACATGAATGTCTTATATTGCACTGGCTTAGCATCAGTCTCCACTTCTTTCAGAAAGGCCATCCTAGCCATGAGAAATCCCTCATTGTACCAGTTTTCATTAAACATCCACATTTTCCCAAGAAGTTTCTGTTTATTTGCATGATCACTCTTACAGCGCCATCTCTGACTACTAACAAAAGCAGTTACTAAATACTGTCAGCCCACTTTTTTTTTTCCACTTTGTTCAAACATACGAATAACAGTAAAAAAAATAATAATAAATTCACTTCTGTTTGAGGAGAACCTCCCTTCCTATGAAGACTGCTATTAAATAGCGCTGCTGTTAGATATCTAGACCAGGAATTTTAGCAAATGGATGCCTAGGTTATTTTAGATTTTGGCTTTGAAATGCTTAGATTTTTTTCTTCAAAAATTCAGCACATAGCAATACAACCACGAGTTTGCCACCAACCCCCTTCTTCCTTATAGCATTCTGGGTCTCTCTTTTCCTTTCAGACTTACAGTTCATGCAGCCCACAGAACAACTCTACAGCTCTATCCTGTACAACCAGTTGCAGGAATCTGTTTCAAGGCCTCCTGCTGCTATGCCTTTGCACCAATATCTAAAGGAGGCAGCAGCATCGTGCTCTGACTCAACAGCTGGGTGTGAAGCGACAAATGTTCTGCCGGGGTTAGAATAAGATTAGCAAAATCCCACGGAACAATGATTAAAAGGTGCTGTAACGAATCCATTTGCTGCATGCAACAAACACAATTACCAGACAAATTATCTCTCTCTCGCCCCACTCCTCTCTCTGCAGCGAGACAGGACTGAGAACCCTCATCCTTCAGGCTCCAAACATGTAGTCCAGCTTTTTAAGGGATACTGCCTTTGAGTAATGGTAGCAGCATAGTTCTCTATCTCCCTCCATGAATTATGCCCACTAGAGGGCACACAGATTGCCTAAATAATACCTAGAAAACAGTAGGTCCATTGGTCTTTGGGCCTGTATTCCAAGTTCTTCATCTTCATGAGCTTGCATCCTACCATCCAAAAGCAACTCATCTTTGCCAATAAAGATTGCCACCCTTGGAGTCACCAGTCTTCTCCCTTTCTTCATCCTTTACTGAATTTCTCACATCTCCCAGTTTTCCAATTCTGGCACAAATGCAGCCAACTAACTGTACATAAAGCAAAGAGGGGGATTTTGTATTCTTTCCAGGACTTACATATTTCTTAAAGAGGAGATTATAACACAAAAAAAAATCAGGAAGTTTAGTGCAGACAACTTAAGTCTACAATGTTCCTTGCATCTGGTTCAGAGCTAGAGCTCAACTGCACTCCCATTGCACCAAGTCTGAGCTAACAAGCTTTCCCACTCTGCAAGGAAGCATCAGGTAAAGATGTCATTACCAACAGCCACCTTGCACATACCAAGGCTAGTTGTAAGTCCAAGCTAAGAAGTATCGATTTCCATCCAAAGTCAGCTGTCTCTACACCTTGTTCCCTGGCACTGCTGGACTGCTGAGACCCTCAGACTGGCCCTGCACAGACTGGGAAAGATCCAGCAACACTTACCAGCCTGGACAACACACAATGCAAAATAGTGCTCCGTGCTTCCTGCCCAGGAAGCAGATTGCAATTCACACAGTCCTGTACCTGAGCTAATAAACTATTATGAACTCCCTCTGGGTTTGCATCCATGGCACAAATAATCTTCAGTCTGGATAACTCCCATTATGTTTCCTGGCTCTTTCAGTCAAGCCATACCACCTTTTACCTCTGGAAGTCCATGGTGCCAGCCAGCACAGCAACCACTACAAAACTTGCTGTCAATTCAGCCTGTGCGCTTCCCAGAAAGCATTAAACAGAGCAGCCAACATCACCCATTTAGCTTTCACTATTCAGTTCCTGTTATAAGTGAGATAAGAGCAAACCAGCTGGCTGATTCCCACCCACCACTGATCAACTTGGTCATCTCCTACCATCTTGTTCCACCTCTGCCTCCCTCACAGGCCCATCTCCCTCCAGTTCACAGATGGTCCTGGGAGGGCTTAGCTCTTGTGACATGCCAAGAATGCTACAAGCTCAACCACATCAGCTTCTGAGACTGAAAGGACTAGTCCACTCTTCAGTTATCGTTTTGAAGATGAGTGAGATAGAGAGCAGAGGATATATATGTATCATATGTGGCAATGGGAAACATGTCAAAGCCTAGCACAGCTTATAGGACAAAGTTACAGATATTGGGATTTCATCTTACTGGGTGTCCAGCAGGCTGCCTTTGCCCACCTATCAGACAAATCTGAATGAACATTCCACTAAAGAAAAGAGGAAAAACGTTTTTGAGTTAAGCAGTTGATAACCAGGATTTCATTTGTTAATACAGCAGAAGACTTCCCCGTGAGTCTGTCTTGCGCAAGTTTCTGCGTCAAAGCAGAAATAATACAAGGCAAGAAAGAAAAATGCTTTAAAGAATACGATTCTTTGTCAGACTGGAAGTATTAGCTGTGATTCAGAAATTAATGACAGCATAAAAATCTATTAAGGCATCTAGACTATCTCTCGAGGGACCTTTTCAAGCTTGTAGCGCATGGATTATTCTCCAGGGCTCTGCCCAGCCAAACTTCAGATATCCCAAATGACAGCAATTCCACCACAATTCTTAACAAAGCTATTTCACCACCTAATCTCTTTTGTCCATTAAGTATTTTTCTCTCCTGACAATTTTTTTCTCTTCCCTCCTCTGAATTTTCTACCAAGAGAGGCACTTCTAGCTCTCAGTCCACACTAGACAATTCTTCACGCCTTCCCAGTATGCCTAGATCATTAGCATAGCTCCTCTTTAGTCATTTAGCCAAAACAGCTATATATTTAGCTCTTGCAAGCATTCCTCATAAGTCAGTCCCTCCAGCCCCTTAATCATTCTCCTTGCAATCCTCTGAATTCCCTCTAATTTTGTTTACATCTTTCTGGAATTGAAGTGCCCGGAACCAAGCGCTGTAAACAACAACAGCTCGTTATCTGGCTAGACTGTAATTCCGGTGATCACAGCACAGGCCCCGCACATGCCATGCACACACAGACACATGCACACGCTCATCCTCTGGTTCAGACACAGCATCATTATGGGATGCGAGTCTTGTGTGATGGACATTCCCTCCTCTCCGGTGAGATCAGCTGGATTTCAAGGAAATACAATTCTAAACAAAAGTTGGGGTAGATCTTCTGTAGAGCCTTTACAACTCTTGTTTAAACAAGTCATCTTGTGAATTTGCTCTGCTGTTTTCTCCAGTATTACAATACCCAATCTAGCCAGGAATAGTCACAAGCCAAACTGAACAAACATTCCCATTATCCAACATAAATGCAATCCACAACACAATCTAAAACCCTTCCACATGATGCACACACCTCAGGCTCCAGTCCCACCAAACAGTGGCAGATCCCATCAAAAAAGGCTGTTCTTTTAAGCTGCAGGGCAAAGCATGGCAACAGTGGTTTCCCTGAACAGCCTCCCTCAGGGAAACTGCATCTAACTGTTGGTTGAGGGGGAAAAGGACTACCACACTTTTTGCTGGCTGTATTGAAAACCCTTTCCCAAGAAGTATTAGCAGGGGAAGGTCTGACCTAACACCCCAGGGAAATAAACAGGACGATATATCTCTGAAGATGCTCTTCCAGCTGTCTACAGACTTGAGACAGACACCAGTTACTGGCTGCAATCAGGTTATTTTTTCCAAGTTTTTTTGTCACACCTATAAATCCCATATTTTTCAGAATGCTTTTTGTTTTAGGTGATAGCTGAGACTTTGAGGTAATCTTATGACAGAAAATAACACATCACAGAAAAGCCTTTAAGCACTTATGCCTTAATCTGCTCTCAAAACTCGAGTTGGAATTCTTCCCAACAAAGCACCTTTCCCCCCCCGCCCCCTTATTAGAAGAACACCAATTCAGTGAGGCAGAAACATTCTACAAAACTTTTTGATTTGCTTCAACAAACTTCTGGTAAACTTCAGCAGGGTTCAGTAAGAAACCTGTCAAGGTTCCTGCCAGCTCCCAGGACATCTGTGGGGTACCAAAGGCACCACAGAAAGGTGGCAGCTTCACAAGAAGTGTTCTTCTAGATTGAGGTTCCTCCTAAGCTTCCCCCGAAACAATTTCAAAGCCTCTTAGAATCATAGAGTCATTATGTTTGGAAGAGACTTTTAGGATCATTAATTGCATCTGTTAACCTAGCATTGCCAAGTTACCACTAAACCATGTCCCTCAGCATTACATCTACACATCTTTTAAATACTTCCAGGGATGGTGACTCCACCACTTCCCCAGGTAGCCTGTTTCAATGCTTGATTTCAGTGAAGAAATTTTTCCTAATATCCAATCTCAACCTCACCAGCACAACTTGAGGCCATTTCCTCTTGTCCTATCGCCTGTTACTTGGGAGAAGAGGCCGACCCCCACCTCGCTACAACCTCCTTTCAGGTAGCTGTAGAGAGCAGTAAGGTCTCCCCTCAACCTCCTTTTCTCCAGGCTAAACAACCCCAGTACCCTGAGCTGCTTCTCATAAGACTTGTGCTCTAGACCCCTCACCAGATTCATTGCCCTTCTACCTCAATGTCTTTCTTGTAGTGAGGCACCCAAAACTGAACACAGTATTCAAGGTGGGGCCTCACCAGTGCGGAGTACAGAGGTACAAGCACCTCCCTAGTCCTGCCAACCACACTATTTCTAATACAAACGGAATGCCATTGGCCTTCTTGGCCACCTGGGAACACTGCTGGCTCATATTCCATTGGCTGTCGATGAATACCCCCAGGTCCTTTTCCGCTGGACAGTTTTCCAGCCACTCTTCCCCAAGCCTGTAGCGCTGCATGGGGTTGCTGTGACCCAAGTGCAGGACCTGGACCTCTTCTCACATAGCATCCCCAGGTCTGCACGAACCTCAAAGCTAGCACTCTAAGGGATCCCCTACTATGTGGCAAAGAAAGGAAGGGCTTGAAGTCTCCTGTCTCGCCAGTACCTTTCACGGCGCCTTTCCTCCTTGGCGGCAGCCCAAGCAACGCTTCAGCACCAAGGACAGCGTGGGAGGCCTCCGTCCGCCGCTGGTGGCTGGTTGGGTTTTTTCGGGCAGCAGGAGGAGGGAGAGGAGGAGACCAGAAACTCCTCAGGTTGACCAGGGGATGAGCAGAGCCTACAAGCAGGGGTCTTGTGAGGTCCCTTGAAGCCTGAAGAAAAGCCTGCTGCTACAAAGCAGGACAGACAGAGCAAGGCCAGCCAGAATGGCCTTTTCTTCCTTTCCTCTATGCACACAGCAGACCAGGGGAGACGAAAGACTCCGTACTGCTGACCTTAGTTCTAGGTCCCTCTGGGGCAATGCCAAAGCTCATTTACCTCATGCTGCAGTCTGACTTTTTTTTTTTATTTATTAGCAGCCCAGTCTGTTGCAGCTCTGTTGGTGCTGGGTAGTACACAAAACAGTCACCAGTAGGCACCTAGGATACATGGAAATCAAGGAGAGATTCTGCACACTCACTTTAGCTCTCACTATTTCCTACCTTCCCTCTCTTTGCAGGCCTAGACTGCAGGCAGTTCTTAAACCACTTTAGCTAGTTTCGTTAAGATTTTTTTTTTCTTTGAATCACTGAGAAATTACTGTTACTAAAAGCCCTAACCCTGATAAAGCACAAGGACTGTTTCACACAAATAGTTTCCTTCCCTCTACAGAAACTCTAGAACTGCAGAACATCTCACAGGGGCATGCCTGCAGTCAGGTCTATCCTGCTTTTACTCAGCTTCCTAAACCTGAAACGACACAGCTATGCTGGACAGAATCCGTGCTGTTGAGATAGTTGAGTAAACCAGTAAGGCTGTGGCAATACAGCTACAGACTTGTAAGAAGTGCAGGCTTGCTGGTTTAGGTTACATCCAGTCCAGAAGTCTTTTGCTCATACACTACACAATAGCGTAGCTACTTAAGAAAGGCTGTCTCAGTCAGGTTGTACTATTTTTGAATATGTTGGTCTAATTAAAACAGTGCAGCATGTAAGAAAGCCTCCTTTTATCTACTTCCAGAAGCTCTCCTTTGAAAGTGCAGGAGTCAAACATGTACCTTTCCACTCTCTACACTATTTCATGCCCTGGTGACTGAAGCGTGACTAAGTTGCCACCTGACATTGAGGCTATCACAAAAAGATGAGGAGGGGTAGCCGAGCCACAGTAACAATTCTGTTTCACTGCAACAATCGCTTGCCATGTCAAGATAGGATGCAAATCTGCTATGAATAATGGTCCCTCCAAAAGCATACATAGCTACACAGATATTCCTATCAGTAATCATGCTGCATTCACCTACTGAACTAACATTTCATAACATCTCCCTTGCACAAAACACAACTCTGAACCAGCTTCATTAACATGGCACAAGCGTCTTTACCACGACTTACACATTTTCTGTCACATGCACACATTCAAACACATGTGTATGCATATATATCCACCACCATCATCAGTTTCACACGTGCATCTTCCCAAAAGCCAAAGTAGAGATATACAAAGACCTCCGCTCATACCTTCATGCACAGATCATGTGTACAGTCATAAATAAAACTGGATGTTGTGATACAAGTGATCCCATTGTACAAAAAAAGTAGCTTTACAAGGCAAAAAGTAGATGCTCATACAAGCAGATGTACCCACAATGACACAAGACTAAACACATTTATATCACTTTACATCGGAAACCCCACAGATGCCCCTTGAAATAACCCCTCCTTCCTGTGGGCAAACCCTCACCTGTCCCTCCTTTGTTAGACACTGAAGTGTATACCCACACAACTTCACCAAGACCCACACAAGTGGAAGTCAGGTAACACCGTGCATCGGCTGCAAGGCTTGTGGTCAGAAAGACCCTTGCCCTCACTCTTGATGTAGCTTTGGGTCAACTGCTGAGGACCAAGCACAGCCAGGCTCCATGCAGGTGCAGCAGCCAGAGGGCATGCAGAAGAATATTAATAGTTATTGTCCTAGCAGGTTGTAAGGATTAATTGGTTCCAGGCTGCAACTCACCATCAATGTAACTGCTGAGGGGCAGAGGGGAGGGAGCTGTGATTACACATTTACATTGCATACTCATATCCCAGTGGCTACATGCTGATATGCTATTGATTTCCTGGTTGGAATGCTCCACAGCCTTCCATTTGTCTCCTTGCTTGCTCCCTCCCTCATCCTGCTGCTCATGACCTGACTGCCACATGTTCTCCCTCCCAATAGCATATCACCAGAAAAAGGAGAGGGCCAGACTCCTGTGGGAAAGTTCGGCCAAGCCTGGAAGAAATGAAGAAGCCTGCATCCATGAGGCCCCACAGAGGCAGACCCTAAGGAAGGGAGCTGGTTTCAAGAGCAAGCTGTCTTCAGAGGAGTTTCTTTTGGATGCTTTATATAAGCTAGGAACCACAAAAGTCCAGACTGTGAGCCCACAGCTCTGATCACCTTTGGTTTAAGCCAAAACCCTTCCTCTAAAGCCTACCTTCTGATGCTATCTTTTTTAAAAAAAAAAACAAAAAACCACAACAAAAACCTCAGAAAACCACAAGACACCAGCCTGCCTTAATTTGATATGCATAGCCATGCATTGCCCCCAAAACCATCTCCACCCACAGATGCCATTCAACAAACTCTAGTACCTCCACAGCTGACAGGCAGAGCAAAATCCTATTCTGTGCTTGTGGGTGATCAATAAGCAAGTCTAGTGTAAAGGGCCCTTTTCCCTCAGCATGTCGTCATGCAGAATTTTCTCCATGAACTTTAAGACAGCTGGTATGGCCAGCAAGACACTTCACTGTGAGGTCCCACAAGCCTTTGCCAGAGAGAATACTCCTTTGACTTAGAGAAGTTAAAGCAGCAACGCCTGCAGTGCTATTCCCTCTCCTTCCATGCAGGTGAGCAGGGCAGTGCCACCCCACTGCCAGGCAACCTGCTGGAGGGAGCTCACTGGGAAATGCCTCAGCTTCCAAGATATCCAGCATCAGCCAAAGCACCACAGTGCAATGGCATAGCACAGAATCAATCCTGGATTTCTTTTTGTTTCCCCCCCCCCCACTCATTTCTGTAAGAATCACAAATTCCCAGCATTCCTTCTTCCTTTCCGTGCTGCCTGCAGGGATCTCTGCCCTTCCCTGACATCAGGAGGGGGCTGTGTCTCACATGCTTACCCACACAAATCTCCATCTTGCCCTTATCTCAGAGTGGGACAAGATGATCTGTGCTTGATATTTTTGATTTTATCACAGATAAATTAACAGTTGGAAGAGCACATCAGCTGTCAAAGCCATTGCTGATTGAGTCTGAACAGCGCATAAGACTATGGCATAGATGTCTTTAAGGAAAAGGGGATACTGAAGAGGCAAAGATTCTTGCTTCCTATAGGAACTGCAGCCAGTAAAACTCTACGTTTTCCCAGCAGCCACCCTGCACTTGAAGGAGACAATCTTTTCCAAAGCACGCGCCCACATGTTCAAAGAGACACATGCAAGATTTTCCTCAGACTCTTCTAGGATGCCTCTGTCTGGTACCACCATGGATTTCACTGAGATTATTCAGTCCTTTAGCAACCTCTGTCAGCCAGCAACCTCAGTTCATTCTCTTCCACAAGGAAGCCCATCAGGTATTCAGATCTGCCCAGAAAAGGAGGCTTCCCTTGCATTCACTCTTCATCACCTTTTGCCACCTGTTTTCGCTTTATAGCGTGCAGGTCAGTAAGCAGTGCTGCAGCTCCTCATCACCAGCGCTGCCTCACCAGCCTCTCCAGGTAACTGCACAGAACACGCAGCTGCTGCTGCAGGGGCTACGTCCCATTTGGACCCATGCATTAACATCCTTGCTTTAACCCATGCCTAAGCAAATCACAGGGTCAGTCTGTTGAGGGGAAAAGGACAGTCCCCACCAGCAAGGCAAGGGACTTGGTGTACCCAAAAGCTTACAGCAGGCACAGCTGGCACACACTAAGGACGTGGACTCCTAAAGCATTTGCTCTGCTGTCAGCCTAGGATGACAGCAGCCATATTCCTCACCCTGATTAGAAGGAACTCTGTTGCTTGCAGGTGAAAAAGGAGGTGGAAAGAGTAGCTTTTAAAGAACTCATCTCGTCCTCAGAGCAGTAGTGTACGCAAGGGTGCTTGCAGGCTGAAAAGGAGTGCCCACAAACATAGGGACTAGGGTATTTGTTACAAGACTAGTGAAAACTCTTGTGCGAGAGGATATCTCTGAGACTAAAAGATGAAGCAATTTCCTATTTATCATAATAAAGCCCCCTGAGTAGATAGCTGAGTGCTGAGATTTATAACAAGTAGGGGACATGGGGTCCTTACTGGTGTGGTAATTAATTGACTCAAATGGTCTGCAAGTACTGGGATAGGACTAGAAGAAACACTTGGGAAATCTTTTTATGTTCTCTGCTCACAGGTAAAAAGCCTTCTCTACCTCTTCCTTGTCTTAAGCCTACAAGAAGAGTGTTTTGTTTTAGATATTGAACCTCTTCATTATTTAAGGGAATGCAAGGCAGCTGAGTGAGTCGTTACCTCATCAATGCAGTCCAGCCTGTGAGAGCTTCCCTGCCTTGTTCAACAGGGAGAGTTAAAAACAGATAGTAAGAAAAGTATATTCAGGAGAGCAGGAAAAGTCTTTTTTTTTCCTCCAGTTAGCAATATCTAAACGTTATCCAACTGCATCACAATCACCCCATGCTGTTACCCATACACCACAATGTCACCACTCGCACACACATACGTTCCTGCACCTCCCTCTGTTCTCCCCATCCATTACACATTATCAGCACAGAAACACTTGGGTACACACTTCCATCCATATAGATTGCGCAAACCTTGCGCATTAACAAACACATCATTTTTCACACCCGCATTGCCCAGTAACATTATAAGATATGAGACTTTACAGATAACATTTGTACTGTGCACCAACATAAAGCACCCTACTCCACTTACCCGAGTGCTTCTGTGATTTCTTCATCAGACTCATTCCCCATTTATAGAAACCCTTGAACAGCCCCCAAAATACATTATAAATAAATAAATAAATAAATGCTGTCAGTACTACACAGACCAGTTCTGCATGTCCTTTCCTAAAGCATTTACTTCACTAAGTTGATTCTAGAAGTAATTTTTTTTTTTTTTTAAAAGCACAAAAATTTCCTGCAATTCTGCAATTAACCAATGAGGTGGGGATGTAGGGGAGGTTCATTAAAACAAGCTGGGATTTTTTAGAAAATTGCTGATTTGGAACAGCTGTTATTTTTCAAGGGAAAGAATTTGTTTAGAAGGATTTTCAATGTAAAGCAGTGCTGAAGAAAATGTATAATTTGTCAAGGCATTCATTTTTTAAATAAAATGCTTGGGGGGGGGAACCAAAATTACTTTTCATATTGACAACTAAGTTAGAGTAATAGTAGGTAAAAGTGGAAACATCAACACAAAATTCTTCTAAATTATCAAAATAAAATTTTTGATAGCCCCAAATCATTTGCTTCTCCTCCCCCTTCCCACGCACCCAATTTTTGACTTGGGGGAAAAAAAAAAAGGAAAAGAAAAATTCAGCTTTTGAGCCCGAGTCAAGAATCTGATCTTTATCAGAAGCTATGAGGCACACCATGCTAAGAGACAAATCCGTTTGAGGGAAAAGCTGCAGCATGCCACTAGAAAATCCCACCCACCAGCGGCGCTGGGGTGTGTAGGTACTTTTATTCCTCCAGCCCCCACAGGGCAGGAAGGCCAGGGCACCATGCAGGAGGAACAACCGTCCCGCCTCCGAGCCACCTGCCTCACGACTGGAAACGCAGCAGCAGGGAAACGCAAGAATCCTGAACCACGAAATTAAGGAAAAATAGTGATCAGAAAAAAAAAAAAAAGAAAAAAAAGAAAAAAAAATCCTCAGTGCAGGACTCAGAGCCTCTAACCTAGAGGAAAAGGAGGAAAGCCTGCCTCTGTGCCAAAGCCCCCGAGCCCAGGCAGGCAGGGGACAGGCCACCCGTTGCATGTCCCCTGGCAGAGGCGCTGGAGGAGGCAGCCTGCGTTGGCCACTTGGCACTGCGAAGCCCGTAGGTCTCCTGCCAGTCTCAGCTGGGTTTCCTTCCCCTGCACCCCCATCGCCTGCTATTCAGCCCCAGCTTGGCCGTGCCCCAGCAGCGCCAGCATTGCTCCCCTTCACCCCTACGTTTAGTGGCTTTGGGAGAACAGAAAAAGACAAGGAGCTGCTTCTGTGTTCACCGGTACACCCCCAAGTGGACAGCGAGGAAAAGGGGGAGAGAAGGCACGGAGGAGTTTTGGGTAGCTTGCCGAGGTGCAGCTGGCTGGCTCTGGAGGGATGTGCTCAGAAAGCGCTTGGAAGCGGTCCGACCCGGGTCACTGCCTGTCAGAGCCGCTACTGCAGTTTCCTAGGGTAAGAGCTCCACAGAGTCGTGCTCAGCAGGGTTACGGAAGTGTTCAAGGCTTGTTACCACAGCTCTCAGTGAATAACAATTAATTTGAAATAGGTGGTTGTTTTTTGTTTTGTTGTTGTTTGTTTGTGGTTTTTTTCAAGGGCACAACACTTTCCCACCCCCTTTTAACTCCTTCAGATATCTTCAGGTTTGCTTGTGAGGTGCCCTGCTCCTCCTATGCCCCGATATTCCTGCTTCTCCATCCTCTCACCCTCCAGATCAGAGAAAGGAAATTACTGCTGGCTACAAAACTAGATCCAGCAGGAGCAGGAGACTGGGTCCGGTTTACATCACATCTGAAGTTTGGGAGCAGTAGAAAAAGCAGTTCCAGGTTTGCAAATTGCCCCCATCCCATCCCAAAAGCCAGGGAAGGCAACTGTGTTGCCTGTGCCTTCTCAGAAGGTACCTGGTAAGATAGCGCTCAAAGGATCTTCCCTGATGCCTTCGAAATCGCAATAGATGTGGCTGATACAACTGTGGCAGTAATAACTCACTTAAACAGAAGGTAAAAGCCTGTAAATGCCTGTAGCCTGGCATAAGCTACAGCTGTAAGAAAGGGCTAAACCAGCTCCTGGTTGTGCTAGCATCAGGATGCTCTGGTCACAACTCGGGGAAGGCTGGTGACTTGGAAAAACTGTGTGGAGCAAGCGCCATTGACTACTGGCTGGGAAACATGCATCAGAGAGAGGCAATGTTTAGAGGCGATGTGATTTGCCAGTGTCCATCTTCCTTGACAGGTCTGTGCCTACTGCTCCACAGCAGAGGGAAGTTCCTATCAAGCTACCAACTTCATTGCTGACATTAGCTACTTATGTTACACAAGTACTGGTTCTCCTCTCACCCCACGCACATCCTATGTGCCGGAAAAAATCCTGCTCCCCTGCCAGAAATAGCCACTTCACAGCAAGGAAGTCAGCTGGAAGGTGCTGGTGCCAGATTCACAATCCACAGTTCAGAGAATGCAAGTTTGAGAGAAAATATGTGACAGTGAAAAGCGAGTGTATGCAACCCAGAAACAGAAGAAGTGAGAATGTACGAAAAGGAGCACTTGGTAAATGTGAGAAGGTGGCAAAAAATGGGGGATTTCATAGTGGGTGCTTGTAGTAGTGACAGGTGAGCGCGAAGCTGCAACAGAAAGCATGTGTGTGACAGGGAGGGCGCCTGTATGGGAATTTGCTTAGTAGACGTAAAATAGAAGAGGATAGTACATGCAAGACTGTGTGTAAAAGTAGGAGCCAAAGGGAAGTGAGGATGCTGTGACTGGGCGTATGTTTGTGCACGGCACTCGTGCGCTACAGGATGCACAAGAGAGTGAGAGAAGAGCGGTCTGTGTGTGGTGAAGAGAGTCGGAGCGAGATACCCTCTAAGCACGCAGCTCACTGTGAATGCAAGACCGCAAGGCACAGAGTAGGCCAGATAGAGTACATATATGTTCTTTATTTATATATTTCCCTACGTGTGTGTATATGTGTGCATGCACACAGGCTTACAAGGCTGGTGCAGCAGGGATTTTTATGTGCGAGCAACCACGAAGACTAGTGTGCAGGATGGAGAGAGAGCACAAGAAAAGGCTTGAAGGTGGGGGGGAGAGGAAGGGAGAACGTGAGCGTGAGAGAGGCAGACTGTCACTCCAGGAATTGCATGTGCTAGGGAGCTAGTACTGTATGTGCCAGAGTGAGTTTATTCATTCTCCCTGCTATATTCATGAGAGTGTGTGTGTGTGTGTGTGAAGGACCACTGGTGTGTGGAAATGAGTGTGGATCATGTACAAGCTGCGATTTGGAGGGCTATGATTATATGTACATGTGTGACATGTATTTATACATATAGCATGGGATGCATTAACCCTTAACTCCTGTTTACAGAAAGCATCTCAAAACCAGATAGCATGCCTGTCATCACTTCAAACTAAATTCCGTACTCACACTTGGCTCTTAAAGCAAGAAACCCAGCTGGCAATTCTCCACTGAACAAAACCCCATACCCAACAAATTTTCTTCTCCTGTCTTTCCTCCATCACTCTTTTTTTTTCTCTGGTGGAGGGGACGGACATAGTGCTTTTGCAGACAGAACAGAGGCATAGAGGTTCCTTTAACCTCCCCCTCTCCAGGCAAAACCAAAATAAAAATAAAACAGAAAAAAAAAGAAACCCAAAAGAAACTTAACACTGATCTCCTCAGGAAGGTGAAGAATACAGGACCATTAGTACTCGTGACCCAAAGTGCTGGGAAGCAGTGGCTGTGGATGGAGGGGATACCCACCTTCACCCACCCCTCTTTTCCTTTGCAAATCTTACTGTGCCCCCCCCCAACTCCCCCTCTGCAAAAGCATAAATACAGCAGCAAAGTCAGTCACATGCAGTGCCCTCTAACCATAGGATTCATCAGCAGCGATCTCTCCTTGGCTTATTTCCTGAGGTGGGGGGGGAAGGTTTGGAGGGGAAGCCAGGGGAGAGGAAGCTCCAGCTTCCAGCTCCATGTTTCAGGCCATCCTCAGTCCATCAGCCTCAATTCAAGCAGAGGGGTTTGAGGAGGCTGCAAGAAAGAACTCATCACATACCTTGCAAGGAGAAGAGGGACAGGAAGAATCCCAGCACCCAGATACTGTGCAGCCAGTAGGTCCTCATGCTTCTCTCTCACTCGCTCCGCTTCCTCTGCCTTTTTCTCCGTCTCTTCGCTTCTCTCTCTCTCTCTCTCTCAATTTATCTCTCTCTCTCTCTTTTTTTTTTTTTTCCCCTTCTCTCCTGTCAGATAAAATGGGATTCGTGTCTCCCTTCAGTCCCCCTGGGCTCTGCTTTACCAGCTCTGACAATCCAGTCGCAGCGAAAGCTGACCCACGGTGGCCAGATTCCCAAATAACCTCGCACTCTCCCCTTCAAGTGCTGGAGAAAGGGGGGGCCAGGTTAGATGCTCGCCGTAGCCTGCGCTGGCTGTAAACACAGAGAATCTCTCTGTCTCTCTCCTGCAGCTCCAACTAAATGCGACTGTACTTAAACAAGCAATGCCTTATAGGACAGCGCTCAGAGCAGAAAAGATCCCACCTCTGCCACCTAGTGTTGCAAGCCAGCTCATTTATTTTATTTTTATATATATAAATATATATACATGTTATGCTATAGAAATATGGTTCTCTCATTCCTCTGCGAATGTATCTCTTGGATCCCAGGTCTATGAACCACGCTGAGCTCCGGAGTCCCTAAGGCTCCAGCTCCAGCTGACGTGGGGAGGTTATTCTGCAAAGGAATGTTCCTCATCGCCGGGAGAAGAAACACGGTGGGGCAGGTTTGATTTCTCAGCAGAGTTCTGCTTGACAAATTCTGAAGCGAGGGTCTCTCTGATGCTGGTGTCACTGCTGGGCAGTACACAGGGACCAGAGGGAGATTCAAATGCACTGACTGTAATTACAGACCTGCCAAGGCCTCCAGGAAAAATAGCAAGCATCAGGCTGCATTAATCTTTGCTGGATCTCCCGTGACTTCCGTGCAATTTCAGAGGGACCAGAAGGAATCCTTCTGTGTAGGAAATCCAGCTCACAAAGCCACCGTTTGCTCACAGGCGGCTTCTCCCCCTGCCCCTCTCCTTTCAAATACAGGTTCCTCCCACCATACGTAGCATAAACTTTTTTTCCCAAGGAGTAATTAGCTCCTGTAGCTCTATTGCCCCCTAAAATCATTGCCTCTGGTGAGAGGAACAGCAGTAATGAAGCACTACTTAACATTCACACAGGGCTTTTCATCAGTCACTCCCCAGGCATTTCACAAAAGGGTGTCCTTTCGCAGCTGGGGACATGGAGGCAGTGTGACTGCACAACTTTTGTCCCTGAGATGCAGTCTGACAGCCCAGGTGGCCTGCCCACCCAGCCCAGTGGCCCCTTCTTGGGCCACATTGCCCCCTCGCTGCAGCATAAGGATAGCACCGCTAAAGGATACCCATCTCCAATTTACACATCACAGATGCGGGATGTTAAAGTGAGTATGCACATGTAGGGAAGGTGCATAGGATTCTCATCAGTAAGGATGCCCTTCTAGAAGTATTTCGTATTAGACTGCTGTAGAGCAAGCTGTTCTGTGAACAGCATGCACCAAGCCGGCCTCCCCACGGGTTCTTGTCTGCTGTCTCCAAAATTCCCCCTCACCCTGCAGTAATGAAAGCCAGATCCCATCATATCCCCTGTGACATCCCCTGTCGGAAAATGAAATGGCATGCTATGGCTAGCCCAGAAACACGTGCTCACTTCCTAGTGGAAAAAAATGCACACTGCAATGCAACGCAAAATGCGGTTGCCATTTGGCCTGGCTGGCTGCTGCCAGATACCGCCTGCATTGTTCGTGCTTCTTCCCCTATGGAGGGAGTGGGGCATTACCTAATCACTAGATTTTTAAGAGACGTACAGGAACGAGTTACTTTTCGGCCTTTCGCCCTCTTTTAAATGTGGTTGAAATTGGTTGCGCTGAAAATTATTGGGAGGAAGAACATATGGACAAACAGATACACATGTACTATCAGCTAGGCTTCGTTTCCCAAGGAAATCAAACTAAAAATATTACAGTGGGTTAAAGTCAACTGACTCCAGTCAACTGGAGGAGCATGCTTCTTTTTCATGCTTTCCCTTTTAAATGGTTTTCATCCTCTGATACTGTATTGGGTTTGCGTGGCAAGGTTTGGTAGCAGGGGGGCGACAGGGGTGTCTTCTGTGAGAAACTGCTCAAAGCTTCCCCTATGTCTGATAAAGCCGACGCCCGACGGCTCCAAAACAGACCTGCTGCTGGCCAAGGCCAAGCCCATCAGCGGCAGTGGTAGCACCTCTGGGGTAACATATTTGAGAAGGTGAAAAAGTTGCTGTGTAACAGCAATTGCAGTTGAAGAGAGGAGTGATAATATGTGCAACTCTGCAGACACCAAGGTCAGTGAAGAAGGAGGGGAGGAGGTGCTCCAGGCGCTAGAGCAGAGATCCCCCTGGTGAGGCAGGCTGTCCCTCTGCAGCCCATGGAAATTAATGGTGGAGCAGATATCCACCTGCAGCCCATGGAGGACCCCGTGCTGGAGCAGGTGGATGCCCGATGGAGGCTGTGACCCCATGGGAAGCCCATGCTGGAGCAGGCTCCTGGCAGGACCTGTGGAACCATGGAGAGAGAAGCCCACACTGGAGCAGGTTTTCTGGCAGGACTTGTGACCCTGTGGGGGACTCATGCTGGAGCAGTCTGTTCCTGAAGGACTTCACCCCATGGAAGGGATCCATGCTGGTGCAGTTCATGAAGAATTGTAGCCTATGGGAAGGACTCTCATTGGAGAAGTTAATGGAGGACTGTCTCCCGTGGGAGGGACCCCATGCTGGAGCAGGGGAAGAGTGTGAGGAGTCCTTCCCTTGAGGAGGAAGGAGTGGCAGAGATGACGTGCGATGAACTGACCGCAACCGCCATTCCCCATCACCCTGTGCCACTCAGGGGGAGGAGGCAGAGAAATCGTGAGTAAAGTTAAGCCTGGTGAGAAGGGAGGGGTGGGGGGAAGGTGTTTTTAAGATTTGGTTTTATTTCTCATTATTCTACTCTAATTTGATTGGTAATAAATTAAATTAATTTTCCCCAAGTCGAGACTCTTTTGCCTGTGAGGCTAATTGGTGAGTGATCTCTCCCTGTCCTTATCTCAACCCATGAGCCTTTTGCTATACTCTCTCTCCCCTGTCCAGCTGAGGAGGGGAGTGACAGAGCGGCTTTGGTGGGCACCTGGTGTCCAGCCAGGGTCAACCCACCACAGATACCAACAGAGCATGGTCTGAGGGAGAGAGCACAGGCAAAATTAAACTTGCCACTCAAGATGTGTTTGGAAGTTAGCATACCAAAATCAAGTGGTGACAATCAGTTTGTAGTCTTGGAATGGGAGACAGTTTTTGGTTTTTGTTGCAGGAGTCCCCACCAAGGTCTAGCACAGGTTCAGGGATGAGCTAGGCCAGCACCTTAATACCACACCAACTCTACACATTTCTGACTCACGTCTGCCTGGCATCCCTCCTTTCATTCGTCTTATACCTTCATCATCTGTTACCTCAGTGCCCAGCATCTACATCTGATATATTATACAGCAATGTACCCATTCGTACTCTTTCACAAATCTCCTCAGCCCCATACATGGTGCCAAAGCTCATCGCTACCTATCCCAACAGCCTAGCTACCCACAGTCACATGCGTAACCTCTTACCTACCTTACGTATAATACATATAATAAGGGTCCCACAACTTTACCACTTTCATCAGATCATTATGCAGCTATTTAAAGTCTCCCTTACCTACAGACTTCTGCTCACAACCCAGTACATGGTCCCATAATATACAGCTCTCAACTGCATGGCCATATCACAATTTGGATATGAATATCCGGTGGCCTGTTGGGTCCAGTCCTCTTTGGAGCCTTTGAGCATTTATATAATAAAAATTGTACTGAAATAATAATAGAGAATAATAGAACTGGATCTCTGCTCCGTAAATTGCATAGGGATAAAACTTGTGTGAGATGATGCTGAACCCAGTGTTGTTCTCATCCAGAATGGGCAGTGGTAGTCCGTAAAGAAGATGCAAAGGAAGAAGCACTCTATTAGATAGCAGCATCTTACGCTTCCCTGGAGAAGTCAGCATGACTGAAAGGAGAAACAGCTATTTCTTACATCCCATTTGACATACTCCTAACCTTCAAAAACATTCAGGGCTGGATTTTGGCTCCCTTGCTCATGCTGAGTCATACCAACGGGGTTACTCGGGACATTAGACTACTAAATATGAGCAGGAGTATCAGATTCTGTGGGCTGAAATTCTCTGGGATTGGTCACCAGCCAAAGGTGAGTCCACTTTTCACGTGGCCAAATCCCTCAGGTACCTACGTATTGCGAGGGCAAAAACAGAAACAAGAATTACACCCAATTCTCCCTAAACCCCCAAGCATTAAAAAAAAACCCCAATAAAACAAAAACAACCAACCAAAAGGCAAAACACATAGCAGTCCTTGTTCTTCAGTCCTTTGTTTTTAAATTACTGCAGTTCTTCCACTTACCCCAGTATTCAAAAGCCAGATGAACCATAGAAATATCAGCTATTGAAGAGCACACCTATAATCCTGTATTAAAAAAAAAAAAGGTTGGATTCTGACAGAGCTCTGAATGATTGAATGCTGGCTACTTTTAATGCATAGTAAAAGTATTTCATTAAGGCTGAGTGGATACATTTAGATGCACTGTGCATGGATGGTTATCCGTTTTTTTAATAAATAAATGTGCTTTGTGCTATTAACGTTTAAGCACTCACACTTTCATTTCTATTTCATCTTAGCTTTAGTCACTTCATGCAGTATCAATATTAACTTGATTGTGCAGCACACACATAGTATTTTCACTTCCAGGTTTTGGTACTGAACCTACTGTAAAATACTTCTCAAGCAGGCGTGTTAGAGTTGATGGAGGAACTTTTAACTTTCCCATTACAGATTTTTTCAAATTACTGTTATTTAACTGTGCAAATGTCATGTTGCATTAGCAAAAGGCTTAGTGGTTTTTTTACTTTAATAGAAATAGTATTGAAAACATGGCTGGCCATGCAAATTTTGCAGGGTTTACATAAGAGAGTGAACGGTCCTGAAATTTAAAGCTTACAGAACTTGGTAAAGCAAGCTGGAGACGAGAGCCATAGATTAACCAGGCGTGTTTTTTTCCTAGATGTTTTAGTGTCCTGTCCTGCATGTCTGTCTGTGACATATGCGTGTTACTACTTGTTTTATTGAGTGTTGTATCTGTGGGTTTCATGGCATGTCTTTGGGACTAGTGCTTCTATGATAAATAGCGCATTTTAGTGTGACTTAGAAGAGCATTGTGGCATGTGCTGCATGTGATCTTGGGAAAGGGAGTGGAAGGAGACGTTCTCTCAGCACGAAATACTCATTTGTCATGTGGTTCTGTGAAACCCACCACTATCCAAGGTCAAGGACTCCACAGTGTCCAGAGATGTGAGTTCTCATAGAAGGGATACATAGTGCATCAAGACCATGATAAATAGTCTCACACCTGATTAGGCTTCTTTATGTAGACTGAGAAAACAGTGTTCATGCTTCTCATTTGCCTTCAGCCTGATATTCAAGAGAAGCCAACCCTGCTCAAAACACACTTACCACTTGCCCTTTCCTTTCTGCCACTTTATACTCATCTATATTCCCCCCTTTTCCCTCTCTCAGCTTCTCTGCCATCCCCCCTGCCTCATTCCACCTCTCTTCCTCTCTAAATCTTGCTCTGAAACCCATCAAAGATGGCAGAGTGTCTTTTTGAGGCTTCTTCAAGGGAAGGATTTTTCCACCAGGGTTTCTACAAAGCTCCAAGCTGAAAGTAGCTTTTTTGAGCAAATAAATGCCAGGCCAGCAACTAAGGAAGGTAACATGTGGCTATATAGCAATTCTGTAAGATAAAAATCCACAGAAATAGCCAGCTAATGAGATAGCAGCAACACTCAAGGAGCGGTGCAAGGGGGGAAGAGATGGAAAGAATCCTCATTTAGTTTCAACAACTGCGCGATGACGCAGTGGGGACTGAACCGAGAACCCTTGGAGACAAATGTGTTGCGTGCACTGGTACAGCATGAACTACTGAGAGAGTTTCTCTAGCATTAGCCATAGCAGACCCACATCCTCTACAAGTTGGGTCACATAAAGAGTATCTCACAAAAAGCATTTGCCAGCAGTATACATACACACACATTGACATTATCACATAATTAGAATATAAAGTAAATGGAACAGCAGACGCTATCAGCATGTCTACCATGCTGTATCCATGGTGCCAACTCCTTCTCCAAGGGGAGCCTCACCCAGGCCATGATGAGAAAGCCTGAAACACAGGCATGCAGAACCCAGCCTCTGGGGAAACACACACACAAAGTTTTGCAGAAAGGGCCTCCACTCTTTGAACATTTGCGAGATTTTGTTGGCAATCTGCAAGTGTGAACAACAACACCAAAAAAAGAAAATTGGCTAGCACCCAAAAAAAATTTTGGCAGATAATTTTTTGAGTTGTCATGTTTTCTGTGGGAAAGAGAGTCAGCTCTTTCAAGCTGGGAAAAAAAAATATAATTCTGATCAGCTCTTATGAACAGCAGGGAATCCAAAATTCACAGGAAAAGGCATTTACACCACAAAACCCTTGCCACATCCAGCATTAACTGGCCTGTGTAGAAGCGCAAGCAATCCCTCAACACTAGAGAGCACCTTTTAAGACAGTGTTTTTGCAGCCCTCTGGTCTTCAAAGCTCCACCAGATCTTGGCAGCACAGACCTTTCTCACCATCTCCTGGGATTTAGAGCTTGTTCCCCCAGGCAGCACTATACCAAGGACATTTCCTTGAAACAGGACCTAACTGCCTCAGTACACACCTTGCTGTGCCCAGAAGCAGCCTTTTATCCCAGCTGTTGCTTTTCAGGTCTTTAGCCACAGCTGAGGGCCCTGCGCTTCCCTCCATTAACCCTCCACGACCACTGAGGAGGAGCTGCTGCACGCTGCAGCCTGGCTTCCTGACCCGTAATCCCAACAAGTCAAGCATTATGCTCCCCAGGTGGTACTTCCATCTTTAGGCTAAGGCTCGTTGGCTTTGCTGGGTATATTGTGGGTTGACTTTAGACGTACGACTGCCATATGCCTAGGCTGCCTTGTACGTGTCCTTTGCTCTTTAGGCAAAGCAGGAAAGGGAAATGTGGCCATTTGCCCACTGCGCCTGGCTGACTGAGCTCCAGCTGATCTGCCTGACACAAGAAAGTCCCAAACAAATGACTGCTGAGTCTGTACTTATCACCCAACTGAGATATGGGTGGCAAATGACATCAGTCTTACTGTCTACAGTGAGAGCTGACCTGCACATACGCGGACAGTCTGACATTTCCTGGACATAAACACAGAAAATCAGTGAGTTTTTTATGCCACAGATGTTGGGTTTTTTATGCCAGGGAGTCCATACTTAGCAGTCTGGGAGGTAGCTGGAGCTCAAGATGTGTGAGCATTCCCATTGCAGGAGTCTCCTTGCAGTGGTTCACAACATGCTGAAATTATGAACTCCCAGGCTGATGTTTTTCAGACCTGTTCTCTTACCCAAGGATGGATTTTTATGATTTTGTTTTTATTTTTGAAAGCTTGAGCAAGCAAGGGTTTGGCTGTTTCAGATACTTGGGACTGGGGGAGTGCTTTATGATTACTGTAAGAAACAATTTGTGCCTTTTTTTAACAGTTCCAGTGCAGAAATTACTGTGGATAGAGAGCTGAAAGGCAAATAATGTGAGGCGAGATTTGTAGGAAGAGGCAACATCTTTTATTAAACTAAAGAATATAGCTGAAAGAACAAAACAAAACAGGCTTTCCAGGCATATCGGCTTGCATGCCCAAAAGTGGATCCAGACTTTTAACTGTATGATGTCAAATGACTGATAGTACTTCCTCCTACAAATCCACCCTCATTTATGTCTTTAGCTCATCCTAGAAAAAATATCACTGCATTTTGGAAAGGAAGACAAGCCTATGGTGGTGAGGACATTACCCAGAGGAGCAGAAAACATGCAGACATGGTTGCATTTTTTGAGTTGGTCTTCATTTAGCCAAATCATAGCTCCTGGAAAATACTTCTCGATTTGTGCGGCATGAAAACGCTTGGGTTTTAATATTGTGCAGAGAGTAATCTTTGTGTAGGCAGGGCTCCACACATTCTGCACATCACTGAAGCCCTGCTCTCAAACCCACTAAAAGTAGCTGAAAGACTCTCCCCAAACTCAGTGGCCTCTGATCCAGGTCCATGCAACAGCAAAGCCAGCAAGGCAGCCCTTTCCCTTACTTGCTCTCTACGAGTGTACGTGAACCTTCCCCTGATGCGGTCTATCACTTGTGCTGCAGGCGAGTCCTCACTGAGACCAAGGCCTGTTGTGCTAGATGCTCTGCACCAGGATGGTGAGAAATTATTTCAAGCCATTGACACCAGGTGTTAAGAAAGACACTCAACACGCTGACTAGAGAAGAGCCTACAGCCCATCTGCTATTTAAAAAAATAAGACTGTGATGCAATTGCAGACTCTCACTTAATGAAAAACACGAGGAGACAGCTTTAAGGTTAGCACTACCTGACTTCTGCTAGCCTTTGCAACGTTAATGATTTCTGCCAGTGGCTTCTCTTTCAAAGCAGGATTTCTCTCCTGTAGCTATTTTATCAGACAGAGGATGATCAGGAGGTTAAAACTCACATTATTAGCATTAATGACTATTATTATTTATACTCCTGTACAAGCTGCACAAGTATAGGAGAAGAGACTGTCCATTTCCCAAAAGAGCTCACAAATCTTATTTATGATAAGGAATTGCAGACCATGTATCAATAGTAGGAGAGGAGAATAGGGAAGAAGGAGGACAACTGTATTAAACACAAACCTCATCTGTAGTGTGGCAAGATACTGTCTTCCGGGGTCTGCTCCCTCAGCCAGAAAATATGGATACAGGGGTTTTCTCTACAACATGACTTTCTACCATACCAAAAGGGTTCTGTGGTGTTTCTCTTTATCCTCCCTTCCCAGCAACATATTAATCAGTGGCCCAAAGCCTGTGCCAATAATATACAAGTGGCAGCATCCAGAATGACGTAAATAACCAGTTTTTGTACAGTTCTGTCCACGTGTAGATCAAGAGCTCATTGCATTACTGTTTTACAAATGGGGAAACTGAGGAATGTGATGGTGCAATAGCTTTCTCTAAGATCACCTAATTTTATGTCCACAAAGAGCCCTAAAATAGATCCTTAAGGTGAGTTTCTCCCGGAGTGGTTCCATTTATTCTCCAAGCAGTGTTCTCCATCAGTAGAAGCACTTTATTGCCAAAAGAACAGCATCCATGCTACAGTTTTTCCCACCAACAGCAAAGCCAACAAACATTGTGAACTAATTAGACTAGGAGATGTTTCTATAGCAGGTAACCTCAGAGGTTAACATCTTAGAGAGGGAGGGCAATCCAGTGTCAAATGCAACTTCCACAGACTTGGAAAATTTGATTTTCATAGAATCATAGAATGGCTAGAGTTGGAAGAGACCTTAAAGACCATTTTCTAGTTCCATCCCCCTGCCATGGGCAGGGACACCTCCTGCTAGACCAGGCTGCTCAAAGCCCCATCCAACATGGCCTTGAATACCTCCAGGGATGGGGCATCCACAGCTTCCCTGGGCAACGTGCTTCAGTGTCTCACCACCCTCACAGTAAAGAATTTCTTCCTAATATCTAGTCTAAACCTACCTTCTTTCAGTTTTAAACCATTACACCTTGTCCTATCACTACCTTCCCTCATAAAGAGTCCCTCCCAGTCTTTCCTGTGGACCCCCTTTAAGTACTAGAAGACTGCAATAAGGTCTCCCTGCAGCCTTCTCTTCTCCAGGCTGAACAACCCCAACTCTCTCAGCCTGTCCTGACAGCAGAGGTGCTCCAGCCCTCTGATCATCTTCGTGGCCCTCCTCTGGACCTGCTCCAACAGGTCCATGTCCCTTCTTATGTTGGGAGCTCCAGAGCTGGATGCAATACTCCAGGTGGGGTCTCATAAGAACAGAGTAGAGGGGCAGAATCACCTCCCTCGACCCGCTGTCCACGCTTCTTTTGATGCAGCCCAGGAAATAAAAGCCAGCTGGCTTTTATTACAATATTGCTGGGCCCAAACATTCAAAACAGTATTACATCTGATGTGGAAATCCCATGAGATCCTAGAAATTCTGGAAAGCAGATTCCAAGTCCTTTCTCTGTCACAAAATTCATGCATCAGTTCAGACGTTAAGGGAGCTTGAATCAAGCTTTATTTTCTCATTGGTTAAAATGGGGAAAATAGAGCACACTGATGAGAGTATCCTGAAAAGCCACTAAGATGTTCATGGTGAGCAAGGAATTGGAAAGTATATAAACACGCATTTAATGTGTACAACTTTTCCCTCTCAGTGCAGAATCTTATTTCAATATGTGCCCTGGAGAGGTTGTGCCTTGCAAGTATCTCATAAAACTGAGACTGCTGCATTGCATCCCCAGTGGATCTCGGGGCAAATGCAAGACTGAACAGTGACTCCATATCTGGCTGTGCGTGATTGCACCTCCACGACAGCTTCACTTGAGAAAATCAATGAAGCAAAACATGGGATATTTTGGGGCTGTATGGGAAGAAAGTTGCTTGTACTTCTTCAACACTTAGAATACAAAAAGCTAAAAGGACCATACTTCAACTTAAACGGAAGAGATTTGCTATTAAAGGCAGAAGGTGTCTATGACTGCCATGAAGCTGTGAGTGGTCACAATCAGAAGAAGGTCATAGCAGTGATATTCATAGTTAGCTACTGAATTTATTCCATATTCTTAGGCTCTGTTTAGATAGACCGAAGTTACCCCAAGGTCGAACTTCTCTGTGGTGCAGACTGTAAGCTTATAAATGCAAGCTCAGGTGTTGACCAGGCACATATTTCAGAGTCTCCAGAACTCTGTTTGCCTGAACACGCTTGGTGAGTCACTGGGTCAACAAGCATGTTTATGCAGGCATCCAGTTGGCTCTCTGAATGGCAGCCACAGGGACGGGATGCAAATGTGGTGCATGGTCTTTGGTCTCAAGACAAGTTTCATAGCAGTGCTGGCATAGCTTTAGTTTAACTTGTGAATCTGTCCTGCTCCCAGAATGCTTGTTTCCCTCTCCTAATAATAAGCACGTTCTTTATCAGGCTATTGTCAGAAAGGTAGATCTGGGGATTGCATTGTGCTGGACTTTGCTTCAGTATCAATTAAGTTTAGCTTGAATTAAAAAAGAGAAAAGATTGCTCTGAGGTACATCAGGAACTGATTTAGAGACTCTTCTTGCTCCTTCACAGATGCTTTCTTTTTGCCAAACATGGCCTGTCTGAATTGGGAAGTCTGACCCTTCATAGACAGCTCCTGGACAGATTTATGCAGTTAGCGTACACCTCTACAAATGAAAACTTGTGTTGTTTTTCACAGAGAAGACCTGGACTAGGATTGAAATCAATATAATAGAGATTCTAATGGAGGTGCTAAGAAAAAATTAACTTTATAAGGTTTCCCTGGACCTCCAGTGCCTAGATGGCACAGGTAGACTTTGCAGCCCAACATCAGTGTATGAGGGATGCTCATTAGTGCCTAGAATAGGCACTAATGTGTGTCTTATGGCATCTTTGCTACACTACCTGGTACAGGTCAAGGAAAACTGATCTTCTAATGCTAGAAAAAAGAAATCCAGAAGATATGGTCAGCCTTTCTTCTGCCCTCTGCACTGAGCAGCTTGGTTTGTTTCTGTGTTCACAGGTATCTTGGCAAAGGCAGCAGTGCATTAGCCCCTTATTCTGTGGCTTTCTCCTTTACATTTTGCAGGGGTGTTATCTGGAAACGGTCTTGCAGAGGAAGGCAGGAAAAAGAGGCCATCTGCAGCTTCACCTGTCAGGCTGGTGAAGACAGGGGCATGGAAGGTGTAGATTTAGATGACAGCTGCCCAGACAAGTGGCAGATGAATGGGGAACTTGGTGATGGAAAATTGCACAATGGAAATAGAAAAAAAAAATAGAAAACAGGCCATAACTTCAAAAGAAAAGGAAAGGAATCTGAGTAACCAGCCCCAGTGCTCTCTTATGCTGTGCTTTACCTTGGGTCTCTAAGGTTGTGCTTTAAATGATTCTGAGCTTAGAGAGGACTCCCACATTTCCTTTCCTCTGGGTTTTCTAGGGGTTATGAGCTGAAACCTCCCTGACGTCTTTCCAGTGACTTCTGCAGCGCTTTGATCTGGGATTTCCCTGTGCTGCTCTGCCTGTCCCAGCTGATTGAGTAGCTCCTCTGGTCCCACAGCCTGACTGAGGCTGGTTGATGCCCACACTTACAGTGTTGCCATGCTGGTGGCCCCAATCATCTTGCACTCCCAGGGTGATAGATCCCCCGTAGAAGTCAGTCTCACTTGCTTTGGAGGACAGCGAGCTCCCAGCTTATGCGTGACTCATTTCTTGTCTGAAATCTGTGAAACCAAGTGGCAAGAACAGGATTAGGCTCATTCAGAAATGCTTTCAGGAGCAAGCCTATGACCTTGCACC
Organism: Chroicocephalus ridibundus; assembly: GCF_963924245.1. NCBI lineage: Eukaryota > Metazoa > Chordata > Aves > Charadriiformes > Laridae > Chroicocephalus > Chroicocephalus ridibundus. The sequence continues at coordinate 129,403,838 of NC_086284.1, forward strand.
CCAGTGAGCCGTGATCTTACACTGTGGGATGTGTTGATTAATTGTAGATGGTCAAAGTCACTTGTAAGCTATTTATCACAGTCATCATTAGGTGTCATAAGGGACCTGTAAGAAGCCTGGTTAAGAGGGATCGCTCCCATTTTTCTTCAGTTTTCATCATGTCTTAGTGCCAGCAAGGACCCATGGCTGGATTAACCTCTTATTTACTAAGGCTGAAATAAATAGATGGCCAAATCCATGATCTAGGTACAGGAAAATAGAGCAGCTTGCCCATGGTTGTGGCCAGAATCAGCAGCAGAGCCCATGTTATCTGAACCTTGGTAGCAAGCCAGCAAGGGCAGTACTGATGCCTGCTCTCCTCATGGGTCAAACCCTCAAAAAGAGGATAAAGTCCTTGTGCCAGTGACCCAAAAATTGAATGAGAAACACAAGGATATCTGCACATCTACTTTGTCACTCTTGACATCTGGGTGCTGCCACTTGTATATTATTGGCATGGGCTTTGGGCCATAGATTAATATGTTGCTGGGAAGAGTGCAGGCCAAAGGAAAACACACACATAACCCCACTGAGCTTGCTTGCAAACCCATCTAGTAGACTGCTGTAGGAGTCATGACTCGTAAGACTCATACAAGCTACAGCTTCTTACTAGGACAAATGAAAACAGTTTATCAGGTCAGGACTCCAAGTGCTAGGGCATGAGTGCTGTTGCCTTCTTGGTATGGGAAACCATACCTAAGGATCTGCCTAGAAAGATGCAAAATGATTTCTCTAGACATTTGCTGAATGGGTGCCTCCACCTGCAACTGAGAAGGCTTGCAGCCGTTGAGCTTGCATCTGGCACTGTTTCATTCTCCACAAAGGAAAGAAAAATCAGAGAGGGCTGTTGGCTGAATTATCCTACTGTCCTTCATCTAAAACTGCTCTACATACCTAAACAGCCTCTGTGTCTTCACTGGGCTGGTTAGTTGAAGGGTTTGAATGAGTTCCTGGAATAAACAATCCTAACCATTCCTTGGGACTCTCTGCATCAAGATCCTTCTGATGGACACCTGACTAATGATGCCACAGTTTGCAGTGCCACTTCCGTGGGCGTAAGAGATCCTTTTCCCCCACAGATAGGACATCCACTAGAAGAGGAGAAATTCAGGGTTTGGCATCCATTGCAATCCAGGAGCTTGCAACTTGTTTAATATGCTTGTTTGCCTTTTGCCTCCACTGTGGCAAACAATAATAGTGACCAGACAAAGATCTGTCTTACCCAGAAGTTGACTGATAGGGATACTGTGCTGCAGTCGCTTGAGGAGAGCAAAAAATACCTGTATTATATCCTGGGGAGAGAGGTTTGTTCCCCTACACCCCCCACCCCACCCCCACCCCCCCGCCAAAAAAAAAGAAAAAGAAAAAAAAAAAGGCACATTTATGTAAATCTGTAAACCTCCATAAGATTTGGGGGTTTGTAAGGAGACATGTAAAACTGAGGAGTAAAAAGGAGGAAGGAATGAGAGAGGAGAAGATAAAGTAATTGCCTAATGTACATCTTTAATGAACTAAAACATGTTCTCCCCACAAAGGACTCATAGGGGAAAAAACAGGATTCCTCATAATACACCTTTAATCTAACGCTGAATTATCTGTGGCAATTGGTCCCACAGCCTCACATAAGAGGGTCTTATAAAGGGGAAAGGATATTGTAAGACTACTGTATGCAAACGCACCCCATTAATTCAAGAGCATCATTGTTATTTCATTTATATAGCACCATAGGGGTATGCAATGCTTTACAGACGATTAGGGGCTATAAAAGTTTAGAGAAAAGACGAAGCAGAATGCAAGGAGCTGGCAACCAACTGGAGTACGAGCCTTGACTAAAAGCTCTCACCATGGTGTTTATGGTTTGTTTGTTTGCTGTGGTTGTTTGTTTGTTTTGCTTGTTTTTTGTTTTAAGGTTCAAGGAGTGTTTTTTGGCACTAATCCCTTTTTACAGGGAGGGAAAGACCGTTTAACATGATTGTTGGGCCTGTTCCAAGGATACAAAGTTAGAAAACATACTCATTAAAACAGGTCTGAAGAAACGAAACACAAGCATGCACGACAAGTAGCAGGGAGATAAATTTGAGATAAACTGTAAGTCATTTCCTGAGACTTCAATGCTTCAGTAAATTGGCGGAGTAAACAGAGACTGTGTATGCCCAGAATTGACTGGCTGAGGCTCCAGTTAGCCTAGGAGCACAGCACCCGTCTAAGACAGACATGCATAAAGCACGTCCCGTCATTTGTGTCCTGCAATTGCAGCCCAGGGATACTCTTGGATCCTCAGTTGGTTTTTAGCTGGCACAAGAGCAGCCAAGATCAGGAAGCATATTTCCACCAGCAAAAAAACATGCGACTCAAGATTCCAGATAGAGATCTTATTAATGGGATCTAGACAGGCTTCTGTACTGCAGCACTAAAATATTTCAGGAACAGCTGGACCTTAAATCTACCCACAAGCCATACAAGAGAACGTAGCAGGTTTCTCAAGAAACGTGTACTTTTCTCATAGCAGCATATGACACCTGTGCTCTGTAAATGGCACTAAGCCAGGATTTTAAGGATGAGTTTTACTATATCTGTTGTGATCTCAAAGTAGGTAGATCTTTAACGGCTTTTTTTTTTTTTTTTAAATAAGACATGGGAAAGATTTCCTGTTTATTTTGTTTTAAACAGGAAAGATCATTGAAAAATCTGTTAAAAACCTTGACTGAAAAATAATACTTCTTTTTTTGGTAGGGTGGAGTAGGGAAAAGGGGTCCTTCCCCCATGCTTCAAAGCCATTTTGGCTTTCAAAGCTTCAGAATTCTGTGCTCAGCCCCTGCTTTTTCCATCAGCTCTTGAGTAATTCCTGAAATGCTTTTTGCATTATTTCCCAAGAACATATGCTTTTTATTGCTGTCGTCCAACAGCTACCACCGGTGATGCTGGGTCACCTAAAGCTTAGGGACTAACATTAGCACTTTTTACAGGATGGCCTCCGGAGTGAAGTTTATTGTGTTAAAAAAAGAAAAAAAAAATCCTACCAGTATCTCTGACCTTCGAGCAACTACCCGCTAAACCAGTTTTATTTATAGAAAATTATGCATGGATCATCTCTATCTTTCTATTGAATGCTAATGCCCGTTTAAACCTATCTTATTCTACTACAGTTCATTCCTTGTTCCTGGACAATATAAAGTACCTTTCTACTGATTTTGCTGTGTCTATGCGAAGGGAAGTTATATTGCAGTAACTATTCCAATATGTCGTAGGACAGATTGAAAGATTTCTGGTTGAAGCTACTGGTAAAGCCATTAATTTTGTGGGGGAAGGGAAAGGAATTGAGGAAATGCTACATTTTTTGCTTAGAACAGTACTTTTCTGTGTGTGCGGGTGTGTTTGTGTTATTCAAATAATAAAAAATCAGCAGCAACAAGCATCCTGCCTAACCTTTTCCCAGCCTTCCCTTAAACAATGCTAAATGCTGTCCTTCAGTAGCCCACGCAGTCAAATATACAGCTAAATCAGCTTTTCATTCTCTTGGCCAAGATCCACAAACCGCGCTGTTGAGTACCACCCTCCCCAGAGGCCGTATGCCCGGCTCGCAGGAGCGGTGTCTCCGACTGCCTCCCTACTGATACTGACGGCAGAAGTCTCCTGTGAATCTTCACTGCTCTGAAGTGACCTGCATCACTCGGCAAATTCCTGCCCCAGAAAGGTAAGGGGTGGTAACTTAAGCATTTCTTGTCTAGGCTACAAATACCCATTTTTGTCTCCACAATTTGGCCCAAAGCACCAAACACGTGATGTTCCGCACTTAGATATCCCTACGTCCCTGCTTTTAGGTGATGCATGTGGTTCTTCAGCTGAGTCATGAACCTAGCCTGGGACTTTCCTTCTGACAGAGACAGGCTGTAACTTTGCTGTTCTCCACAAAGAGCTTCTAGAAACGCCATCCTGAGTTTCCTTGGAAACAGCGTATGATCAGCATAACGCTCCATGGCACTTGACCATTCATCTCCATGGTGGTTATAAAAATCCCATCAGAAAAAGCCTTCAAGCTTTCTTACCCCATTAAAAAAAGAGCCCAGATATCAATCCTTTGATTCAACAGTAAAACAAACAATAAAATTCTTCATTAGACTAATTAGGCCAAAACTGCCGAAAACCATGATGGGCCTAAAAGTAACTTCTAGCTCCAAATCCAGGAAGATGAGATCTGAGGCAATTTTCACTGGGCCTGTGGGGCTTGCCTACTTGGTAACTGCTATTAATTATGAAAAAGTGGTTTTCAACCTTTTCAGTTTTGTGGCACCTAAAAGTTTCCTACACCTTTCACAGTGGTGGTGTGGACCCTAGTAGAGTGAGCTTAAGCTTCCTGAAGTAAGCTTTTCTTAAGAACTTTTCTGGGATCATTTTAGTCCACACAGTGCAGGTTGGAGAATGTAGTAGTACTCTTCTACAGAGGAATTGTGCGACAGCACATGCATAAATGGGGTTCATTTTCCAACTACACCCCCTTCTGTGGTTAAGGCTATTTTTCTCTTCCTTAACCTCTTGAGTCAAACATGGAGAAAATGTGTGTAGACAAAACAGTGAGTCTTGGAAATAAGTGATGTTTTTTCCTCATCTTTTGTTTGTCATTAACAGTCTTCTCAGTAACTACCATTATGGCAACACTAGGCCACGTGACAGAAGGTAATGAAAATGAAGAGGAGAGGGGAAAGTTATTGCACTAGAACAAACTCTGTTATATTGCAGATTATATTACAAGTGAAAGGCACATGACCGCATTGCCTAAGACTATGGTGATGCTATGGGAGCCTTTCTCAGTCCTAAGCTGTTTATTAGCACGCAGAGATTTTGATTTAATAACTGTGATCAAAATCCCACTGAATATGCTGGTCATTATGTACCCAAACTGAAGATGCTCACCAAGGTTTATGATCTTTGAGTAAATTTAAGTATTCATTAAAAGGACCAGCTAGTATATCAGTTACATAAGGAAAGCATCCAAATGATACTGTTGTCTGAAAAAGCCCTGACCTTTCAGAAAGCAGTTGGTATTGCTGTGCCAATGAAAATAGCAGCTAAAGATGTTAAGGAGAATCTGAATGTAATACATTAAGTAGGGACCATGCTTAATGAGTAATAAGGTAAATCATTATAAGAGAGACCTCATTCTGCTTGAAGGGTTCCTATAAACAAAAGGGCAACATCAAAAGGTACGTGAATATCATGGCTTCATCTATTTGAATAAATAACAGTGTCAGGAAATGTTCCCAGGCAGTTGAACATCATAGCCTGCATTTTTCAATTGTTTGAGCAATTCCTGGCATGGTTTGGACCCAACCCAAGTAGCATTCTCCTAAACAATTCTGGGGCACAGGGTGGGAACTCACGGAGTCCAGGGGCCATTCTCAATTGGCAGTTTGGATGTGGCTCCCTGTTTTGGAGGTTGAGAAAGCTTAATACTATAGAAATTGGTTATTGCATGCCAGCTGGCATCAGCACCAGAGAGAGGTCATGGTGTATATAAGATCACTAGCTATATAGTGAGTGCTTGGCAAGTTTCCTAGAGCTGGATTCATAGAAGAATCATGGAAAACGGGGTGGAAAAGGAACCGAACAGATCATCATCTTGGGTCCATCTCCTGTGACAGGAACTCTTTTTGTTCTTAGGTTTTGTACTGTAGCAGCTGACATGAATTCTGGTGAAAATACACCATAGAGCTGGACAAATGGGGTAAAGACATGTGCTGACAGAGAACAGAGTGACAAGCCCAGAAGTTCGTCAGAATTTATAACAAGATACAAGGTCTCCATTTCCACTCAAGTCCTTTATTCAGGCCTTCCAAAGCAAATGCAAATTGACCAGGCGCAGGCTTGCAGTAGTGGCATACAGACAAAAGAGAAACTCTAGGGCACTGTCAAAGTAAGAGTGATGTTCAAAGGGCATATGGTAACTAACTGTGTGGAATATGGAGGAACTCCTCCCCTTGGACATCATATCCAACTGGACTGAGGCAAAGTCAAGGGCACTGTAAGCCAGGTTTTCCGATGAACTTGGCATCCAGCTAAGCTTCAAAACAAGCAGGTAGTTCTTTTGAAGATGCTGATCCCTATTCAAATTTTAACCCTAAATAGGAGCTGCTTGATGCTGACTGGGCACATTTGAGAATATGTCCTAAGCTTAAGAAGCCAAGCACTTGAAAAAGCTGCAACATATTTCCCAAATCTAATATTTACAAACTGTACATCGCAGAGTCTTCTATATAGTAGCACAAACAGATATGCTAGTTCATTTTAAATGAAAGTTACCAGTAGGAATGACCTGTGATGTCAACACATGTGAGACTGATACCGCTATCCTTTTTACAATGACTGATGGCAATTAATTGCCTGTTGTTTATGAATCAAAGAGGCTTTGTGCAAGAGGAAACTCACTATGGCCTCACTGCCTGGGAAGCACTGAAGCTGGTATAACAAAGTAAAACCTTTACACGTGAGACCTTATGCTCATAATAAATAAAAGAGTATGACCCAGCCAATCTTTTCCTACTTCCAAAGCAAGATATCTCATGGCAACAGAGAACATTGAGGAAACAAGGTCCTTGTCAGCACTCTATCGGAATAATATCACAGACTTACTGGCTGGCGTAATACTGATGACTGGTTTTCCTGCCTGCCATGGCACACATGGGACAGTTTACCCTAAACAACAGGAATAAGAGTATTCAGTCTATGACAGGCTTGGCATCCTAACAAATGCACAATTAGACACAGAAAGCTGTAAAGAGTCCCTTCTAAATTAGCCATGTTTCTTGGAGTAAAGGTAATTGCTCTAGTGATGTTAAACCTTACTTTCAGTGCTCATATAGACTGAGCATTGATGAGGGCTGTCTCATGCGTTGGTCCAAGCTGTAATTCCCAAAAGGCTGCAACAAGCTCTTTAAGAGGGATTATGTGACACTCATCTTCAACTGGTTGGGGTGAAATCAATGGCTGGAAGCCATCTTTGGTATCCTAACATTAAGCACTAAAGGTCCAACTCTGGATGATGTTAATTGAGCCCATTTCTAACTACACGGAGGTGAAAACTAAGGTTTTAAGAATATGCAATCCTAGTAGATAAACTGTGGGATAAAACCAATTCCAAGGTAGCTCTATTGACAAGCATCGGTCAAGTAGATATCCTCCAGCAAATGGCTGCCAAGTGGAGCTTGGGTGATTTCTTGTGCTGTTCCATGTGCATAACGTAAGATTGAATGGGAGAGACCCAATGTTTTCTAACGAGACAAATATTTCTTTCAGAATTAAACACCAAATAGCTTCTATCACAAGCCTGTTGAAGATCCAGTGGACTTCCAGGTTATTAGCCTTTTTATGCCACCTGGACACCGTCCAGCAAGTGGCCACAGAAAACACTTCATTGGGAAATACTGAAGACACAAATGGCTGCTCTAAATCAAGTGGATGAAGAAACCCATTACAACATCCTGTTATTTGGAAGACTTTAGAAGACTTCAGTTTCTACAGCTCCAGCATCATTTCAAAGAACACTTGGTCCAGAGCAACCCAAGTACGCTCAACTATTACTTGCAAGACTTGGCTGAAGAAAACACCTTCAGCTAAGATTGGGTAAGGTCAACTAATTCTTCTAGTGTAGGCAGGAAACCAAACAGTTGCTGTACCAACCTGGTAGTCACTTCAGACTGACAGCAAAGGACCTTAACCCACAAAATAGCCACAATCCTTCTCTACTGTTCCCTGCTCTTAAAACAGGTTAGGTGTGCTACAAGATCTAGCCTGCACTGGGTACAAGGTGAACTTATTCTAAAATGGTCAGAGGTTGCACGCTATCACAAGAGGAAGAGGCCATTTCAGGCTCCCTGTGACAGCTTTCTTGTTCAATGTAGACGCATTTAATTAAACTGGAAACCAAAAGAGAGGCCTGACTTTGTAGGCAGGATAACAGCAAAGACTTCAAAGCAAAGGCATTATGTTCTCCATTGTGCAAGATACAAGGGGAGGAAAAAAACATTCTTTCACTCTATCAAACATAATAAAAGGCTGAGTTAAGAAGCACAGAAAAAAATGTCTGGTTAATTTAAGGTGAAATCAGAAAAGAAAAAATACAAGGGCCTGCCTGGTTCTCAGAGCGTCATCACTGTTGCTGATTTTAGATGGTACACTGGATACTCAGCATCTCTGAAATTGAGATCCAAAAATTGAATAGGGCTGTATTGTTCCTTCTCACCACATTAGAAGTGCCATATTGAATCTCAAATAATCTGCAATTACAGTGCAGTTGGTTCAAGAGGTTATGGGGAACAACACTACAGGCACACCCTGTGTTGCGTAGGTTCTCACGGCACATGGACTAAGTAGCGAATGCAAATGCATTCAGAGATTACAAGGTTATCCACGAGTCTTGTTGCCTTTTTTTTTCCTCTTTAACCTGTGTGCCAGAAAGACAGTAACATTAATAAAGAGGGCTCTAACCGTTTCCTTCACTGGGGTGCCTCACGGGCGAGTCAGGGCTAAAGAAAGATCACATCACCACCCTGCAGCACTCTGTCTGGAGGCTGGGTCAGGGTGCAGATGTCAAATGTCAGTGAATTTGAAAATTGAAAAAAACCCAACCCTCTGCACAAAGGTGAAGAAGGTTTCTTGGGGAATTCACAGTTATTGTAACCCTGAAAAGCTGGTACTTCATGTTCCCTGTGCTGGATTTCTAAGGGGCCCAGACAAACCTGTTTCCTATGGAAGGAGTTCTCTCAACTGATAGAAACAGGGGGTGAAAAAAGCATACACCAGTGCTCCATTCTTTTCAGTATCCAGCTCCAAAACAACACCACAGCCTGTCCTTTCAATTTTTTTCCTGAATTGTGGGGTGGCCAAAGGGTCCTTCAATTATATTTTGGTCAACTTCCTATAACAATACCCTCGTTTTGAGTAGAATTTAAAGAAGAGTGGAAAAGAAAAAGGAAATAAAGAGAAGGGAAGAGGTAAAGAGATTCTGACAAGAGATATGATTGATGCTGTGTGTGCTTTATCTTTCACAGCTTATGTAATATATATATGAGAAATAGTTAGTTTGATAGTTAAAGAAACTAAAACCCTGTCGAGGATAAAATACATCAGGGACACAGAACAATTCTTCATCTGGTTTGGCTATCATTCACTTTCCAGCCTACTGGCTGTCTCCCAGGAGAATTCATAATAGATCAGAGGCAATGATCCTCTCTCCTCAAGCCCCCACCATTTCTTCCCTCCTTCATTTCCCCCTCCCCTCCTGCCGCCACCATCTTCCCCATCCCATCCTGCCAGCTCCCTGCCTGGGGCTGTGTAAAAGGAGTGTGCGAAAGCAGCAAACCTCTGGAGAACGCACGCGGAGTGGCTGCCAGGAACGGGGATGAAGGAGACGAGGCTGGTCCGTGCGGAGAGCCGGAGGCGCTGTGCCATCCTCCTGTGCTGCTCGCAGACCCTCACAGGCTGTTTTACAGGGAGCGGCGGGAGGAATGGGGGAGGCAGAAACAGAGTCTCTCTGGAGACTCGAGAAGAAAAGTCAGGGATTCAAAGCAAAGATGAGGCCGGAGCAATGCGACTGAAATCTCTGAATGAACATTTTCCACTCAGCGCTCCCCCTTCCCTAAATGCTGTACTTTCCCTCTCCCTCTCAGTATCCCACCTTCTTTTCACTAAGGGGAGACACACTTCTGCTGCCAGGAAGGACAATGGGCCAGGAGGATCCCAAACCCTTTGGGATCTGCTTCTAGGACAGAAGATGTCCCACCACAGCCTCTTGTAAAAGCACATGCTCTAAACAAAGTCAATATTAAAATTAATTGTTACAGGTAGGCCTCTATATATAGTGTTTGATGCATCATTTCTGTAGTTCCTTAGAACTTTCCCAGACTTGATTTGTAGGAGTGGATATCTGCAGTGAACATCATTGTTGCGTTTTTTGTGTTGGGTTCCCCCTCCCGCCCTTTTCAATTTAATCTGCAAGAGTTTAGCTACTGTTTGAGAGACATAGTAAGGAAACAGAGGGAAAGCTGGTACCTTGAAACTTCTTACGGTCTCAAACAGGAGTAAGAACATGAAATTTGGCAGGATAGTGGGCTTAATGCCAGAAATATGCCATTGATACAGCCAAGAAAAATACAAATAAATTTACCATGACAGAAGCCTATGAACAAAAATCCACAGGTGGCACATGAAGAATCATGTTAGATCTAGTGGCAATACAGTTTGAAGGTTTCGCCTGCACAGAGGCTGCCCCGTAGAAACACTGCTGTTCTCCTTGGGTTTCTGAGAGACAGACAGGTCTGGTTTCTTCAACGAAGTGCAGGGAGACCTGTAGACTGAATAATCAGCTGCCAGATACAGGCAGCAGAAGTAGAGTGTCTCAATAGATCAGACACAATGAATCAGTAGGTGGCAAAAGGCACAGGTTGGTTCTAAGATCCCTTATGGGGATGGTTGCAAGAAAGGGGTCTGTCTAGAGCCAGGAAAGAAGCTCAGCTTGGGTGTAACTTCTGGGATATTGGGGTTGTGAATCAGTGTGGAGAAAGTGTGAGACTGGAGGCCAGACTAAGGAAAAGCAGAAGATGAATACATAGTCAGAAGAGAAGAATGGAAATAGTTAGGCAAGAGACTTAGTACAAGGTAAGGAGACGAGCACAAGGAGTAGAGAGAGCAAGATTTAGTTCTGCTCAACAAGGAGTCTAGGGCTTGGAGAAGTTCAACAGGGGCAGGGACAGATCGGGTAAAGAGTCTGGCAGTGGTACAAAGAAACGCTAGGTGAGGGAAAGACTGATGTGCAAAAACAGTGTAGAGAAGATAGAGACAAACAGGTCTTATTTAAGGGAGTGCTAACTCCCTTGGATGGCAAGTTGGAAGAATTCTCACTCACTGCAGGACACCCCTCTACAGCTGGGGGCAGCTCCCGAGAAACATAAATCTCTGGTCACAGTTACCTATACAAGCCTCTATCTAAGTTCCCACATCCTGAGGCACAGAAGATGCTGTTAGACTGGTACTACTGAAGAGGAAGAGGTCTGCAAAGCGGTTAAATCTCTGCTAAACAAATGTTCAGATAGCAACATCAGAACATTTTCATTTTTCTGTTTGTTGATTTAGAGATAGCAAGACTTCTGTTAACAAAGTGGTCAAAGTCACAATGTCAAACACTCAAAAGTTAGGAATTGCCACTCTTCAACTGAGAAAATGCCTGTTTGACCTCGAAGTATGCACATGCATCAGAAGCCATGGGTGACTGGCAAACAATAAACCAGGCAGGGCTGGTAGAGAACAGTCAGAAATCCCCCGGATTGCTGAAGCCTGGGTCAGATCTCTGTCAGTTACAAGAAAATTAAAGGACAAGCTTATCCCAGGGGCCATGGAGGGATACAACAAAGTGAGGCCAATGGTCAGAGTGTTAGACTATCTAAGACAGTCCAACTGCCCTATACAAGCTGCCTGGAGGAAAGCCAGACATTTGAGAAGTAGGATGGGGAGGACAATCTGACCATCAGGGCAGTGTGCTAGGACAAGGGCAAGAGCTAGGACACAAGGCAGGCCTGGAGCAAGTAAAGAAATGGACAGTAGAGGCCCCAAGGCAAGGAGCAGAATCTCAGGAGAGAGGGCAACTGGTGTGCTGACCACCACGAAGGGAAGATGGAAATCCAGTAATGGGGTTTTGCTATTGAGTTTCCACTTAGCAGGGTTTTCCTGTGATGGTCCTCACAGAGGCAATATAAGCACGCTAGAAGTTTCACAGCCCTTCTGTGAGCTCAGAACATACCCTTATCCCCACATCACGCGCAAGACACAGAGAAGCTCAAGAAGCAGTAGCAAATATTTGGACATAACAGCGACATGTCCCTTCTCACTGTAGGCAGCCAAAGTACATACCAACACTATCACTAGACCAGCCCTACTGCAGTGTTACAGCATCTGCTCTCAGTCTGGTATCTTGTTTTGCCCTGCCTGCCCCACTGAAACAGCCTCCTTCTTGTCTGCCTCTATTTCCCTCCCTCCCCACCCTATGGGGACTCTCTGCCCCATTGGAGGGGAAGGGCTGATATTTCCCTCCTCTGAAAGATGTTCCCTTCACCAGGAAAGTGCTGGAGCAGACAGCAGGTGCCACAAGATGCATCAATGAGGGTCCTGCAGGTTACAGGTGAGTGAGTAAGGGTGCCATGAAGTGGCATAGAGGACCACAGCCGAACGGGTGCTGCCTCCACTGGGGGGTGAATTCACCCAGTAACAGATTTCAGCCCCACAGTGAGATCAAGAGGGATTGTGAGACTTTAGTGAGGGTAGAGCAAGGCAGAGAAACCCCACCCTAACCTGCATACTGCACTGGCATGCAGCATCATCATTATATGTTAGGATATATCAGTATTTGGGGGCGGGGGGAGGACATCAGCACTGTGAAAGACTCAAATGGCAGTACCCGTTGCTAGTGAAAACGCCCCCTTCATTTGGCGATTTTTTTGGCTCTGTGGCACAAGATAGCTCTATACGCACTCAAGCTGATAGTTTTAACCTGTTGGAATGTGCAGAGGAAAAGAAAAAAGAAGAAAAAAGTAGTAATTAACTAGGGAAAAGGGGGAAAAAGGGACTTCCCAGTTCAACAAGGCAGCTTCTCAAAGGCACAGAGCTGGCACAAGCGGTCCAGGAGAACACTGTCCTGGGAATTAGTTGGTTTTGTGCCATCCTTTTCAGTATCTGGATCACACAGAAGCTGCCGTTTCACCTCACTGCGGCATCCCAGCGCCTCCCTTCCAATACATAGAGATGTTTCCCATCCATTCCTGAGCCATGAGGCCTGCCAGGAAAAGTTGGAGTGAACCACTCTAGTTGGCTTCATATTCCTTCAGAACATGGAGAAATCAATCCCCTCCTTCTAAAACCTCAAGGCTGCTGTGAGAACAGTTCACTAGGACTGAAGCCTGGAGCTAAAATTTCCTCATCCCCCTCCCAAACACAAACTGAACAAGAGTTTAGGTGATGTTTCCAAGCCAGGCCACTTTTTTCAGGTATGCTTTTCAGCCAGCAGTTCATTCTCGCTCCCCTTGGCACAAAGCCATGGGGACCATTTATTGCTAATGGTAACTGCAGGCTCCATGCCAACATCAGGACCTTCATATGAGTGGAAATACTTTATAATTACAAATATAAGGATAGGCAGGAGAGGAAAACCAAGAATATCCCAAGACCTCCAAGTTGCAACTGTCTTTGTCAAGAAATACAACCCAAAATGCATTCAAAGCACTACATGCCTATCAAAGACTATTAAAACAAGCAGGAAATGGGAGATCCCCTGACAGTTCAGCATTTGTATCCATCAATAGGAAAAGCGAGGCCATACACTGAGAAGATAATCTCTGTAACTGGTCACCTGAGTTTCAGGCATCCACAGGTGAAATCTATAATGCAGCCCTAACTGCAGCATCTCTAAAGGGAGGTTTTCCATTAGCTCTTTGCAGGAAATGTAGCAAACAGCTTCACTGAAAGCCACCTCTTAAACACATTTACATAAGTAAGCTTTCACTTACCAAAAGCAGCCTCAGTCAGTCCACTGGGGTTTTCCCATCGCCCCCTAAAGTTAACAGCATATGATCGAAGAGCAATGGAGTAAGCAGCTTCTTCCCTAATTGCTCCTCCAAAGTGACTTTATGCCCTGGGTGGTTGTACGAGGTGGGGTTTCTCCTGCTCAGGTTCGGGGAACTTGAGGCTGGCCTATAGGCCAGCTTTCCTAAGGAGGTTCATTACACCAACTCCTACTATATTATTTATCATTTGTTTGCTCAGCTCTTTTAATTGCTTTCTTACTCGCATTACACTCCCTGCAGTCCTCTCAGGGAGGGATAGGCTTCTTCACCTCCTGTCCTGTAGAGCCGAGCTCTGCCTTTCGGGCACCTGCTATGTGCGATCCCTTCCGGAGGTGAAGGCGGCATTTTGGGGTAGAGATGAGCTGATCCAGATGCAATGGGGAAAAGGGTACATTGCATGGCGGTGTGTCTGCCAGCTGACTTGTTCTTTTTGGGTGCTTACATTTGCATCTTCCACTAATTCACCCTCCCCCAACTCCCTCATAAGCAGCAGCAGCAGCATCCCCTTCCTGAATTAAACAGGTCCAAGGATAGGCAAGAATTAGCATGAAACAGTCACTGTTTAAGACCCCATGTTCTATGAGCCATCAGCATCTAGCACTTGGCTTATCACTAGATGTCAGCTCTTAAAATCGCAATTATGAGGAAAAGCAATTTTAAGTCATTATCATAAGCTTTCTAAAATGCATTTGTTTCCTTCCAGCCCCCATCCTCTTTCTCTCAAGGTCTATGCAATTGAATTAATTGGGGCAGTTGTCTTAATAGGCAGGAAGAAATAACACCTCTACAGCACTCTGTCTGCTCACTACTCCTCAAATGATTGTTCCAGTACACTCTTTTTATTTTTTATTTTTAAACAGCGAAATGTGCAGGCAGGATTGAGAGGGTGCAAATCTTTTGCTGGTGTTTCTCTGCACTGATCGGGCTCCACTGTGCCTCAGCAGCAGGGCTGTTCCTAAACCATGCTGCTGAAAAGTGCATACCACACTGTAATGCAGTCACTATATATAGTCTGTAAAGAGCTTTTGGAAACCATGAGGAAAAGAGCTATTTGATGTACAATAAATTATTAATTGTTATTAGTTACTATCTTGACAGGTTTCTGTTGCTCAGCTATCCTCCATCCCCAATTTGGGGGGAGGGGGCAGCTTTTCTCCCTTCTCCATTCCTGCTCCTCCCGTTTTCCCTCTTGCCCCAGGCCCACTTTGGGACCAGCTGTCTCTGCATCTCTCTTGCCTCTTACACTCTGAGTACAGACTGGATCTCAGTCTTCCTCCAGCTTCCCCATACATGCACAGGGATGGAAACGACAGCGCAATAGCACCTCAGAGAGCTCGACACCCCAACAGGATCCACTGTAATCCGGATTCTGCCTTCACATTTAAAGCAGGATTTCACACAGTAACCCCCATGTGCTGACCCCAGTACCTTGTGTCTGACAACAGCATAGTAGTCCGGGCCATTCACAGACAGAGCTCCATCTCTTCCTGCATTTGTTATATGCCTTGAAAAGCATATATTCCTTTACAGGGTTTGTTTGGGCTCATGTGCCTCTTCTGTTGCAAGCAGCCCTGCGCAAGCCCGCTGTGTGCATGCCGGTTTTCTTTTATATGGAAGGGCTTGCTATAAGGAACACAGGTATGGCACAGGTGAGAGGTGGCTGGGATGCACTGCAGCATCTGCCAAGACTGAGCAAAGTGCAGCTCAAGGCCACTCATCCTTTTTCTGCTTGGATAATGGGACTCTGGCAGCCTCTCCCCTGTTTGTGAGTTTACGGCTCTAAAACCTACTTTCCATTGAAATTCTCTGAGACACAGTTAAAGCCAGGAAAACACGTTCCTTTACTCCGCTCTGCCTGATAGGCACGTGCCCTGCAAAACACAAACCGCTGTTCAGGGGAGGAGTGAAGCAGCGGTGAGGTTAAAGCTGATGCTCTGTGGCTGCAGGATGACCGTAACCACAGCTCTGTGCTGAGCCATTCTATATACGGCCTCAAGGGCCTGTGCCCTGAGTCACTCCGGCTCCAAAATGAAAACAGGGAGGAGGACTCACTTGCCCTTTTTCCCAGAACGACCAGCAAAGCCTTCAAAACCTCCATACAAACCCAGAAGTGATTCTTTCTCCACCAGTGGGGGAAAAATATTAATTTCATTTTGAGTTTAAAATGAAAGCCTCAAAACACCACATAGGAGAAGCAAAATATAGGACAAGGCTCTAAAAGTGATGGGTTTGGAGTCACAAGTCTTTCAAGCAGCAAAGAGAAGAGGGAGAATTTGCAGGCAGAGGTATCACACAGGCTACCTTGAGCATGAACAGCAGCTCCATCTAGCACATGCCCCAGATCACCGTGTCTATTTGCTTGTCTCCTCATTTGAAACAGACACGCTATTCGATTTACAGGGAAGCAGGAGGCCTCCTGCCTTCACCACACTATGAAAAATATACCCCATTGTCAGCCATGAGTGCAGCTATACTACTGCGAATGTGATTTACCTGCCAGGGCTGATGAAGACAAACCGGCTTTGGTGCCATTTCAGAAGCCAGGATAAAAACTTGCCTGGGTGAGTCTGGGGGAAGGACAACAACCTATACCATCCGTATTCTTATGTGCAACCACACCCATGGCAACTGTGCACGCAGAAGCACTGAAGAGTGCAAAGGAGGTGTATGTGCACACGAGGAAACTTCTTCTATGTCAGTTGTTGGATATAAAGCACTTAACACAGGTAGGGTTTAGAAAAGCATTTGTAGACAGTTGACCTGATTTGAACAGTTCATTCCGGACTTTTTCAACCCAGAAACAAATAACTGGAAATACCTTCACCTAGCATTGGAATCATGAGGATTGATCATGAGATAGGGGGTGTTCCTCATTGTAGAGAAAGGGATGGGAAGAAAATAGCAAAGGCAGAAGACCAGCATTTTTGCATCCCTGTTCCAGAAAAACTATGTGCAGTACTTTTCAGTTTATTCTACAGAAAATAACTTGTCCCCACAGTGTGCATGTGTACTCCCTGCTTCTGTGAAGAGCGCACCAGAGTGTAAAGACAGAAATTCAGAAGTAGAAACGAAATAGATATTTTTTTTTTAAGTAGCAAACTTAAAACATTGCGAAAGGTTAGAATGATTTAGAACACCCAGTCTGAGCGGCCACGCTTGGCTGTTCTCCGAGTACGTGTGAGGTGACTCATACACAGGACTCTTGCAGTGGCCAGAAAAATTGTGCTGCTTGCAGCCTCTTTCATTTCCCTTCTATCTTTATGAGAGGCACGCGAGAGAAAGTTACCTGCTTGCCATACAGGGACATGGCACAGATCAGTTCATGCTTCTCTGTCACAGAAAAGGCAAGTGCAACGTGGACAGAATAGCTGCTCCCCTATCTCCTGTGAGGGAAGAGATGTCAGACACGCAGCCTGTTCTCCTTCCTTAATTTTCTGAAGCTAGTTTGTGATCAGATTAACGCTTTGTACAGTTGTTGGTATGTAGAATGGCTTGGGTTGGAAGGGACCTTCAAAGATCGCCTAGTTCCTTGTATGTCAGTGCCCTCCTACAGGGCTGTACAATATGCATTTACCTACATTATGATACTACAGTAGCCTCTATAGGCTTTGCCATTTCAATTATATTATTATTGTCAAGCAATTATATTATTATTGTGTGCCTTCTCTCTGTTGGACAGACCCTGTGGTATCACTATCAGCGAAATCTAATTGGTTACCAGGATTCTGTTATCTCTATGAAGTAACTGTCACAAAGGTGACATCATAGTGTCAACTG
Source organism: Chroicocephalus ridibundus (assembly GCF_963924245.1). Taxonomy (NCBI): domain Eukaryota; kingdom Metazoa; phylum Chordata; class Aves; order Charadriiformes; family Laridae; genus Chroicocephalus; species Chroicocephalus ridibundus. The sequence goes on from NC_086284.1 coordinate 129,421,258, forward strand.
TACTGATTGGCTGGCATTGTGAAAAGTAGTTACCTGGCAAATAGTCTGCTTTAGTAAGAGATAAACTAAATTGCAGAAAATCATCTTCTTCAGCACCATCCTACACACAGAGATCACAGAGATAGGAAGAAGTTACTCAGTCACTCCAATTTCAAAATCAACACAGAAGAAGCGGGCAAAGCTCAGACAGCCTCTAGCCAGCCAGGAACTAGCTTATATACCTCAACTAAGGAAATCCTTTGTTATCCTTTTGCATCAGCTACCAAACTTGGAGAAACTAAATGATTATTAAGAACATGAGAGGTAGTGGTAATGTTGTCACGGAAGGAGGGACAAACTAGCATTATCATGCCAGAAACTGAGCTACAACTAACATTGACCAAATCCTTCATTGGTTTGTTGGCCCAGAAAGTTACACATGAGGCAGGAAAAAAAAATAATGATAGTGGCATATACACAAGGGGAGCAAAGTAGCTATGGCACAGTTGCATTAGATGGGTTCAGGTTGCCACCATGTGTGGTCTACCACAGAAAATAAAGCCTTTCCTAGAAAGACAGAATTATTGTGAGGGCCATTGAGATGACATAGGTGAATGACAGTACAGTCTCATAACTGACTGTACAGCAAGGATATTTACTGAGGTATCACTGAGCTCAGGCTAGGCTTGATAGATTCAAGAGGCACAAAGTCAGGGATCAGCTAAGGAAAGCAGGACTCACATGGCTCTCCCTCCTGGACTCATGCCTGGCAGACAGTAAGTACTCTTTGGTTGCTCCAATCAGATAGACCATTTGAAAATATTTTCGTATTGTTACTCAAGTTGACAGCCATGAATGACCATCAAAAAGAGTCTACCCAGACGCATAAGGAAAACTTCAGCTGAAGCTGTCAGTCAGTAGATTTAGGAGTATGGTGTTCAGTTAATTCTGAACTAATTCCAATTGAGCAAAGGAGCAAGGGAATATCAAACAACTTGAATGCAACTGAAAATAGACTCTTTTGGAAGAGTACAACCTTCATTGACTCTCTTCTAAGCAAAGATGAGCTGATAGTGAACTGCAAGATGGGAAATGAGCAAGAGGTGCTTGAGAAGACTTTCTAGGAACTGTGGTTACAGTTCATCATGTTGTTTTCACCATAGTGAAAACCACTTGTTAGGATTGTTGAAAAAATACCCTCCAGCCTTTTGATCCTTAAATTCCAATTATCATTACTATTGAAAACTGTTTCATTGCCAGTGCTGCCCTGCCTACAAGAAAATGACAACGGTAACATGTTTCATCATCCTCTAGTTCATGCTATCTGAACGCAAGTATGTTGTGATTTGAGGATCAGATGATTAACAAAAATGTAGTCACTTAACCAAAGCTTAGTCTTGGTTGTCAATCTCAGCACCAGTTGCATTCAAGTGGCTGAATATGGAGCTGAATCGTGCTTGTGGAGTAATAAGGTTTGAAGCAGGTAAAGAAGGTGACACAGGTGGTACAGGAGCCAACAAGGAGAGGAGCACTTCTAGACCTGGTACTGACAAACACAGAGGGATTGGTGGAGGACATTAAGGTTGGGGGCACCCTAGGTTGTAGTGATCATGAAATGATTGAGTTCAGGATCATGGGTACTATCCACAAAACAACAACAAGAAGTAAAATTACAACCTTGGATTTCAGGAGGGCTAACTTCGACCTCTTCAAGAAACTGCTTGGAGAGATCCCGTGGGCTAGGGCTCTGGAAGGCAAAGGGGCTCAAGAAAGCTGGTTGATATTCAAAGACCACTTCCTCCAAGCTCAGGATCGGTGCATCCCTAAGAGAAAGAAATCGGCCAAGGGACGCAGGAGACCTGCATGGTTGAGCAGGGAGCTTCAGAAAAAGCTCAAGTGGAAGAAGGAAGTTTATAATAAGTGGAAGAAGGGACTGACCCCTTGGGAGGATTACAAGAATGCCACCAGAGCATGCAGGGGTGAAACAAGGAAAGCCAAGGCCGCCTTGGAATTAGACCTGGCTAGGGACATCAAGCACAACAAAAAGAGCTTCTACAAGTATATTGGAAGCAAAAGGAAGACCAGAGAAGTTGTAGGCCCACTGCTGAATGAGGCAGGAGTCATGGTGACAGAGGATGTGGAGAAGGCAGAGTTACTGAATGCCTTCTTTGCTTCGGTCTTTTCTGCTCAGCCCAGCCCTCAGGAGTCCCAGGCATTGAATAAAGTAACAGGGAAAGAAGACGACTTCCCTTGGGTTGAGGAGGAGCGAGTGAGGGACCAATTAGATCATCTAGATATTCACAAGTCCATGGGCCCTGATGGGATGCACCCGAGAGTGCTGAGGGAGCTGGCAGAAGTCATTGCTGGGCCGCTCTCCATCATCTTTGAAAAGTCCTGGAGAACAGGCGAGGTGCCTGCGGACTGGAGGAAAGCCAATGTCACTCCAGTCTTCAAGAAAGGCAAGAAGGAGGAGCCGGGGAACTACAGGCCGGTCAGCCTCACCTCCATCCCTGGAAAGATGATGGAACAGCTCGTTCTGGGTGTCATCTCAAGGCACGTGGAGGAAAGGAAAGCTATCAGAAGTACTCAGCATGGATTCACCAAGGGGAAATCATGTCTGACTAACCTGATAGCCTTCTACGATGGCATGACTAGATGGATAGATGAGGGGAGGGCGGTAGATGTGGTCTACCTTGACTTAAGCAAGGCGTTTGACACGGTCTCCCACAGCATCCTCATAGGGAAGCTTAGGAAGTGTGGGTTAGATGAATGGACAGTGGGGTGGATAGAAAACTGGTTGAAAGATAGAGCTCAGAGGGTTGTGATTAGGGGCACAGAGTCTAGTTGGAGACCAGTGACAAGTGGTGTTCCCCAGGGGTCAGTACTGGGTCCAGTCCTGTTCAACATATTCATCAATGACCTGGATGAGGGGATAGAGTGCACCCTCAGCAAGTTTGCTGATGACACCAAGCTGGGTGGGGTGGCTGACACACTGGAAGGCTGTGCCGCCATACAGAGAGACCTGGACAGGTTGGAGATCTGGGCAGAGAGAAACCTTATGAAGTTCAACAAGGGCAAGTGTAGGGTGCTGCACCTGGGGAGGAACAACCCCATGCACCAGTACAGGTTGGGTGCTGACCTGCTGGAGAGCAGCTCTGCGGAAAGAGACCTGGGAGTCCTGGTGGACAACAGGATGACCATGAGCCAGCAATGTGCCCTTGTGGCCAAGAAGGCCAATGGCATCCTGGGGTGCATCAAGAGGAGCGTGGCCAGCAGGTCAAGGGAGGTCATCCTCCCCCTCTACTCTGCCTTGGTGAGGCCGCACCTGGAGTACTGTGTCCAGTTCTGGGCTCCCCGGTTCAAGAGGGACAGGGAACTGCTGGAAAGGGTGCAGCGGAGGGCTACGAGGATGATTAGGGGACTGGAACACCTCTCTTATGAGGAAAGGCTGAGGGATTTGGGTCTCTTCAGTCTGGAAAAAAGACGTCTGAGGGGTGACCTTATCAACGCTTATAAATACTTAAAGGGTGGGTGTCAGGACGATGGGGCGAGGCTCTTTTCAGTGGTGCCCGGGGACAGGACAAGAGGCAATGGGCACAAACTGGAACATAGGAAGTTCCACCTAAACATGAGGAGGAACTTCTTTACCCTGAGGGTGGCAGAGCACTGGAACAGGCTGCCCAGAGAGGTGGTGGAATCTCCGGCTCTGGAGACATTCAAAACCCACCTGGACGTGTTCCTGTGTAACCTGCTCTAGGTGACCCTGCTCTGGCAGGGGGGTTGGACTAGATGATCTCCAGAGGTCCCTTCCAACCCTATGATTCTATGATTCTATGATTCTATGAAGGGCAACTCTTCATCGACTACTGTTAAAAGACAGCAGAGCCCTGGCAAGTTCACAGTTGGGCTGCACCTCCCATTTGGAGAGTAATTCCTGGGGGAGAAGCGAAGCTGAAATTTATAAAAATAGCACGCTCAGATCCTAATGCTTCCTATTTCTGAATTCTCCATTACGACCTCTGCAAGAGCAGCAAGCAAGATCTTCTGTACACAGCAGGTAATATGGAGAACCTACACATCTGGTGAGTAAGAACATTCAAGGTAGAACAGTGAATTTCCATTCATATCTCAGTTTTTAATTGTGTCTAAATTTCTCAATAAACGTCTTTTCTTCCTGAAATTCAGCATGACTAGATCACTTGTCAGAGGAAAATGCTTCTGGGGGAAAATTATATGTCATTTGGAAAACATTTTTTGGAAATGGAAGTCTTGTAAAAGTAAAAAAATTACTTTTCTAGTTTTTCAAAACCTTCAAAGGTTTCTCCACAAAACAGAAGAAAACAAGTTATGTCTGTAAACTCCACATTTGTTTTATTCATTGTTTTCTCTTCAGGAAGATCTATATGCAAGATTCATACCTGAAAGGACAGCAAGGGCCTTTCTACGATAAAAAAATGTTCCCTGTATTGATGTAATTACATTGGTGCCAACTTTCTTAATGTAGGCAGCGCTTCAGTTGACCTTGGAAAATATGGAATCTCTCCAACAGGTTTACACACTTGCTGGAGGTCATGTGGAGTATGTAACCTCGAGAAACTTGAGTCCTTATGCTAGTTATTCAATACAGCAGGAATATTAACTCACCTCATATTTTTCTTGTGCTTGTCAGACAATATTCTAGGACTATAGGTGGAGATGAAGAATTTTCTGCTCCGTTCCTGGGCAATAGCTACCTGCTGTGGCATCTTCTCTTCAGCCCTGTGCTTGGAGTCCCAGAGGGAGGGCAGAAGGAAAGGAAAAATTGAGAGAATTGATAGAGGCTTCTCAAAGTACCCCATCAATGTCAGATTCAAACCATTTGATGTCATTAGAAGCAGAGCAGTCTGTTGTCATTTTTCTCCTGTTTATATTGCCCCTGCAACCAGGCAAAATAAAGAAAGTGAAATTACAGCTCTGGAGGGCTTCTCTTCCCTCCTTTTTTTGTGATTCTGTCATCCTATTTGACTCCTCTTCTTAGCTGCTCAAGAACTGTCACCTTGTATAGAATCCAGGGGGTCTCTGGCAATCCAAAGTGACAAAAAATAATATAGTGGAAAAAAATCACCCAAGAGGCAGATGAAAGAAGTGGTGAAGCCAACAGAAAAACAACAAAAGGGAAGCAATGGGGCTGAATTGGTTGAAGTTGCTGTTTGTGTGCTCTGGAAATATCAGTAATGACGAAGAGGCAATAAATTGCTTTGAAGCCCTCTATGATCCTTTCCCTATTCTCTGTTACCCTGGAGATGAACTGTATGCGTTGGAAGTTTCTTTCTCTCTCCCCTTACCCTAGCCTCTCTCTTTTTCCCAGGATTTAACAGATGTGGTAACCTTTGTGCTTTTTATTGTGCACTCAGGAAATAAAATTCCACTCAGTTAAACCACATTGTGAGTGGAAATGCAGCCATCAGCTCAGGTGGACTTAGAGTACAGCAGCTCAGAAAATCCAAATCAGGCAGCCTCTACACTCCACCATGAGTTGAAGAACTGCTCCACTGTCCTTTATCTACCTTGGATCCTTCCCTGTCATTGACCAGTAGCCTGCAACTACCTAAACTAGTTGGTAAACAAAACCCCAGATCCCGTATCTCCCACTGTCAGGCTTAGAGGGAATGACTACCTCCTTGGCTGGGTGAAATGGTCATGGGTCTGCATCTGTGAATACATAGCTTTACCAGAGGACCTAGAGTCCCAGAGGAGAGATGAGAGAGAAGAGGTCAATCACATTAGATTAGTACCACTACATATTAAGGCAATTTTTGCCTTGAACAGAAGATTGGGAATCCTAGAGGAGGGTGCTCTGTCTGTTTTGGAAAGGCTGGTATGTACAAGGACTTCTGGGCTGATCAATAAAGTGCCCATAAGTCTGTGGCTGTAGCACTAAATAAAAGCATTGCGAAGTACAGAAGTGCCAGTTACAGGGCATTTTAATCACATCTGAATTAAAGTTCTGAGCCTGTGTAGAGAAGAATTGGTGTGAAGATTAGAAAAAAGGTGCGGTGTTCATTGGAGAAGAGCTTTCAATTCACTGTGTGGCCAGTGGAAGAGCAGCTCTCCTGTCTCCACGACAAATCCTTTCAGGTGACCAGTTAATAAGCATCTCAGAAAAGCCAGAAAGACAAGTCCCCTGCCTTCTGAGGTCTGCCATCCCATGGCCCTTACACATGAGACAAAGGTGTGAGCACCCTTGCAATACTTCGATCTGGCTCTGAGAACCTTGGATTCCTCTCATTTTGGAGCTCCTCCAGGGAGCCATTCACTGGGCCCCTTGTGTGGGGACAGGGCCTTCCTTTGAACTTTGTACCTCCACCATAGAGATGGTTGAGGTCCCTGGCTTGAACGATGTCCACCATTTGAAAATTCCTGACTTAGTGGGTGTTTTTCTGTTGGGTAGATTGAATACTGGTACAAAGTGAGAGAAGTACGATTTCTGGGCAGTTTCAGCCTGGCCATAAATCTTGTGTCACAGATCAAGTCAAACTGGTAATAAATCTCTTAAAGCTTGTAAGACTTGATGCCAGATCCAGCCCTTGGAAAAGGAAGTACAATTCCATTGACTGCCAACACTTGTTTGCATGAGATTTTATCTCTTTCCTTCTCACTTCACCAATACCAATGCCTTGTCTGCTTTAACCGTCTCTGAAGTAAATGTTGCTCTGAAAAAGAGAACAGCAGGCTAGAGATGGCCAGAAGATGCTATTTCCATACTATTTTCTCAGATTGCCAAAAATTTTCATTCCACACCGTGTATAATACAGCTGGAGGCAGGGCAAGCCACAGTGTCTGCATAAATATTCTTCTTAGTCCTTTCTGACAACACCTCTGAGGTCAAATTCTCTGACTGTCTAGCTTGTCTTAGAGCATCTGTGGGACATCATGAGTGTGGCCCCATCAACACACCAAAAAGAAATAATGCAGCGCTCCCAGACCCTTAAGCACCTCCAGAGTTCCCCTGAGAGAGTGTAAATGGTCCCTGTCACAGATTATTTCCCTCTGTAAGAACTCAATTTTATGAGAACATATACCAGAAAGTTACAGATAGTCTACATCATCACACTCATGCTGCATCTCCCATCACTGCTCTCTCATGTACACTGTCCACCAAAACGACTTTGGACAGCATAAGGCATCCAGATATGATCATCAGCAGGGTGCTCACAGAGCGAAGCTGACCAGATGATCTTCACAAGCTTTATGGCTTTTACACATTCTCGGGAACTCGCCACTTCCAGAGCCGCAAGAGCCAACCAGGGAAGACGCCTTAGTATAAATTCCCCAGCAGGCTTATGTGAGACTGCTTAGCTTCTGAGTCAGTCAGTCAGCAATGAGTCATTGCCCACTGGGGGAAAAAAAACAAGACCTGTCAAAGTTGTTTTTCAAAAACAAGAAAGAATGATTCAAGCATAACAAATAGGTAACAAATAGGTAGGCATTTGGCTGTATTGGGGAGATCCTAGTTCTTATTCCTGCCTTTCCCATCTCTCACATCCCAGGTGAGTGCTCCAGCAGGCCTACACAACAAACTTCCTCTCTGCTTGATGACTATGGGGACAGCTGATACAAAGACCTTTGATTGGCAAAAAAACCCCACATGAGAAAGGCCATGGTTATTGGGAACAGAGGCAGAACAGGATCTTTTATGTGACTTCCAGCTTCCTTGGTTAAACTCTTGGCCACCATGCTGTTTGGTACTCAGGTCCAGCTGGTCTCTTTCATCAAAAATTCCCAGCTGAGTCCAAACTCTCCTTCCAAACATAAGTTACGTTTAAAACCAACCAGTTCATTATCGTATTTCAACAAACTGAAAGTCTGACACAAAACTGTCAGAAAATTCCCCATTGAGTTTCTGTGAAAGATGCTCCAAGAAACAGCTTTGGTACAAATATTATAAATACCAAGTATCCAGGCTACAGGTCAGCAAGGGCTTGATATAAAAGAGTCTGACCTTGTTTCTCAATCTCCATATGCCATACTCATTCACTATGGAAGCATTCAAACAAGCCAACAGTTGTTCCTTTTCATTTAATCTTTTTGCCAAATAATAAATCTTTCCGACAGCCTCACTGGAATTATTCATACACACAAACGATCAGCTACTGGAATATGTTGCTTTACCGGTTGTTGCTCTCCTTCATATTCCCTGTATTTCAGGCACCCCCTCCATAGTGTCCTCTTTGATGGTATGGGAAGGCAAAATCAGCTTTTTAACTTCAGATGAGTGTATAAAGTTTTTGATACACACAAGGGAGAAGAGAACCATTTATTATTCTATGGAATTATATAGCTTTTTTCTTTTAAAGGCGAATGCTTTGGAAATCACTTAATTATAGTATAGACATCTGAGTGCCATAAAGAAATTGCTGGGCTGATGGCAGGAGCTAATAAGACCAAAAAAATGCTGGAGACTCTGGAGGCACTGGGTAATGAGCAGAAACACACTAGAAACAAAGCTTCTGGAGCATGGTCCAGGTAGCAGGGCAAGAATTGAATATTTTTAGCTGTTGATATATTTGGATTTAATTTTTACTTAAAGCTTCATAACACCCTTCACTACTAAAAGAAAACAAGAAAGAGAAATTAAGCAATTGAGACTTGTACTTGTGACACAAGTACAAGAAAAGTTTTGAAGAGAAAATGCTTTCTTGATCTTGAAACTCATTTGATTAAGAAATTGCTTCCTTCTGCCCAGTGTCTTTCGTTGCAGCTCCCAGAATATCAAAGGCCAGTATTTAAGCTTGACCATTAAAACAGAGGACAAAGATTAAGGCCAGCTGAGTTTACAGATAAGTTTGTAGCAAATGAGGTTGCTGTAAGCGTAAGTAGCGCTGGCATCCAACCGTGTTCAGCTGAAGAAGCAGAGACACATTTGTGCTCCTAAAGGCATGAGAAAACATAAGTGGAAAGCATTCCAAAAGACATAAAGACCTTTTTCTGGCTTTAACTAGTCCCAACAGATATTTATCCAACTTGGGTTTTTTTTGTGAAAACTTCAAAGAAGAAATTCAATACCCTACTCAGGCAATCTATTTTAGTGCTTAACTATTCTTACTGCTAGAAAGTTATTCTTAATGTGTAACCTAGATCTTCTTGCTGCAGTTTAAGCCCATCATTTCTCATTCTTTCCTTGGTGGATGTGGATAGCAGTCTTATCTCCACAGATACCGAAGGTCTCACAGCAAATTCAGCTTCCCTTACTGTCAAGTGTGGACCTTAATTACAAGATGATTTCAACTCTTACAGCTCATATTTGTATATACGCTATGCATATTTATGGCACATGCCAAAGATGACTGCTTTGAATGGATGGCTGTGAGTATTTTGCTGTGGTAGAGAAAACAAATTGCCATTGGTGACATTACAGCACAAGAAACATTTTTCACACGCCCTCATAAGTAATATTCCATACACACATACACATATATACAGTTTTCCCATTAAAAGCAGTGTTGTTTACATACCCTGACAGTTCTGAGGGCAACCTAATGCTTCCACAAGTGTACTCAGTCCATATCTGCATGCAACTACCCAAGTGCATGCACGGACACAAAGGCGTATGAATGCTTACGGATCTGTGGCACAGGCTTGCAGATGGCATAAATCAGTGTCGCTCCTACTCAGCCTAACTCCTATTCAAGTTGGCCATAAGGTATGAACAGACAAATCTGTAGATCCCCATGTCTACAGAGCCATATGGGCTGTATACCCAGGTGGGTGTGCATTGCATACCTTCCTGGCCTGATGGATGCTGCAGTACAGCTGCCAGCCTGGCCACCCAAAGCACAAACTTAAGCAGCATCGAGTTCCCATCACAGGAAACTCTGGCTCAGGCACTAGAAGAAGAACTGTGAGCAGCACAGCGCAGTACAGCAGGGCCCTGTTGAACCAATTAGGGTTAACACATTTCTGGTTAATGAGAGGTGCCGGTCATGATTGTAAATTAATATTTTCCAGTGGCTACCCATGCACTCAAGTGTCAGTATTGATCAAACTTACCTCTGCCCAGTTAATGCTGATGGATTCAACAGCAACATACGCCTGCTCATCTGTTACCCAATTAAGATAAGCTCTCGACTCATCCTAATAGCTGTATTTATTGTCATTGAGAATATTGATGTATCTCTGTGCTAACTGCAAGCCAACATACACATGTGAGCACATGCAAAGGACGTGGTTTTGCTCTGGGAATTGTCCCAGGCTCAAACCACAGTGAGAAAACACTTTGTTAGCCTTCATGTTCTTTTGTCCAGAGAGGCAGCGTTCTCTATGGGAAAAGGGAAAGTAAAGGATCCTCCCCTTCTCTAGTCTTACTAGACTAGATTCTTGCCCTCCCCCCGCCGCCATCCTGCATCAGAGAATAAGCAGCACAGCAAGCTCTGCAAATAAACTGCTTGGATCTTTAAAGACTAAAGAAAATGGAAGCCTCCTGTTGCACAGGGACTCCAGCATGTGAGAAATGCTGGGCATGTAAGGAAAATGCCTATGGGAGGAACCAAATAAGGATTAATGAGCATCTTTTTATATGGTTCTTCACATTTCTAGCCTGACTGTCTGAATCAGAAGCTGCTGGGTAGCTAATGGGCCTTGGGTAAGGGACACAACAGCAGCTGTCTGTACAAAGCAAATAAAAAAAGATCATAGGAAAATTTAACATCTTCCTTGCAGTGCAAGGACTTTGTTCCTGAAAAGCCAATACACAATTTAGACAATGCAAGATGCACTTGCCCCTTCCTGGAAACACAGACTCCTGCCCCTAGCAAATGGGCTATTAAATAGAGCAAGAGATCAGGACCCATTTCCTCATAAAAAGGTCATTCTAAAGTAAAACAGAAATGACAGTTCGGAGGAGGCCAGTTCATCTCTGCAGCCAAAGTGCAGCCCTGACAACCCCAGCCAAAGCTCCCATTCTGTGCGGCAGAGATTGCATACTGTGGTATATAAAGCTGAATTAGAAAAGAGGGTGGTAGATGCGACTCCTAATGCTCAACAAGTTAGAAAGCAGTTAACACAGGTCTTTTAGCGTGCAATACTGGCCTCCATGTGTACTCATTAAGGATGCCTTTTTCCTGCCATCTGAGCACAAATGAGACAGAACCATCTGACTTATGCAGAGGCTGAGTTTGGTCCCAGGGAAGTGGTTGGAATCTCAAGTCATCAGTAAAAACCTATCATCTGGTGTTTTTCGTAAGTGGTAGCCTCAATCAGTCTTCCAATTTGACAAATGCCCCCAAGGCAGTTTATGGTCCTGGAAGCACCTTATTAAGCCACAGTTAATGGCAGCTCACACAGAGTGACAAAAGTTTGAATGGGGTCTTGCAAATGGACCCGTTTAACCCGCCAGAGGTGGAACTTGCAAGCCTGCTGCCACAGAGTGATGGCAGAGCTCACGCTGCTGCTGCTTCTGTCCTATCTGTCCTTTAGATAAGTGAAGGACACCTATCTCCAGGGCTCTCCACTTAGTACTTTTCACCATTCACTAAATTAAAAAGTGAGCAATTGACAGCACACCTTATTAAATGACGCTTCTCCCTTCTTCCCCCTAACACCATGGCCATGTTTTAACAGCCACAGACACTTTGCTGGTGTCTTTTTAATTTGATTTAACTAAAAAAATAACACACAAAGCCATTTGGCCTTGTGCCACTCAACGTATTGCTATAGAGCAGGCATGAGTTATAGGGTAATATTTCACACCCTGTTGTGTCTTATTACTTAACTAATAACAATATTTACCCAGGGTTTTCCCCAAGCAACTCAGACAGGTTTAAAAGAAATCTTGATTAAAGAATGACAGCCAAAGTATTGGATGTTAAGTATAAATAAGAGTAATGTGAAGAGAGTGGAAGAGTTTACTGTTGCATCCTGGTAGTTTGCAGTAAATCAGTATAATATGAAAGTTGCTCCTTTACCAGGCCTCCCCAGTTGCCAGTTCTGTCGCTGCAGCCCGTGTAGGGAGCTGCGAGACTTCTTACTTGCACGAGTGCAGCTATTGTGGGCTGCAGCTGCAATACACAGTGGTAGCGTTTGCCCGCCAGAGGCTGAACCTTTTACCCTAAGCCCTTAACCACTAGAGCTAAGGGAATAATCAGCCACGTCTCGCCTTTTCTGGGACTGGGCACCAAGAAATACAATTATAGCAAACTACGGTATCGCTGCCTTCATCTTCCACAAATTCCCTGACACTCTCAGTAGTTTGCAGCTACAAAAAGATTTTTTTTCGGATGATACAAAAAGACCACCTCTCAGTGTGTTATCTGTGGAACTCGCTGCTGAGGCAGACAAAGCCAAGGACCAAGTAAATTACAAGGGCATTAGCTGTTACCAGTAAAAGCACCCCCATTCAGGTTAGAGAAGATATGTCATTTTTACTCGTTCACATAACTCTTTCACCAGTCAAGCAGCAACTGTCTCTTTGGTAGATTATTCCATGCTCCTGCACTTTGCAATTTCTGCTGAAATAGTCGGTGTTGCCCTCTGTTCAAGGCAGGATACAGAGCTATCAAAGTCCTTGTCTCACTTCCTTTGGTAATTCTCCAGCTGACTCAGGGACTTAAGCTACACATCCATTCAGCTAAGGAAGGCACTGCAGATTCCTTCCAGCCTAACTGCATTCAGAAAACTCATCTAATACTGTAAATACAAGGACTCCTGTCAAAAGCAAAGAAGAAAAAATACATTCAAATTTATGTTCAAGTTGCTATTTGCTTGACTGCCTCATAGATTACCCGTCCACTAGAAGGGGGAAAAACCATCACCACTCTGCAGTTTCTTGTTTTCCCATTCCCCTCCGCAAGTTTACCAGCCTCTGATATGAATCCTCCGTAAGAGTGGCTAAAATTACAGCCCTAGTAGGGATGTATGCAAGCCAGGGCTGAGCACTCTAAATAATGTCCTTTCTGAAGAATTACTTAACCTGATGAATGGGCAAAATCCCACAGTTGTTACTCAGGCAAAACATCCTTCCAAGATGCTGAAAATTTTGAATGAATAAAGGCTTTAGGATTTGGTCCAACAGTAGTAATTTTGGAGCAGACACCTTAAGGAACATGAGTCTCTCCTGACAAGGGGTTGTGACACAGGATGCTCTTATGGTCCAGTCCCACATCATACCAGCAGCAGTCTGTCATCAGCTGCATTCCCGAGAGAAAGACTGCAGCAGGCGGTGGCTGAGGAGCACAAGTGAAATGACTGAACATTTACCTCTTTGATCAGGCTGGTGGCCCTTTTCATCCGTCAGTACTTCAGCATTCCCCAGTCTTGCTTCCACATTGGAAAGACTGGATACGAAACACTCGTTCCTCTTCAAGGTGGGAGCTTTACACATCACGAGACCCTGTGGCCGAGTATCTGAGCAGTATTTGCATTTGCAGGGCTTGTCCTCCATGTGTGTTCAAATGAGATCCAGCTAGGGAGGGTGACAACATCACAAGGGCAGGGAGAGACCAAGATTGTCCCTTTTCTTCTCACCAACAGGGAAAGGAGCCCAATGAGCCAAGCAGAATCATGTGGAGGTGGTACCGATGAGTAACTAAGGAAGAAAGGAATGAAACTCCATACGTTATTGATAATATGTAGTCCCAACTAAGGGAACATTTTCTATTTTTCCTTTACACTGACATGACCTGCACTTGCAGTAAAGTTTTACCCCGTCTTACCACATACTTCTTCTCCTTCCCCACTCACCTCTCTGTAAGTATACCCAGTTGCAGCCAGCCCAGCTTTCCTGCCCTCAGCTCTGTTCTCCACCAGGTCCTACCCAGCGTCTTCCCAGCTTTTTTTTCCCCCCTACACAAGCACCTATACTTCTTTCACACACATCACTCTCCACTTTTTATGGCCCTGCCAGTTCTGGTTGGGAATGGCATGGGCTCGCTATTAACTCTGCCAGCTGTTTCATCGCCCTCACTCTCAGCACACCAAACCAGAAAGGCCTTTGTTCTCCAGGACACCCCTCCCAGCTGACTCTGACTGGGTAGCTTATCACCCAGAAGCAGCAGCTTTTGCCCTGGCAGCTTATTTCTACATGCCAATCCTTCTGTGCTAGCAAAAAAGAGCCTTCCCTCTCCTCCTCCGGACCCCTACCATTTGTCTTTCATTTCTTTCCTAAGGGAGGGGAGGGAATTGTACCATCCCTCTTGGCTCAACCGCTTCTGCTGGGTATATTCTGTCCCTCTGCAGCAGATAAAGCTTCTAAGGAAAGTAGAAATGGCCTTGGGATAAGACATCGTATCTTTATAAGTTAACTTACAGGCCAGGGGCTAAATCATTGCCAGAAAGGATAAACATGGCAGACAGTACTCGTTTCCATCAGGAAATTAGGGATTGTGTTTTAAAAGCAAAAAATGCAGGATGATAGAAGTCCCCCAAATCACTGTGTACATACATAATAGGTCCAAAGCATTAATGGTAACTAGTTTAAATGGATCCAGGACTTAGCTATCAGGGTGAAGACAGCCAGACTGATCAGACTTCAGCCCAAGAGCAACACCAGCTGCTGGTTTTTGGAGTTATGGGACAGACATCAGCAGACAGACTGGCAGGCAGGAAAAAAAATGATGCCCCAAACTACAATTCCCATTAACTCCTGTAGTGCCTCAAGCTGCTGCTGTGAAAATTGTATTTTAACGTTTTATTCCAACACAGAACAGAGACACATCTGAAACAGGCAAAGATAATTTCCATTTTCTCTTAGCCTGAGGATTTAGCCCTTGAGGAAGGCTGCAAGGACTATGTGTCCCATTCATCTAATTTTTTAAAAAGCACAGCCCTTATTTTGAAAGATCGTTCCTTCCATTCACGAGTGATTGTCCAGTTCTCCTGTTGACAGGCACATGTCCAGACTTCTCACTTTCTCTCTGTTGCTGGATGTCTTTTTCCAAGCTCGCTCTTTTCCAGTGCGGGTCAACTTCAGCATCTGATATGAGTGGGAGAAGGAAGCTAAGCACCCTGAAATAAAAAGGAGTAACCTCTAGGTAAAAGACCTAGAAGAAAACCAGATCCTTATACCAGAGGGTCATTTTGTAAGGTATTGCTCCCCTCTGAAAGCCCACTGCATGATCTGCATTTGGAAACACTCCTGCTGAGGTAGTGAAGACCCCTGAAACACACAGGACCCAGAAAGAGAGAAATGAGAGACTAGTCTGTTTTAAATTCAGTGACAAGTTCTGTGTAGAAAAACATGACTCCCTTAATAACATAGCCTCTTACTATCCCCCACCCATTCACTTAGCCTTCTGTTTCTTCATTGAAAATGTATTTCAGCATCATTTCTCAACCACTTGAATTCTACATCCTTCTTTTGTTGTACTCTAACTCACTTCCAGCTCCACGTGTCTGACTTTGCTCACCTTGGCAGGAACACCGGTATACTTGTGCTTACTTTCACACAACAAACCCCACTTTCTTACCATCTTTCCTTCCTACCCTCTGTGGCAGTCATTCTGGAGAGATGCAGCAGGCTATTTCATAAAAAACGGTACACCTCTGCCTGAGGCACTGCACCTCCCAGACATCACAACGCCTTTGTGTTGTGCTGCTGCCCTGTTCCTAGAGGAAGAGTCTTTAAAGCCCAGGCCCTATCTGTATTGCCATTTCTGTTGTAAGACATGTTCTTGGGAGTTCTGCAAGTATGGGCTTCCAGTTCCAGCAAAGACAATGTCCGTTCTTGCACACAGACCAAACAGATATTTCTAGTGAGAAAAATACTGGTGGTAGGTTCTGGAAGTGGTGGTGTGCTGGAAAAAGCACTCTAGGGAAGAGCATGTTTTTGCGTGCAATCTCCCTGTAACCCCTGAGAACAAAACAGTCACAAAGCTCTACAAGAAAACAGAAAACATGCCAATCTTACAGCTACCCATATTATTCCTGAGATACCAAATAAGCAGTACAAAGCACAAATCCATATACCAAGACCAGAAGGAAAGATTATGGTTTTGCCTGATTTCCTAGCATTGACCATTGAACTTGAACCGAAAATTTCTGTATCAAAGTGTCTGTGTTTGAGCTAGAATCTCTCTTTCAGACAGCAGGCAAGCCTTGATTTGAAAATCTGATACATGGGAAAGCTAGCCTTTCTCCAGTTATTTCATCCCGATGGAAAGTTATCCTCACCATTAAAAATGCCTTGCTCCCCCCTGCCCTGCTCTTCTTTTGTGTAATTCACAATACTGGGCCTTGTCAGCCTTCTGTCTGCCAAAATTACTGAAATTGTCCTAAGTAGGTGAGCAGGGCCTGTGGTGATGATCTTTCTCGGTCTTCTCTAAATAGATTGAGTTTCCTAGGTCTTTCGTTCTGAGGCAGATTTCCAAACTTTGCGTCATCCTAGTGGGCTCTTATCTGAACACTTTCCAATTTGTCAACAGGCCTTTGATACATTTGGAACACAGTTAAGCTAATGTTGCAAGAGAAATCATCACTTTTTTTTACTCTCTAGGCTTTTGTGTGCTTGATTTCTCACCCATAACATTACACATAACTACATACCATATGCAATAACAAAACATCACACACAGGAGACTCTTAAAGGTCAGAAACTAAACTAGAAAATATATGCCAGATAAACCAATCAAAGCCTATTAATTATTATTTTTTTCCTGTTTCCACAGGAGCATAATGTACCCTCCCTCGTGACTTATCCAGTTCAGAGAGAATTGGCCTGCTACTATCATCTCTTCCTTTGTAAAACCATCCTGCAAGACTTGTTAAGGGTATTTTTTTTCCTACCACCTAATTTTTTCACTTGGTTAATTTCATTCTATTTCTTTTACAGCCTTAAACCACACTATGTAAATCATCTTTCTTCTACATCCTTAAGAAATACAAATTACATCCTATTATTCCTACATCCCTAAGCCAACCTAACTAACATCCCTTTGTTACTCCTACACACCTAAGCAAGCCTGCATGTCTCTAATGTGTCCAGTCCTTTAAATGCTCTTAAAGTATTTTAGCACTCTAGGTGGGTTGGTCAGCTTATACTTGCTTACTTTCAGTTTCCATACATCACCATCAATGAAACCTTGCAATTCATTCTTTGCATTTCTTTCAACTCCGGCACTCATTTTACATTGAGATATCCCAGATTTGTCTGAACTGAGGCATCATTACTGCCAATCATAATGGTCCCCATCTTGCCAGTCCAGGACTTGCCACCTCTTCTTATGAAGTGCACACAATCTCAAGTGATATCAATTTCCATTTTTTTTTATAGGTATATATGTAAATTGATTTTGTCTGGCAAATGCAATCACAGTTAAATTTCACCCAAACTCTTCAGACTAAATGTGGCAAACAAAGGATGGAAAATGCAAACAACCAAAGTTCTTAATGATTGGTGGTAGCTGCAGGAGAAGCAAGCACACAGTAGGACAAACAGCTTCTTCAGCTATGGAACAGCTATGGAACAAAAGTATCTCATCAACTGAATTTTTAGTTTGTTTGGGATTTTTGTTTTTAATCTAGGGCACAATCAATGAATTTTAGACTCCTGTCTGTACTTCAAGCAGCAGCATATGCAAGGATACAAGACCAATCTATCTGGTACTGTAGATGGCATTTTAGACAAGCCAAAGCTCTGGACACATCTAAGGCCCTTGCTAGTCTAGAGACAGTTGAGATCACCAAATGCTCTCTCTGCTAAAAGAATAAAGTGGCTTTCTTATTTTGGTGCTGTCCGTATCACAGACGGAATCTTGCCTACTTTCAGGCAACAGGACAACCAGAAAGCATGGACAAGCTTTGCACCCATTTATTTGGACTCTCTTAACTCATCAAAGGCGGGTTTTAACCCACTCTCCCTCTGGGTGTGAAAAGGGTCTGTTTGCAAGATGCCAAACCGGTCACTCAGTTTGAGCTGCCATCAATAGCAGCTTAATTACAGAATCACAGGATCTTTGAGTTTGGAAGGGATCTCCTGAGATTGTCTAGTACAATAAGATGCTTTCAAGACCATAAGTCATCTTGGGGGCATCAGTCGTGACTGATCTCCTGCCAAGCAAAGGAATAACAGTGCTTGTATGTGGTTTAAAACCCACCCCAACATACACAGATGCTCTTAGGGAAAGCTCAGCAGATATTTAGGTCCCACTTCCCTTAAGTAAGGATCTTTGTGTTCTGGTGCTGCAAAAATGCCTGATGCTCTATATAACAAAAACATTTTAATAGCGGTTATCCTGAAAATGCAGCTGATATTTTGAGGGGAATTAAAGAAGGCATTTGGGACTTGACCAAGATGCTACCAAAGGGGAACGCACAGATGCCTTGCTTTAGCAACACTATTACAAAAAATTCTATCCTGGCTAAAATCCAACTGTTTCCGCTAACTTTTTGGCCCAGTCACAACACTAAATAATCCATTACTCTGCCAGGTCTGTTTGGAACGCAAAGTGAATTACTTGTTTCTTGGCTCAAACTTTCAGCAGAAGATGCTTAGCTCAAGGTAACTGACACTTCACCATGCAGCAGAGACTCCCCTCTGAGACATATAAACATTTGGTTTCATTGACTGATCTTTTTCTGGATTTATAGAACATGCCTGTCCCTGGAGCTCAGGTCACGTTTGCATAGTTGAATAAAAATGCCATAAATCTCCTACTTTTCAGCAGTAGAAAGCAATGGAGAATTAATTCCTCCTGGGGTCGCCTTAAACAACTACTTAGCTCATTCCTGGACCTTATGCTATTCCTTTCGGGGTCAGTACGGTCCTCTGACTTGCCAGGATTGTTCCCCTTATGAAAACGGAGCTCCTGCAGTCAAGCCAATCCAAAAATGACTCGTGATGCCAGGTAATGGGACGCCTCCCTGATACTTAGTCATAGCATTAAACATTGAAAGGGATCTGTGCATCAGATCATCTGCACAGACTTATTCTTTGTAGTTCAGCCAGTTCATAAAAGAATCAAGACTGGGGAAAGATTTTTTTGTTGTTAGAGGGAGATGATCCAGGGAGGAGACCTTATCTCCTGAGTTAGGTGAAAACAATGGGTTAAGGATGGAGACTACAGATCAGAGATCGCTTTACACTGTAATACACAGTATTAGTATCCCACTACGGTAGATTGGAAACTGCTGTGAATATTCCTACCAGTGCTTAGTTGGTGGCTGAGACCAATTTCCGCTCTATGGTCTTAAAAGAACAACAAAGTTTATATTAGCTTGAGTCAAACACTTCAGCAACTCCCTTTTGACCTCTTGGCCTATCTGACCACTGGAGAAATCAGACAAATATGAGAAAAGTTTTTAGCCCTTGAACAGCCCAAATGCTAATCCTTTTCATATTGTACTGCCACTGTGGACTTCATCATCATTGGCTCCAGAGGGACATTTGGACTACTGTATACAAAAAACTTTCTAGTGCACGTGTGAAACAATCCTGTATCCTCTTGTGCTCTGTTAATAATCTGAATGATATTTGCTTGCTTTTATTTGGATGCAATGTCTGAGTGCTGTCTGGCTGCTGAGCAGACTTCTCCCAGACGAGCTTGAAACGCATTTGGCAGTTCTTTGCCCATATGTGCTCCCTCAGACATGCCTCCTAAAAATCACACAACTAGACAGTTGCTCAGAAATCAACACGTGTTCCCCTCAGACATGACAGGTACTGTTAGCCTGTGACTTCAGCTATTTTAACATCGTCAGATGCTACAAACATGAGTCTAGTATAAAATAGCATTTAGCTAGCTGGCAACCCTCTATCAGTAATGAGATGGCAGATTACTATGCTAGATAATAAACTAAGCAGAGTATTTCCTAATAGAAAACCGTTGCCTCTGCACCAAGTAAAAGAACAGCAGGGAGCATAGTAAGAGACATAGCAGCCCAAGGAACTGTATTTACTCAGTTTCAGAGAATATGAAAAGGCAATAAATTAGACACAAAGGGTTGAGCTTAATGTTGCAGGAGAGGCATTTTGATCATTTTCTCTCCTTCTTCTGCCCCTCCCTTTCACTCCCATCTCCCTCCTCCAATTTTCCTACTGGTGGAGATGCATTTCCACAGCATGCAGCCTTTCCTCTCTAATAAACTTTTTCTTCTGTCATCAAGATGAAAGCCTTGTAAGGGATGGTATTTATGGAGAACACTCTAACCTTTGCTGCATACTCCTCAGGAACTGGCACGGTGCAGGGCCGAAGAAGCTTCTGAGTGAAGCCATGTGGCAACTTTCTTTCTAAAGTGCGCACAGTGAAAGTCTGGGAGGGCTGGAGTCACAACGGCTTCTAGTCAACCAAACATGACTATCTCTGACTTCCCTCTCAGCATTTGTAATTATCCTAAGCCAGAGTCCTAGGAAGCAAAAAAAACTCAGATGTGAAAAGAGTGGTGTATGAAGTAAGAAAGGGAGAGGGAGCAATGCAAAGATGGGAGTAAAGGATTGAGAGAGAGAGAGAGAGAGAAGGCAAGAGATTTATTCAGCATTTCCTTGTCTGTCTCCTCCACAAACTGAATCACAGAAGCATGAAAGTAGATGTATTGAATCTCAAAGGAAATAAAAGAAGTGGAAAATTAACTACTGATGAAAAAAAATAGCTGTGTCCAGGGATTCCTGCATATCAACTCTGAGCTCCCTCTTATCAGCTTAGAATAGAAAAGGCCAGGGGACTAGGGAGGAAAGGTCAAACACTGAGGGAAAACACAGGCAAAGGAAAAATGAGAGCTAACATGGAAATCAAAGCAAAAGAACAGGACGGAAAAGAGCCGATCCCATTTCAGACGATTTGCATGCACTGCCCTGAGTGCCATTTCCCAATTTCAGCATCATGAATGGGTGAAGCTGGCTTAAGGCTGAGGCTTCGAAAAGCCACACCACCTCCTGCCTTTCTTTTCCCCTCCTCTATTTGGCAACAGGTAATAACAGTGGGCTGGGGAAACCTAGTGCAACAGCAGCTGCCACCATCTGCACCAGCACACAGCTGAGCCAATTGTGAGCTGCTGCGTGCCAGGTCTGAACCAACCTCGGGAGCTCTTCCCTGCTGGTTACTAATGGCTTAGACACTGTGCACAAACTTGGCCTGTTTAATTCTGGCTGGATCCTGGGCCTTGCATATCCCTGTATCTTACACTGTTTTCTCCCTTTAATTTTGAATAAGCTTTGACCTTATTCACTCCTGCGCATCCGTATCTACACTGACTTGAGTGGCCACCTCAGGTACCCAGGGCATGGATGAGGGAGGAAAGGCTGTCTCCATGTATTTTTCTGATCATAGATATGTCTGCTGCCATAGACTCATTGGAAGTTGCTAACAAAAGACTGGAACAAGCGTATGTTTTTACTATTGCCCACAGGTAGTCAATATATGCGACCTTAAAGATTGGCTTCCAGTGGAAGTCAAACTTGTTGCTCAAGCATATTCCAAATAAATGGCTCCCCACACAAATGCCCCCCCCATATTACATACAAGTCCCTAACAGTGTGCAAAGCCATCTCCTTTTTAGAAATATCCAACTGAATCCCAAGGCCTAGCTCCCAAAGAGCAACTGTGAGCCCAACATTGCCTTCATCTGGACAACAATCCAGCTGTTGGTCGTGGATTGATCGTCAAATCAGTATAACCAAAGAGACAGCAACATCGTCTCTTCTAAAGACTGAATATTTACTCACAGTCAGTCAGGGCCAAGAAGGACATATATAAAGACAGGACATACCTGGGGACACACTGGGGACATAATTCAGCATTTTTAGTTGTACAAATGCAGACTAAATGACAACCTTTTACAGAAAGAGCTAGCAGCTTTAAAAACAAGAACAAGATAAAAGTATGTGGGGGGAAAGCAGGACAGATGGGTTAACAAAGATAATAGGATGTGCATAATTCTCAGCTACTCAGGAACGGTAATCACAGATCACCACCTGCCCAGTTACTATCAGATGGCAGGTCTGCCTCTTCACATTCAACAAATCTGTTTCCTGTGTATGCAGCACAATGAGACTCGGTGCATTCACTTACCAAAGTAACTTTCCTTCTCCCACACAGCCAGCTCAGCTCTGGGAGAAGGAATAGGAGTTTACACCTTCCTATACAACAAATTATTTACTATGTTTGAATCAGCTACATCTGTGTAAAGCAGCTGAAGCAAGGAAGCTTTCGGCATACCAGTGCACCTCATTTTGGCTTGCAGAAACTTTTACTTTATGCAAGGCTCGACTTTGAAACTGCAGTTAAGCACTGCAGAACTTGTTAAGGAACTGCATTTCACTCAAGCAGAGACTATTTGCTCTCATCGTACCAGAAGGAAATAAATGTGGAACCCTGCAAACTCACTGTAACTGCCATATCACAAAACAGACACCCTCAGGAGAGGCTGTGCATAACTTTTTTGAGCAGAACAAAAATTCCTCTTGTGAGGATCTGAGTGAATTTGGGTCAGTTTTGACAGACACTTCTGGATAAAAGAAAAAAGTGAGGTGTGGGAAAAGAAGGGGGAAAAAAAATCCCAGGATAGTAAGATTTATATATTTTTTTAAACTGTTGAAATTATGTTACCATTTTCTAAAACATCCAGTCTTAAAAAAAGAAAACTTTTATAAGAAATGAGTTAACATCCTCCCCATAATTAAATGAAAATTGTCTTTTTCAGTTTTGGATTGAATAAGGTATTTCTGGTCAATGGAACCCACCATTCTCTTTTTCCTTCAGCTTACCTTATTTTTTTTTGTCCAGCCATCGAATTGAAAAATCCATTATTCAAACAACTCAATCTGAAATAAATAAAAGAGCAAACCAGCTGCAGACTCCTTAGATTCTGAATTAAAATGTCAGGCTATGGGAGACATGGTAGAATATTCCATTGTCAGAGAATCACATGCTATACAATCCCTTAATTATAACCAAACCCTTAGCAGTAGTTTCATGTGCTCGTAACACCACTGGCTTTCAGGTATCCTCATCCTTAGCTGAACTTCCCACAAAGCATTAAGGTCACATGCGGTCTATGAGATGATGGTTATCTAAGTCCCGTAATGAAAAGAAGGAAAACATCTGTCAGTGAGAAGGAAACTTGCAACCCTGGGAGCTTTCGGCACGGGACAGTGACATTGCTGGCTTGTCTTTAAGGATTCCCTTGAGAGGGAATTCTCCTTAGGAAAAAAAGGGTTGGTAGGAAGAGACTGCTTATTGCCAGGTAGGCATAAAGCTACACAGAAAATGGGGCCTGGGCTTCAGGTGACACCCTGGAAGGAGCCCAGTCAAGAGCACAGCAGCAAAGAAACTGCACTGCTTGGAGAGGCTGACCTAATTTGCCTCTCCTTTCCCAGAAATCCTGCATCCACAGCAGCTGAGTGATGAGCAGAATAGCGGGCACCAACCCTGGGCCTGCATCCCGCATTAGATGGGCAAAGGATAGCCCATTCAACGTGGAGGTGCAGGTTCCTCCCAGCTTTTCAGCAGCTTATTGCAAGTTATCTTCCCTCCCTCCTTCCTTCCCTCACTCTCACCTCCCTCCCTCACTTCTCCTGGCATGGATTTAGCCCTGTCCGAGCAGCCAGGTGATCAGCACTGCTTTTTAAGCCTGTGCTGGCCAGAGGGATAAGGGAGACATTCTTCAGGCTTGCTTGCTCGCTCACTCACCACTCGGCCGTAGCAATTCCTCGTTATCATTGTCCATGAGCCCGAGCCCACAGAAATGAAGAAAGTGGAAGTTATTTTCTGCTGTTGTTTTGAATGTGAAGTAGAGCGGAGCCTGGATTTCATTCTCAGGGCGCTACAGGGTCACAGGCGGTGCGTAGACAGCACAATCGCTTATCTCTCCCCAGGGCATTGCATACAAGAAAGAAAAGAGACACACAGTGCTGGCCAGGGTTCATTGCTCTTGGCAAACTGCAGCGGCATCCCAGAGGTGTGCGGCTTCCTAAGCCAGCCTGGTCGGAAATACCAGCTCAGAGGTGAAGCACCATGCCTCTTTGGCACACGCCCGATGGGCAAGACAGACGCAGATCTGCAGCTAGGCGGATTCAGACTGGCAATGTTTAACAGCAAGGGTAATTACCTTCTGGGACATCGTGCCAAGGCTTGTGGGGAGGCTTCCTCGCAGTGATGCCTTTGAATCAAGCCTAGATTATTCTGAGCTGTGTTCCAAACACAGCACCCAGGACTCGAAGCAGGAATTATCACAGACCTGCCCCATAGCGTTGCGTCATGCAGAGCACTGGGGTTGGTGAACACATGGTCATCTTTAGCGCTTCCTACCAAGCATCCTGTGTCAGACAGTCCCCTAATCTGGGGATTCTCATCACACAGTGACCACAGTGTGAGAAAGTCCAGGAGTGCAGGTGATGAATATACAGGACTATCCCCACTATGCATTTTGTGAGGGCTTTCTGTATTCCTCCTTCATGTTGGGGCCAGCAGACTATCTTAGGCACTTTTATCCTCTGTATTATCTTCCAGTGTTATAGAAAATAAAGGAAATCAACCTATCTCAGCTGGCTATCATACTGAGACTTCTCAGATACTCAATAGGTGAACCCAAGGGCTTAAACCCCATTACTCAGGAATAGGAAGACTCTACTCCACTCTGGATCTCACTGCCTAGGCACCTGAGTGAGTCTAGTCCTCTTCTCACCAAGACACAGGAAGAAAGAGAAGCAGAACGTCGTCACAGCTCCCCTTCCACCCAAGAACCTGGTATCCTCACTGGCGAGGTGGAGGGTTTAACAGCTTTCCCTTCACAGCAGAGAAGTCTGGGGAGCATTTAGTTTCCTTCTGGCATGCTGGGGTTTATGGCTTTTGATCATTTGTTACAGAACTGAGCATTACCATGCACTGGGAAGTACGCTGCTAAAAAGTGAGAGGCTGGGGGATACTTCTGGATCCTCCAGTTACGTTCTACCAACCCTGTTCTACAATCCCATTGCTGCTAGAGAGAGCAAGAGCAGAACAAGACCTGCGGACACCCGCAGTGCCTTCTAGTCTGGTGCTCCACTGTTGCCTGATCATCACCTTACAGTAGAGTAAGAAGGAAGAAGGAGACTTGCAAACATTCTCATCGAATTCTACCTGCTGCCTAGCAAGAAAGGCATTTTTAGGGTAAGGGGGAAAAATATGCATTGCAAACAAGGCAAAGTTAGGATCTTAATCCTAATAGATATATCCCAGTCGCTCTGTAGCACACAGTGTCATCCCCTGCTGCTGGGGTAAGCATGCAATTTGGCACAATCAGGCCCCTTGCTGGGAGGGCTTCCTTACACCCTGAGCATGATCTTCAGGCGAGACAGACAGGTAAAGACTTACCTTACAAAATCTGTGAAGGCTGTGATTCTAACTTGTAACAGCCAAACCAACGTGCCCCAGAAATATGCCATTGGTGTAGCTGATAAGAATAAAAACAGCCAGGAAGTTTATATCTGTCTTGCCCATGAACTGCCCACAGAAATCAGTGACTTAATAAAACACTGACCACTTGAAAGACAATCCTAGATCACTGAAGGTGGCTTCACTCACTGCTTCCCCTTGGGCCCCTAAAGCCATGGGTTTCACCTAACCTCTCCACTCACGTGAAACTCTTCTGAGGAAGCCCTGCAGAGCTGCTGCAGTCACCCTTCTGCTCCTCAGGCAATGGCTCATCCGACTCCTGTATGCTCTCAGAAAGCAAACCTCCTTCATCTTCACCTTTTCCTCCAGCTGAGCACTACATCTCACCCCCACCCCCCATCACTGCTAGCAGGCTTGGCGGGAGGGCTGCATCTTCCTGCCCTCAGCTGGCTGCTCTTGGGAGGGAAGGAAGCTCACCCAGATGGATTTCAGCAGTTCTCATGAGTATTTTATGGTCTTTTACTGATTTACAGCCGGTTCAGCATTCTTGTAAATGGCCATAAATTGGATTGAAGTCATAAATCATAACCAGAGAAAGAGAGACACAGTCTCTGAGTCCCAGCTCAGGCTAAACCACCCTCTATGAATATATGGAAGAAACCTGCTCCCTCAATCAATACACACAACTCAGGCTACAGCAATGGTCTGCAGGGTGCACCCCCATTCCTCTTCCACAGAGCTGTAGCAGTAGTTACATACTGCATGTGTGCAATAAGCTAAAAATACCTTCCTTCCAACCGGCCTGGCAAAGCCAGCTGTAATATAGGGGTTGTCCCCACCACCTCAGGGTCAGAGGACGTCATGACCTTTACTGTACTTGCATGTGCACACATACACACACCCTCTGAGCAGGGAGGCAAACTGGCACTTCTCACACCAGGCTCACAATTTTTTCACACTGGATCATCAAGGAGAGCTTCCCACCCCCACAGGCGACCACTGGGAGATGATCGCCTTTCTCTGGGGAAACTGGCAGACAGTTACACGTTGTTATTCTTCTCTAACATCATTGATTTATTCCACACAGGGCACTGAGAGCTGAAATGCCTTGCTTACGCTCCACAAGCCTGGCACCTAAAGTCTAGGTTTTTGTGTCTTTCCCTTTTGTTTCCCTAGCTCATTTTTAGAATCTAGCCCGTAAGCATTTCCAAAAGCATCTGACACAGCTGCTGTAAGCTGGACACTTCATATTTCTGTAGCTGATTGCAGCACAGGAAAGATAGGCTCATTCTTTCCACCTCCTTAACATAACTCCCAAACACTGCACCAGCCCTAAACATCAAAGGGCAGGAGACGTGAGCACACTAACCAGCTCACCCACCCTTGCAGTTCACTACAACCGTTCCTACAGACATTAAAATCTAGCAAACCTAAGAGACTGCCCCTGCTAGGCCTTTTGAGGTCCTGAGGGCTGCCAGGTGAGTTGCTTTGACCCCATCCTTTAGACAGAGCCACCTGATGGAGATGAGCCTCAATGTCTTCCTTGAAGGCTTAGAGGGCTCCTGCTGCTTCTAGGACAGTGTGAGGGAGTTCTACCACACCTATGATTAATGAGGGTGTTTGCTTGCTGAAAGGCACGTGAAAAGCTTCCACAAAGTCCTCTCCAGTACTACCTGCGTAGGAATCACAACCTCAGCCCTTGCATTATGATCCTGCGAAGAATTATGGCATCGCCTAGCTAGTGGCCGAGGATGCAAACCCTGTTCATACAGGCAGTGAACCCTTCTCAGGTCTGTTTGGTTCAGACCTGGTTATGTTTATTTATTATTTATTTATTATTTAGCCATATTTATTATTTAAATACAAGTCACTAGTTAATTGCCAGCATGAAGGGAGGGTGACCTCACAGTAGAGTACCCTAAGAAAATGAACCACCACTGATGATGTCATTTTCTAATAGCTTGGAAGAGGAGGAGATGAACTTCTTGCTTATTCATCTTTTCATTAATTAATCATCATGCTGTTACTTTGTGCTCCCCCTGTTCACTTGTATCCACATCTTTCCCCCCCTTGTCTTATTTTTACTTGTTTGTGCTTTATTGTCTTTGTGATAACACCTGAAAGCCCGAGACTGAGACTAGCTTCCTACTGCGCTGAGGACAATACAAAACACAAAGATATTCATATTTACACACAGGGAAGGGTGACTGTTTCTGGAGTTCTTTTTAGTTTTATTCCAGTAGTTTTCAGTAGATAGTGCAGGCACTACTTCTGTCAAAAATGCCTAAAAGTAAGTCCCAAACTGGTGGGTTAGAGTCCTTTAGAGGACTTGCGTCTCTTTGGGGGAAAAATTGAAAATATTTCTTTTAAAAAGAAGAGAGGGGAACAAAAATTATAAAACCTTGGGGAGAAAAACCACAATTGTTTTGCTACAGTAAATGATACCATGATTAATAGTAATGATAATAATAATGTCATAATTGGCCTGCAGTTTCTTGCCAAGACTCTAAAGAAGAGCCACAGTAACTTGACCATTTATATCATCATTCAGATTCTTGGAAAAACAAGTTCTTTCAAAGCTGCATTTAGCTGGTAATGCTAATACCAAGGTAAAGTAATGCCAGCACATTGATGGTTGAGAACATTTCAGGAAATTACAAGAGGAACTAAAAATTATTCCTGCCCTTACTGATTAGTATTATTTTTCCATTAGACACTTAGCATCGTGTCATGATTTTTTGGTTTTGGTTTCATTTTTATTCATGTACCTATATGCTGTACTGGTGGGACAGTGGGACTGGTGTATCTGGTGGGACAGATAGAAAACAAAGAAGCTAACCCAGAACCTATGGCATCATCACAGTACAGAGTCAGCTCATCTGCCTGTCCTGCAGCAGGGATCTGTGAGTCCCACGGACACACAAATGCAGCTTTGAATCAGAGTTCATGGATCAAGGAGCGTGTATCCTGTGTTTCAGGTCCTGGGTACAATCAAACCAGCTTGCTTGACTGCCTGAACGAGCAGCGTTCAACATATCTTAAGTCCTCCCATCACAACCCAGAGTTAGATTTCCAGATGCTTCCACATGGCCCTCAGCCTGTTCC
Organism: Chroicocephalus ridibundus; assembly: GCF_963924245.1. Taxonomy (NCBI): domain Eukaryota; kingdom Metazoa; phylum Chordata; class Aves; order Charadriiformes; family Laridae; genus Chroicocephalus; species Chroicocephalus ridibundus. The sequence goes on from NC_086284.1 coordinate 129,449,619, forward strand.
TAATAGGACAGTAACAAATAAGCGAGTTTGGCTAATGGCTGAAGACTCTTCTGGCACTGACACAGCCTGGCATATAGCCATCAGCATGTGCCACCATCACCACCGCTTCTCCTTGAAGGGGTGAGGGGGTAGGAGGCACATCACCAGCACGCACACCCCAGCACACACAGCCAGACACTGCCCACACAGTGATGCAATTTGCAGGCAGAAGGCAGTGCACCTTGGAGGTGCAATTCAGCTTCCGTGCCTGTGAAGGCTAAGCCACTTTGCCATGGGTCATTTGTCCAAATGATGCCAGCAAATAAATCTTAAACTTTACAGGTCAAGAAACTTGTATTTTTCTTCTGTGTTTGTTCAGTGGAGTTCTAGTCCAGGAGCTTCTAGAGGGGCTCTATTTTACTACTACTACTACTACTACTACTACTACTAGTAATAATAACAACAACAACAACAACAACAGTTAATAGCCAGAGGTACAGCAAAAGCAGAGGCAGAGGTGTTTGCAGGTTCTTTTGGACTTTGTTTCCTGAGCAAGAGAAGATAGGACTAGCAAAATCCACAAGGTGACACCAAATCATTAGGGTCAACCAAATTAAAGGGACTCAAAAAAATCAGGTATGATGGTAGTTTCTCCATAAATCTCCCATCTAGGATGTCACCCTCAGGCTGAATAGAAGCTTGCAATGAATTCCAACCCTTAGAAATAGTTGCCCTTCACTGGGTACTGCTGAATCTTTCCTGTCAGAGAAGATTTATCCATGGGAAATAATTAAAAAACAATTCAGAACTTTCTTCCTCTTGGAATGGATTACATTACATTCATTAGTGGAGTGTGGGGAGGTTGGTTTGGTTTTTTTTTTTTTTCTTTGCCCCCAAGGGCAGGAGACATTTGTACTTGCCACAAGGTCTTCCTTCACCCCAGACCTCTTCTTGCTCCTTTAAATGATATACATTGTTCACAATGCTGTAACGGTGCTAAGCGTGGCATCATTTTCAGAAACAAAGTGTCTCCCCCTCTTTATTCTCTCGCACATATGGCATCTCAAAAGACAACGACAGACTATAAATCCACACCAAGGTTATGGAGACTTTCAACAGAGAGGAGGGAAAAGTTGGCTATTTTTTGACGGCCCTCTGTGTGAACTGTGAAGAAAACAACCAGTGCTATCCGCAGACTCAGGCAGAAAAACAGTGATGTTAGAAAAGTGTTTTCTAGTATGAAAGTTTGTTCATAGCAAAGTACAGTATAGCGCTTTTGTGTTGGCGATGTGTTGCGGCCTTCCTTTGGCCAAGGTTTGTTTAAACCAACAGATGCTCCAGCTCAGCTTTGCTTGAGATCTCCAAGAAATAATGGTTTGTGTCTTTTGGATCAGCCAAAGTCTTACGCTTCAAGTCCAATGTTGGACTTGGTTCTCTGCTTCTAGCTGCTCACTGACACCTGCTAAGCTGGCTCGGGTCTGCAGCAGGGATCTCTCCATTATAGACAACAACACTACACACCTGTCTGGAAGGAGACATCAGATCCCTTTGACCACAGGGCATTCTGTGGGCACCTCAATGCCCACATTCCCAGCTCCTGGCCATCTGCCCCTCTGTTCCCCTCTGTTGCAGTGCCTGTAAATGAGAGAGCACAGCTGTAGTTATTGCAGGGCGCTAAAAATATCAGCATAAATGGTGCATAGCAAAAAGTTAGGTCCAGACACTGTGAATGTGTAAAAGTGCCATTGCCCTGGTACTCATGTGTTCTTTCGAGCAATCTGGCAAGAGAGAGAAGTTTCAGAGCAGCACCAGTGCTCTCTCTAAGCAACCTCTCCACTGCAAAACTCAGACAACGTCTGCAGAGCACCCCGCAACGCCAGGCAGGGATTCTCCAGGCCCTCAGGGACTGTGAAGGACAGCACCCGTTCGGCAGCATGGAGAACGCTTGAGCTGAGGCAGGGCCAGGCAAGTGGGCTTTCCCCACTTTGGGGGGTCTCAGTGGGTATCTCTGCTGGCGTGCAGCTCCCTGTACTGGGGAAGAGCTAGGTGGTGAGAGTCACCGCCCTGCCCAGCACTTCCAAAGAGCCAGGCTCTGGTTTTCTGATGAAGGGCTTCTTTGCATGGCAAGCGTAGGCAGGGAACGGAGCCGAGGAGATTCATTTCTGCTAGCGTTGTGTTTCTCAGTCCTTTTTTTAATTGGGGTAAGTAGAATAAGAATGACAAGTGCAGAGTGATGGCTTCGATGTGCTATTTGTCTGGTGAGGAATTTGTGAAATATGTGTTTTTCTGTAGAGAGTGCATGGCTGTAAAGAAGGGCCAGAGTCAGCACAACCTCAGAGAGATGGAGAATAAAGCATTCTAGTTTTGTGGCCATTGATCTGATGACACTGTGGGTAATGGATGGACAAGGTTAGTCTCAGAATGTCTGATTTTTCTCAAATCATTGCTGGAGTCAGACTTAAGGTTGCTTCACCGTGCAATTCTGTATTTACCGTTATTAGAGATTCTCATATCTTCACACTCACTTTGAATTTCCTACGCTTTTAGTGACTGATGGGTTTGGAAGTTTTTTTCAGAGAAGCATATCATTCTGGAAAGATATTTTTGCGTGATTATTTTTATTTACCTGAATTCTATTAATCTTCCCTTGCAGCCTTAGATCCATGTTTTTATATGGAATTTCATTTTGCAGTTCATGGGTTTCAGGTTTTCTGTTAGTTTTTTGGGAAGTAAATGCTACTGTTGGCGTAAATCCTTTGGGTTGTTTGGGTTGTTTTAGTAGAAGTGCACTCATTTTGAAAGAAGGCTTAAATTCAGGGAAGAAGAGATGCCTGATCAGTTAAGCAAACCTAAGTAGCACAAACAGGTTCCAGACCTGTTTGGAGCTATACTGCAAGAACAGGTATCTGGGGAAGTGCAGGAAAGTGGCAACCAAATTGATGCTTGCAAAAAGAAGCGAAACATTTCGAATCACTTATGTATTTCCATAGCACCACCTGCCACTGAGGGCATTGGCCCCGGACTGTTAGGTCCACCTGTAACTTTGAAGTCCCTTTGGATGCCTTACTGCTATATAACTCCCAGATAACCATATTATTAAAGCACTCCCACTTCCAGTTGCAACCTGCCAGAAGATGGTGTCCTATCCTATCAGACACAGGTCTCAGCACAGTGATCCAGGCATTCGTGACTGATTATTGCAGCTAATATCTAGTGAAGAAGCCAGGCGTCCTGGAAAAGCTCCAGTTGACAAAACACAGTCTCTGGTCTCCCTAGCAACACCGATTACCGTGAGAACATCACCCGCCTGCTCCCTCGTTTGTACTGGCCACCAGTGAAGACAGAGTCACCTTCAAGGTCTCTGCCCCAATACTCCACGCCTGCCATGCATTTTGTCTGAGTTGCTTAAAAAATTCACCTTTCCGCAAAACCCCACGGTAACTATGCCGTGCAGGAACAAGCAGACTGTTGACTCGGAGGATGAGGTCTGCGTATGCCGGAGACAGGATTTCCCTGGGCTTTGGGTGCGTTGAATTACTCCCGGGAACAGTGAGAACTGTTGCGGTAATTCCTGCCCTCTCCATGGAGAACTCAGTTCCACAAAATAGCCCTCCATCAATGAACTTTTTGCACCCAGCCATGCGGGTGCAAAACACAACACATCCACACACCCATTCCTTAGCACACACAGAAGTCTAAACAAACAAGTCACCCTATAAACTAACAAGGCTCTTTCCCGTGCAGGGCAGAGGAGGGGAAAAGATAGTAAGCTTGTTATTTTTGTTTCTATTTTCCAATACTTGGATCACTCTCAGACAGTGTGCCTCTGTAAGTGCCTAAACAAACAAGAAAGCTGTTGTAGTCAGAAGCGTTATATGGCCTCCAGCCCATAAGTCACCCAGGGGATTCCTGTGAGCACCGGGAGAGATTCCCACGCTATCCTCAGCCATGCGAGCGAAGATACATTTGCACAGCACTACTTGGGGTTGTGAAACCATACCCCCAAACCAGCTCTCTGCTAAGCTGCCTTAAATCTGTTAGCAGGTCCTGAGGAATGACCCACAAATCTTCTTCCGAATTTTAATTAATTCCTTTCTGCTGAGTTCACTCCCGTTTTTTGCTGTGTTTCCATGAACAACCTCACAAATCAGTTTACTGGCAGGGATGTTTGTGGACATGGCAAATTTTTAGTCAGTGTTGCATAGTATTTGCAGAAAGTGCATTTTGAACGTGTTATTACAGGTCTTTTCACCATCTCCATTAAAAAACATTTTCACTGGAAGAATGAAACTCGAAATGCAGGCCCATATTTGTACCCCAAACCACTTAGTAGCCGAAAGGAGAAAACCAATAGCAAGCAAAACCCTTCCACATCCTTTCTTAAGCATAGTTTTGCTTATAAGAGCAGCTGTGCTGGTTCAGACCACAGGTTCATCTACTGCTGTATACTCTCTCCTGCAACAACCCCAAGAAGAAATTCAAGGATATACGTGAACAGAGAAACTACTTTTCCAAAGACAAGCAAGCCACAGTATAAACCCATTAGGGACTTTGCTGTTGCTACTGTTATCACAGGGAGGTGTTCAAATATTCAGGTGAATGTGATACTGTGATTGATCAGACAAACAGGTTGATCGATTAGTCGATCTCATCTAAGTCAAGGAATATACACATGCTTTTAAAATACAATGATTTTCGTGGAGAATATCAAATACTCCATATGACTCTCGCAGTAAACTATTTTCAACCCACACCGCAAAATATTTTGCCTGAAAACTCTGAGCAAATATAAAAATGATCACAAATTATTGGACATTGTGGTTTGAGCATGAAAAAACTGTGACTTCAATAGCAGATAACACCTGAAGGAGCAGGGCAGGTTCAAATGGAAATGGTGTGCTTTTTATGAAAGAACAAAGGTGATTAGCCACAGCAAGAAACTCCCACCTGAAGAGGATTAGCCGTGTTTGAATGTCTTGAGATCATCAACAGAACTCATTCAAAGAGTTCCTTGTTAGCTAAACACATATTATGTTTTAATCAAAGACATATTATTGGGCTCAGTCCAGGGGTAACTGGGTGAAAATTAATGGCCTGTGACACTTGGAAGGTCAAACAGATGATGTAGTAGTCCCTTTAGCCTTCAACACTGTGAGTCCATGAATGTACAATGGACACATGGTTCATTATCAAGAGTGGTGCACAGCCTCAGCTGATACAAATGGACATTTTCACCGATTTACACTTGATAAGCATCTGGTCAGGCTTGCTCAGCTGCACACTCTGGCACGTGATGTAGTCAAGTTTAAAACTAACAAATGACTGTAGCACATCAGAGCTCATGGACCAGATGGTGAGTGGGGATTGCAGGAACCTCACCCGTGCACATGGCCCTGACAGGAGAAGCCTTGGTTTCATCCACAAACTGTTCCACTTGCAAACTGAGGAAAGCAGACTTCCGGGGAGGTATGTTGCGAGCTTTGCTGTCTAAGGGGGGCTCCCCTGGGTTGTGTGGGGCTCTGGAAAGAGTGCTGCTTTGCCCACAGTTTCTCCCAAAGCTGCCTCATCACCAGGTGCTCACACCATTCCCTGACCAAGTGCCATCTCTGGACATCTTACCTTATGTTGCATTTACTAGTATTTTTTGTCCTATGGTTTATAAAATTGAGAGCAATTGGGTTTCTTACATGCCACCATCAGGTTAGGGTAGTGACAGTGAACATTTCCTTTCCTATTGTCTGAAAGCTAATCTCAAAGGGAAAATTCAAGTTGCTCTCAATTTCTGCCTGTTTCCACTTGTCTCCTCATGTATCATGCAACTAGTGCTTTCCTGTTTCTGAAATACTTTTTAAGCATGTGTAGGTTATCATGCTCACAGTAGTTGCTGTTTAACCAATCTCTCCAGACTTTATCCTTTTAATCTTTCTTTCTAAATCAATTCCTCCACTCCCTTGATCATTTCAGTTGCTCTCCTTTGAACAGCTCCTGTTTGTCAATAACTTTTCCTAATGACTCATGTGGAACAGGAAATATGTGAAACCTCAAGGCATAAAAAGCACAGGAACAGCACAGGTTCTGAGTCCTGGATCCCGGGAATTCGTGATCGTAATGGAAGAGCAGCCTCCAAGGAATTTGTAAGCACCGCCCATGATGACTGTCGCCCCTGGCTGCTTCACACAGAGCCTATGGGACAGCTGGTGCAAGAAAGCCTGGCAGCTGATCACGGTGATGGATGTGCTCAAGCATCCAAAGCCTGGACACCGCGCTCCGGCCTCATTAGAAGATGTGCAAGAGATCCCTGAAGGTACAACAAGCTAGTCTGGTTTGAGAGTGGCCTCAGGGCTTGCAGGAAGAAACACTATAGTTGTATCTCTGAAGCTAATTTACACATGCATGGGAGAGTGGTGAACAGCCAGATGATATGAGGTCATTTACTACAGCCATAGCGTACCTGCATATGATGCATATACATTCTCCCCACAGGTGGGAAGTAATGCTGAGAAGTTACACCATGGATAAAGGGAAAGATATAGTCATTTAATGAGGCATTTTCTAAAATATGGAAATCCAGCCCAAATTATAGTAACATAAGAGATTGTAAAGTGCAGCAGGGGAGATATAAAATGGAGATTAAGGAGGGTATAAGGAGCTTTGCTGAACAAATCATACCGTGACAAATCCATGCCCAAACTCTGTGGGCACCTGACTTCCCCCTGGGAGCAAAACGGTGCAGTTCTGCTGAGTAAGAAGACAAGAACTGGTTACAAAGGAGAGCTCAGGGTAGGGAGCCATCCCTCCCACAGCATGGGAGCCGTCCCACGAAGGCAGCCTTCATAACAATGCGCAGGACGTAAGCATGGTGAGCCGTCAGCTGGCTCACCCCAGGGAGGCATTCGGGGTACATAAAAAGTTTCCTCAGCCATTCAAGTAAAACAGCCTCCTCAGACTGACAGCGCTGCAGCTCTGTAAGAGTGGGGACGTGAGGAGATTCCTCTCGCAAAGCTGCTCGGTCTCCTGTGTGACTTCAGCTTCTGCTTAGGGTGATGGTTTCTGCCTATGAAGGAGATGAAAGCGACACAGTAGGGCTAGTGACTCTGTGGTTAGAGAGCCATGTAGCCCAAGAGGAGGTCAAATGTTGCCTACTTTCCAAAAGTATAAACTTTTTTTTTAGAGAGCATCACATTTTAGTGCTGTGGAAGAAGCTTGTTAGCGAGAACTTGCACAGAAACAAAAAGAGCACAGATCAGAAACAGGAGCCACTGCCCCCCACAGGAGTGCATTGCCTTGCACCAGCTGATGTGCAGCAGGTCGTCCTTCTGCACTGGGGCAAGATGCAGCTTCCAGTCCAAAGCAGCTCAGGCATGAGAGCCCTGTGGGAGGGTAGTCTTCTGAGACAGGGGATACAGCACCCGTGAGGTGCCAGGTGAGTAGCAGACTCTGGGGGAGGAAGGACAGAGGGGTCTTGGTTTGGTGAGATGCAGGCAGGCGCAGGATGCTCTGCTACCCTTGCAAGTCCTCTTCCTTCCTGGGCCTGATCCAGGGCCTGCTGTATCTTGTAGTGTCTTCCAGGCTTTAATTCAGTTCCTGTACATAGCGGAGAGCTGTACATGTCACTCATTGCATAAGCCAACCTTTGGGCCTAATGCTACAGAGCAGTATGTTAAGCTGCTGCTGGGCGTGTGTGCAGCAGCTGTGAGGGTCAGCAGAGAGACCTTTGTGTCTGTAACACCAAGTGGACTCTTTGTAGGCCTGATTTTCCTCTCTCGTGACAGCCACAGCTTGGCCACATATTCTTCTGCCTGGGGGCCGGGTGAATCACCTGCACTTTGGAACTGAAAACACCTCCTTGCAGCAGGAGAGCTGCCTGTGTGTGGGGAGAAGCAAAGCATCCCCCTCCCAGCCATGCAAAAAGGTACTTTGGGAATGTCAACTTCTTCTCTCACACTGGTGGAAAACAACTCTCCCTCTGTGTGCGTGATGTTTTGTGTGCCCAGCACTAGCAGAGCTCTGCCCAAACAAGATGGTTGAAAGCTGCTGCCTGGCAAAGACAGGCAAGTGGATAGTGGCCATTAATATTGTCTTTAGGACCACCTGGCTAACCAGAAAGCTGAAGCAGAAGGGCTGAAATGCCAACAACACAAACTGTTTTGGTAGCTGAAAAGGTAGAAGAGCCAACACCAGTTGACCAAACCAAACCAAACCACTTGCGGTCTTACGCAGCTTGCCACTTCATCCATGGCCAGAGTGGGACCAGGCACATGGAAAACACTGAATTTCTCTCCTCTGGGCTTTTTCACCTGGGGAGGTGAGGGGAAAAGTGAGAGGAGAGAGTAACTCTTGGCTGTTTGTGAAAGCCCCAGGCTGAGAAGGGTCAGAGGCATGAGAAGATGGCGCAGCAGATAAAGCTGTGAACTTCCAAGTGGAAGATAAGCAGCTGTGAATGCCCAAGGAATGGAGTTCAGAGTAGTTGTGGTATTAACCAAAGCAGGCGGTGGCTCATTCAAACAGCTTTTTGTATAAACGCCTGTGGGACTGAGGTGCTGGAAGGGGGCCAATTATTTTAACCAGGTTTTACAAAGAAGCTAAAAATGATCCAATTATAAAACGGAGCGTCTTACCTTGGAACAAGGAGAAAACACTGAAAAAAAATCATTAAAGATAGAGTTAGAAAGCTTCTAGATGAGTCTAACGTGATAGAGATAAACCTGTTTGCCAGTTTCTGTAAGTGTGACTTGTGCTTCTCTAGCCTATTAGGATTCTGGGGAAGAGTTAATGAAATACTGGACTGAAGAGAAAGGGTGGTGGGGGGATATAATTTATTCAAACTTTTCAAAAGCCTTTTGATAAAGTCTTTCACAAGAGGCTATTAAAGAAATTTGTTACCTGTAGGGTGGGAGGCAAAGTCCTGACATGGATTAAAACCTAGATAAGAGGTAAGAAACAAAGGAAAGGAATAAGCGTCCAATTCTCTGCATGAAAGGAGGTTAATAGCAAGATGCTCCAGGGATCAGCATCAGGACTAGGGGTGTTCAATATGTTTATTAACGATCTAAGAGAAAGAGGAGAACAACAGAGATACAAAATTTTGCTGATGGCACAGTTTACTTCTTGCAGGCAATTTATTGGCTGCATTTGACTCTCTTCTTGTGTTCATGGCTTGTCTATGAATAGATCACCAGTTTTACTAATAGGCCTATAAATATAATTGGAAGTACGGCTCAGTCTGGTGAACAGTACTGAGACTGATTGCAGGAGGAGGCCTGCAGGCGCTGGAAAATCAGCTTGGGGTAGATGCAGAATCACAAAGCAAGGGAGTTTCCGCATACAGCCCTCCATCAGCTCCCTAAGCAAGTGCTGCTTCCTGTAACTCGGCTGCTTCCCGTGTCACTGTCTGCTACCTGTGTGCCGCAGAACAACTGTGGCATAAGCACTGTTAGGATACCCACCCATACCATCATCACATTGGTTCATACTTAGATTCCTGCATGGCTTGAATCTGCTACAGATTGATGTGAGGTCGTGGGCCCTTTGCCAGCACCCCCCAGCTATTACCCACGTGTACATTTCTTGGGGGAAGCAAGCACTCCTGCACGCACCGTTATCTGTATTACTTCTGCATTCCAAGTCCTGATCTGGCAGATCCTTCCCCCTCCAGCCGAGGTTTCTGCTGCAAGCTGTAGGAATTAAGCGCATGCTTCACCACGTCACTGCACTGCTGCCAGAGGTGCTTCCCCACGGCTGTGTCCTGCAGCCTGCCCCATCCAGATCCGCTTTCCGCGCTGCCTCCACACGCTGGCCTTCCTATGGCTCCTGTTCACTATTCATCACACTGACTGAAACACTCAGCTCCTAGCAAGGCAGTTATTGTAGGCAAGTTAAAAGTCCTCCTTCACAGTCACTGCTGCCTCATAAGTTTGTTCAACTCACTGTATTAAAGTCATTAGTGCCAGGCAGCCCTGGAGAAATGCTTTATGTCGTCATTTTCCTCTACAGTATGGCAACCATTTTTTTACACAGTTGAGGTCGCTACCTCAGAGCACCTCAGTGCATGCTGGAGGCTGCCTGATGTATTTACTTCTTTTGCCAGACAAGAAACACCTTAGAGATGTGAATAGAGGAAACTACATATTCAAGTACTTTCTTAAATTAAGGCTTTATTGAATTGGTTTATGCTTGATAATCACCCATTTCCAGTCCAGGGCTACCAACAGAAACCGTCTTTTTTTCCCCTCTGTGGTCATCAAATTTCAGTTTATGCCTGTCTCCTGTAAAGAGGATATAAACCTTCTTGGCTGACCAGACCAGGTGGCAGAAGTTCCCGTGCTCCTGGTTTGTCCCAGCACTGTGTCCACACAACAAATGACAAACAGCCAGGTCAGCACAGTGGCTGTGAGTGCAATGAAGGAGGAGGAGGAGGAGGAGGAGGAAGAGTGCTAGTCGGTCTGTATGATTCCTTGGCACGCAAGGTGTTACTGCTGAGGAAGAAATTCACAGACGATATCTGATTCGGCAGATCCTCTGCTGCGATGCCGATTGCTCAGAGGTTTATGCGCAGCCTTTCTCCCACCTCCCGCTGGCTGCTGCGGAATGGACCGAGGAACAGGGGTACTCCGGGCGTAAGCATCTTTGAGGACCAGTAGCAGCAGGGTTGATGCAGTTGTCCTCATGCTAATGAAGTCTGGTATTTGAAGGCAGCGATTCCTCCTGCGATCTGCTGGCATTGTCACTTGACACTTCTCACCAGCTGGTGAGTAGGAAAAAAGAGTGTTCCGGTGTCAGTGGAAAATAAGTGGCTGCAGTGTGTAGTCGAGTTGCTGGAGGTTTCATAATGCTGCCTTCAGTCTTTTATATATATATGCAACCACATACAAGCAGAATGGCCTCCATCTCAAAGCTACTCCGTTCTGTCAGAAACAAGCTGGAGCAGCCAGGCGGTCGCTTGACTAATGGCACAAAGGGAAGGTGCTAAGAAGGCAAATGCAATGCGAACTCAAGCTCAGCGTGATGCAAACAAATTGAGCTGCTGCGCTAAAGTTGTGAAGAAAAGAAATTTTCCTATTACTTATACAGCCGTCCTAGACATCAGGGGAACGAGCAAGCTTGAAATGGAAATTCCCATTGATGAGAAGAAATTTGATATTATTGTCACTGCTGAAACCTGCAGGGATTAGTCACATTACTTGGAATTTTTAACAGTGTAGTTACAAACATTTAAGGAAAAGCAGAGTGAGTAAAGGCATAGGGGTGATGCTCTGCATTAAAGATGCTGCTGTGTTTTTTCCGTTACTCAGTTCTTCGGAGCAGAGTCTGATCCTTGTGTTTACTTGTAAAACCTTTCAGAGGGTGACTGTTGGGGTCTTGTAGACACCACTGAATTAACGATTTAATAATGATTTTGCTCATCTCTGTAGCATATGGAAATACAAAATACAGTTACTATGGAAGGATTCCAATTTCAAACGATGCTAGAGGTTTTATGCCATCAATGGGAAACATCACTGATGCTTCTGAAGTGTAGAGATGATAATTTTCTACTGTGAAAACATTACATTCAGGTTGAGGTAAAATTCTACTGTTCTCATTAGGAAGGACAAAGAAGAATGAAATGCTGGTCTGGAAGCTGTTGGTTGCCTCTGGAGGGTAGGTCTCAAGTCAATGAGGAATGCAGGCTGAGACAGATAGATGTGGAAATCAGTATAAAGTAAAAAAAATATTCAGACTTACTGAATATATTCAAGAACACATTGCACCGACATGCGCAGGCTTGATGGGAAGCAGCCTGGGAGCCATAAATAAAGAGAGACAAACATTTAGGACAATTATAAATAACTAAAAAGAATGATAAGCTCCTGGACTGCAAATTGGCACGCGGAACTATTCAACGATCCATGCTTAACAGCATGATTAGTGTATGACTGGTTAATAACAGTGCAGAGAAATGTCACTGGGAAAAGCAGACATATGCACCTGCATAAGCTTTTGGATAATATTGACAGTAAAAATAGATATAAAAATGGCAGAAAGAAGGATTGCTTTTGCATTTGTGAGTGTCCTTGCACCTGCACACACGTACAAAAGGGCTTGCACACGCCTGTCCAATGGATCACCTGGCTGAGAGAGTTAATAAAAGATTATACTCACTGGATGCTCATTCAAACCTGTTGCAGCAGAAGCCGTCAACCCCTGGAAGCAGCTACAGGGACCAGTGTCATGATTTGATTACACTGAATATGAGCACAGGGAGTATGGTGCCGAGCAATAATATATACAGATATATGTATTTGGCCCTCTGAAAAGGCTAACTTCACAAATGTCAAAAGCAAAGTTTATTGGGAAAGAGCATACAACATGTGTATATATATATTTGTGTAAATACTCATTTATGTAGGAATGAGAATTGGGAGCTGCTTCAGCAAAGTTTATCAGAGGCCTCAGCGGCCACGGTGGCACAGTCACATAAGAAGATGACTAGGGAGTAAAACAGTACAACTGAGCAGGGAGAGAGGTAGTGTGAAACTCAGAGTGCTTATGTACCATATTGGGTGAAAAAGGGGGGAAATGGAAACAACCAGTATTAACTAGAAGACTGAAGTTCAAAATAGTTATATGGGAACCTAAAGATCACTCTATATTTAACCCACCTGCCTTTGTATAGACAATAAAAGGAGCAGTCTAAGCAATAAAAGGACAAGGATTGCACTTGACGTGTCCCTCGCAGCCACCACCAGACGTCCAGACGGGGCAGGAAGGACCTGCAGGGAACCTAACCAAATGCAAATGGCTTTCTAGAGCAATGCTTACACTGCAGGAATGAATGCTGCTTGTCGTTTTTCACTCGTTTTCTATGGATCTGTGCTTTTCCCTCTGCACTTGCAGGAGAAAATGTGTGTACATAAAAGTCATTTTGTCAGAGCTGGGACATTCCTTGTTTATGTTGTTAGATAGCCCTGAAAAGGAAAAGCAAATAAGCAAGCAGGTCCACAATGAGGGAATCTGAGGGCATATGCAACTGCCCAGCCAGCTTCCCACTGGCAAGCACGGGGATGGGGGGAACTCAGACACCAGATCTGGACTTAGTGACAAAACTTTCAGCCCCAGCAAGCCGGGAGAAAGGGGGTCAGAGCCTGTGCCCACTGCAGCAATCTTGTGCAAGTCCCTCAGGAGGAGCAGAGGGATTATAACGCCAGGGATGTACAAAGCCTTGCCACAGAGCACAGCAAGACGCAGGAGCAGGAGCGGGGCTCTAGTAAATCACAGCCTTCTCCCCACCTGTCCCCATGGTGTGTCCTTGGCCAGGGAATACCAGCAGGATGGAGGGAGTCTGGAGTAATTGCAGGTGGGAGGACCTCTGCTGTCTGGCAGGGAAGTGAGATGAGGACGGTGGGGAGGGGGAAGGGGTGGTTAAGGGAGTCCTCTTTGCTTTGCTGAGAGATTGGGGGAAGTTTCTGCCCCCTCCCCTTGCTGAGCCGGTGCAACTGGGCGGCAGCGCTAGCCTGATGCTGGGTGTCACACTCACAGGTCCTTCCGGCCGTGACATTTCTGAAGTGTCTTTTCAGACCCTGGCGTCACAGCTGACTCGCGCCCAGGCAGCGAGCGGGGCCAGAGATGCTGTCAGGATCACTCCCACATTCAATTACTCACGGCAGCCTGTGCACACGCTTTGTCACTTGACCTCATCCCCCGTCCCTTCCCAGAGGCAGAGGTGCTTCCAGCAGCAGAGGGCTGCTGTCTGTCAGAGATGGAGGTACCTCCATCCTCTCCCCTCCCTGCAAAACACCGGCTGAGGTAGCCAGGCTCCACAGGGAGGTGAAAGAGGGGATTAAACCACTGACTCCATGTCCATCAGCTCCCACAGCCTTCGTACGAAGTGCATAAGTGACTCTGGTTGATGCCAGGCCATCAGACTACAAGAAGCAGCAGGGAAGGAGAGAGAGAATAAATGGGTGCTGAACCTATATGACTTGGAGTACTAGCCTAGGGCTTTGCACTTGGCAGATCCTCATCACAGAAGACAACTTTGTGGTGCTATTACCAGTCAGCACTTCTCCCTCACTCCCTCACTCCCTTTCCCTTTCATCTAGGTTGCTGCAGTTGCATTTAATGACACAACAGATGTATTCATTTGCATCTTTATACAGATCTCTAAGCTCTACAAATGGGTGGGTGGGCGTGACCCCATTTCCCCAAATTATTCAGCACCTTTCAGTTATGCATTTCTCTCTTTTCTAATGTCTTTTTGAAGCACATGGAAGCAGCACCGGAGAATTACTTTGCCGTTTTCTTTTGAGCATCTGGGACCCGATCGCTCCCCTTTCTATGTGAATCTCCCTGAGAAGCCAACAGGAGTCGCGGCGATGTCTGTGCACAGGCAGACTGCCTCCCCCACCACATGCACACACTACCTGGGGAGAGGGAAAAGGCACAGATTTACCTGACATACCCCCATGGTATGTGGAAGATCGCTATGGGGAAGAAATAGGGGAAAAACAAGTGACACCATGTCAATTTATCGAGGGTGATGACAGTTCTGTTGCTGCCATCAAGAGATCTGTAGTCGCATTTATGGGATGTGGGTGAGTTAAAATATTTCCCTTTACCGTCTGAAGGCGGTGTTTATGCGGAGCTGCCTGAAGCACGCTCCATGGTGATGACTCAGGGAGACGCTACCACCGGCGTGGAAGATCTGTCAGTACGGCCGGGTGCTGGTGTGCTCTGCTTCTTCAGAGCTTCTTCTGCACTGGTGCCCAGGTCCCTGGCCCTGAGCCAGGGGGGGCCTGGCTAGAGCAAGGGGGTTTAAAAGGGTGGGGAATAGGTCCACACACAATGCCAGATGCTGTGGGAAAACACACTGTGTTGCATTTCCCCTGGGTCTGGAGCACGGCATTACCATCTCTGCCTGGCCAGCTGCACAGACCGTGGACAGGAGGACAGGAGATGAGGAGAGAAGAAAGAAGGGGAGAGGAAGGGCTGTTCCCCACTGAGCTGTCATATATACTTACACAACACCTGAGGGGGGCAGCCCCAGACCTCAGTGAAGTCAGATGCATCAGAGAGAAAAGCTCCTGTCCTGACTCTCCTTCCACCTGGCCCTCACTCAGGCCAGGTGGCTCTGGGGCAATGTGTTGGTGAGCAGCTACTGGTGTGACACCCTGTGAGGGCGATGAGTGAGGATGCCAGTGCCGTTGACAGAGATCATCTCCGGTTTAATTTATGGGCTGCGCTTTGTGTATAAAGCTATGGCCACAGATATAATGTAATCTCATCACTGTGTGTGTGTGCTGAGCACTGCTGTCAATCAACGGTGCTTTGCATCAGTAAATTTTCAAATAAATATGTATGTTCTCTCACTAATGGAATTATTATTTATTATTTGTGTTACTGTCGTGCCTCAAGGCTTCGGCAGGGACCAGGTCCCTGTTGTGCCGGGTGTCACACACACAGCGAGAGGCAGACCCTGTTCTCCACAGCTTCCAGACTAAACACACTGTAACAGGCACCGTCTAGGGTGCCTACAAAAAAAACAGCATTTTGAAGTTGAAGTGCTGGATCCAGCAAGCCAACGGCAGAGCTGGGAGCAGACCTTGGCTCCTGGTGACTTCTCATCCAACACTCTTTTCATTAGACAAGTCCAGTATTGAAAACTTGGCAACTTTGACTTCTTTCGGGGAAGAAAATTTATGAGATGTTTTTCAAGGTGGAAATTCCCTCTGATCCCTCTCTTTCAATACCCACCGTGTGCAGAAAGGCCGGGATGCACACAGTTAGAGGAAAAAGGGTTCTTTGGGTGGAGGGGACGTGTCTGTCAGGAGTCTTCCTGTGACTCTTTCTCACTGGCAACCCTGTGCAGAAACCAGCAGTGACTCCTCTGACACCTGTGGCATGGCAGCTCTTGCTCTGGCCCACAGCCACTCTTGGGAGAGTACCCTAAGCCTTGCACCCTATAATGTGAGATTTATTCTCCTCCCAAAGATAAAGCAGGAGGCATGCGGAAGGGGGCAGGGCTGGGAATGCCTCTTGGAGGGAGGGATTCCATACTGGAGGATACCTTGGCAGGGGACTGTGTCTCTGGGAGACCCACGCTGGAGCAGGGACACGCCTGAAGGGACTGCAGCCCGTGAATGACCCAGAGCGGGGCAGGGAATGAGTGAGAGGGAAAGAGCAGAAGAAGAAGGGGGAAAAACCAAACAGAAGTGATAGCAAGAAACTAGCCCCCTGCACCACCCATCACCTCCCCCAAGGGACTGGCAGGGACCGAGTGTAAAACACAGTGAGTATTGAGGGGGAGGGCTGGAGGGGGAGAAGTGTTGGACTGAAGCTGAGCCTGGGGGTCGGGGAAGAAAGGGGCTTCCCTCAGTGCTTAATTATCTAAGTCTTCTTTGTTTTCCAACACCAAAATGAGTAAATGAAAGTTTATGTTAATTGGAAATAAATAAAATTCAGTGAAATTCCCTGAACTGAGACTGTTTTGCCTGCAACAGATGCATATGAAAAAAATGGAGGTTTTTAGTTGATAAGATTATGAGCAAAAGCTTCAAAAAGCAATTTAGGATCATCAACAAAGCCCTCAAACCAGAAGCAGAGCTCAAAAAGCCCCCAGTATTTCTCTTGTTATAAATATGTACACAGCCACTGGTTGTGCAAGAACAAACTCTGGCAGATGACAATGGATCTCATGCACTGTTGTTGGCACCGGAGTCCAAGACACTACATCTAACTCACTGCTGCTGAATGGATCCGGTGTGACCAGAAGAACATTGAGTATCTTAAGACAGCCAGGTCTCCAGTCTTCATGAACCATCCAAAAAAAAAAGCCCGATACTACTACACACTCTCATGTTCTCATCTCCTTTGCAGAACAGTGTCACAAACCGACCAGGATAGCCAGCGACCAGACATGCCGATAGACGAAACACTAGCAGATGCAAAAGCAGTAGGTCTCATGGGTCGCACGCTGGTCCCTCTGCGCACACATAGACCGATCTGCACACACCAGCTGCATCTGCAGCAATTCTGTCTCACAGCCACAGCAGCCATCTGTACAGAAATCCAGTAGACCACCGCTCGAAGCACAGGGCAACGGTCTGTCCAGATCAATACAGCTGAGGCATCTGATGCAATTCAGCAAAGCCAGGGCACCTCTTCTGTCTCTCAGACAGCAAAATTCCCCTTTATTTTGACTGAGACTAGTTCCCCTCCTCCTGCATGTGCTGAGAGCAGCTATGTTTGTCTATCCTAATTGCCTTGCAGGCACTGTAATTTGAGCCTAAAAATGTCCCACTGAGGTGTACCTCAAATGAAATCACAGAAATGTCCCTGTATATTCCAGTACCAGCACCCAGGAAGAGAGAGAACTCAAGGTCCCACATGAAACGGCTAGTGAAATTTAATAACTGCAATGGCAGTCAGATTTATGTAACTTTTATGAAATCAATAGTACTGGACTCTCAAAAATGACTTGAAGAGCAAGACCCCATACAAATGCAATTAAGCACAGATGGCAGCATGCTTTCTATGCTTGTGAACACCACTGCAAAGCTGTGTTCGCTTTAATGTGAACAGCAGTTGCCTTGAACTTGCTGTTGCTGATGCAAAAATACCGTTGTCACTAATCAAGGCTGCTTGTAATGTAACAGGCACTCATCCTTATTTTAATGGGGCTGATATTTGAGTTTCAATGCTCTGCAGGAAACAGGTAGGAGATGAGATGGAGTTTGTGAGATAAAGTTTCACCTATAAGGGTTCAGACTTCATTAAACTGACTTCTGCCTCATGTTTTCCCCAAAGCAATGTCAAAAGCTTTTTTTGCAGTGCAGAACCATGATCCCTTCCCCACCCCAAAGCAACAGGCCCATCTAAGGGCTTGGGTGGATTTGTAGCACAGGTGAGCGAGCACTGTGCTGAGCACCCATCTCCTTGAATGGTCCCCAGCCATATTCTCCTGCAGCTTTATGCAATGGCCTTTTCCTTCCTGTGTCCCATGCCACCAGCTCTCCCATCCCCTCTACCCCCCATCCTAGCTTACAAGGTCACCATGTGCAGCAGGGGACAAGAAAGCAGCCTGGGATTAAGACCTATGTAAAGTGAAGAGAAGGTGACAAAATTGCAGTCAGTACACAAACCATAAATGTAGGTGGTTGAGAAGCGGATGGAGAAAAAAGGGTGATCGCACATTTTAATTTTTTCAGTCTTCCTTAGCGGAATGTTTTGTTTTCCTGTTGGATAAAAGGCACATGGAGGTAGAGGGGTGGATGTCACAAAGCTGTCATCAGGCTGTTTTCTACACTTATTTTCTGAAATTTGAAATGACACTGAAAGTTGAAAATTTAAAAAAAAAAAAAAATTCTTCACAGAGCTATCTGTACACCTCTGTCATAATCTTAAAAGGAGAGATATATTTTTAACAGCCTCAGGGGAAAAAACATGTTAGGAAAGTTCAGAAAAGCTTGAGTGCTGTTACAACCCCAAAATACTTCTAATCATTAAAAGCATTGCCTTAACCTTCTCAGCTGACTCTAACGCTCTCCCTGGCTTTGGCTAACATCCTGCTCCACCAGCACGGCAGTCTGTCTCTACAAACAGACCCTGGGACGTAACCTCAAGGGCAACGCGTGCGCAGCTAAAGCTGAAAGTTGTCACTCCTGTGCAGAACCGGCCTCGAAAGACTCTATTCAACCACGGTTTTCTAATGCGGTGGTTTTCAATGTATTCAGCCCTGCTAATGGCTTATGGGCTATGTCAAAGGGAAACAGACAAGGTAAAGAAAAGTCACCCTAATATCTCCAAACCTAAGTCCATTGTAAAGGGATCTGTACCACTACCGGGCAATTTTTAGAGGTCCACAAATAGGATTGAAAACTATGGTGAGGTGCTCAGCCTGCACTGAACATCTGTATTAGTGTGCCCTTCGAATGCTAGCTCCTGGCTACTTCAGTATGACCAAAGGGTCTTTGCTTTTGGTACCTTCCTGAAGACCTAAACGCCAGAGCTGGTAGGAACAACTTACCAAATTAGTGAGGAGTTGTGAAAAAATTAAAGTTGAAGAATATAACTTTTTTGTTTGTTTGTTTTCCAGTTTTGTTCTTTATTCCATTTTATTTTTTATATTTCTGTCCTCTCTTTTCTTTAGAGATGTTCATTGAGTCTGTTTTCACTGTCAAACCTATCATTTCCTACTATTAGAAAACCTACTGAAATTGTTTCTTGGTGAGAAAGTATGGTTTTGCTTCACTTGTTTTCATGAAAACTGGTAAATCTGAATTGTGGAAAATTATAAACGTAAACACCAGCAAATCAAACTTATTTTGTGTAGCTGAATTGCTATCAACCTCCCCACAAAACAAGCCCCCACAAAAAACAAATGTTCTTACTTTCAAGGTGTTTGGGGCTTTGTGGGTTTGGGTTGGATTTTTTTGTGGGTTTTTTTTTGGTGTGTTTCTTCTTATTGTTGTTTTTGTTGGTGTCCCCCCCTCCCACCCTCTTTGTTGCCATACTTTCTTTTCCACTCATTGGACCATTCCTAGGTTTTTTTGCTGTTTAAAAGCCTGGTCTTTTTAGAGTGGTCGTTGTGGTGACATAATAAACAAGCATGTATTTATATTCCAATTTCTTCAGTCATCCTATAAGACTGTACTATGCCATTAGCAGGTTAACTGGATGCTCAGCTTCCTGCGGGAGTGCCTGGATCTCCCACTTCAGTGTAGTGTGTGTGACTGATCCATTTCACACTCTGAATATCTTGTCTGTTTGGATGATGAGCTTATTGGGGAAGAGAACATCTGCTCTCCACATTTCTGTGGTGGTGAATACACTGAAGATCTCCTCTTAGTTGACCGCTACAAGTGGCTGTAATCTTCATCATCAATAACAGAAAATAGTAACTCGGCATAAGGATCAGGGTTCCCTTTACCTGTTGGGACATTTTTTCCTCAAAATACTAAAGTGAATTATGTTTTATGAAGATTACTTTGGTTTAAAAAACATACACATGCTATACAATCACCGAAGTTTAAAAGAAGTGCATAAATTGAGGGGGATAAGATTTAAAAATACTTCTTAAAAAAAGACTTTTTAAAAAAAAAAGTTGTTCTTTTTTTCCAGTTCCTCCTCCTAGTATTCGTGGGCTACTCTGATAGTTTAACTTTATGTGGGTTTATGTATCTGCTATTAGGTTGGCAAATTCAAGAATGCTGCCCTAAACTAGTGTGGATTAGGAGCCTGCTCAATAGGGGAGTTAGGGCCCAAAATGCCTTTTATGTTGAACTGCAATCAAAACATAAATGCACTCATCTTCCTCCTTTTCCTCCCCCTCTGAGAGCTCAGCAGAGCCAGGAGTACTTGGCTTTAAAGCTCCTTTTCCAACAAGGCTGTAACAGAACTCAGGTCCCAGAAGATGAAGGATTTTTTCTTAGATCTTCCAAGCAACACTCTAAGTTAATAGTGCTGTCTTCACTCTTTCTTCATCATATACCTGTTTAAAAGGTGCAAACACCTTCCAGTATGCCAGCCTGACAGGGCTCAGATGGGGGAAGATCAATATTTTATGGCCTTGGTAAGTGATTGCCTTTATGGCTTCAGCTGCTTTTAGGATTTGCTCCCTCTCATGTATATCAGACAGAGAAGCAATAACAGTGTTGCCTTAACTGGCTGCTTTTGTGTTTCAAGCAATGATTTCTCGGGCTCATGCATTTCCAAGCTTTCTTACCGAGATCCCTTGCTAGATTTTATCACACAATCCCAGTTATCCCAGTTCACAGGGCCGTGAAATAGCCCAAGACGTACCATGACACACATTTCGCTTATGAATATGCACTTGTTCGCACTGTGTCGCGCTGTGACAATCACATTACGGTCTCTGCAGTACCTCCGTCAAAGCTACAGCTAGTCCAATAGCTTGTTTGCTGTTCCCCTCCAGAGGGACCGGCTGCCCTTGGGAGGCACATCCCAGCTGGGGGGGTCTCTGCTCACCCTCCCGTGCTGCCTCTTGCAGCACGTCAGCTTGGCACCCCTCACCTGAGGGGTCCACCTTGCTCTGCCCAGCAGGGAGAAAGCAGGGGAAAGCAGGCGGTAACAGGCAAACCTGAACCATCCGAGCATCCTCAGTGGACCACATCACACCCCAGGGTGTTCACAGGGAGGGTTTCTACTGCTGCTGCGCTTCTGGGCTGTTGCTGCTTATTAATACATTTTCTGGCCCCGGTGCTCCCATGACTCCAAAGGCAACCTCACTTCAGTCACTGCTTCTGCGTTGTGTTTAGGTATGTGCTTAGCCCTTAACACATCCTTTCATTTTGTTGAAGCCGAAGGGGTCTAAGCACTGGCTTAAATACCCTCTGGAAGGTGAACAGGACCCCAGTGCTCTGGTAACCCCGAGTAAAAAGCAAATGCAAAGGAAGACTTTCTCTGTCAGTAAACAAAACAAAGCAAGATGATTTTTAAACCTTTTGGCATGTCTGGGTGTCTTTACCGCCACTGATGAAGAATAAACAATGCAATTATTAATTATTGATGATCTCTAATAAGAGTGATGATTATCATCACCGTCATCCAGCCTTGCCATTCCTGCCACCTCTCTAATCAGTGTGATCTTGCTGCTATTATACATAATTGCGATCTTCCAAGTCAGAGTAGGCAAGGAAGCAACCTTGCAGTGTAAATACTAAATACTTAGCATAACAAGAGTGAGAGCTCCCCGGCTCGGAGCAGAGCTAAGTGAAGTCACGGGCTTCCATTCTTTTTAATTTACCATCTGTTCTGTATGACACAGCCTGCGTCTCTTTAGGGTTTAGTACCCATTTATTATCCAAAAGCCACCTCTGCCTGCTATTAAAATCACGTTGGAGTGATTTAGAGAGGGAATCCGTCCATTTGCCCAAGTGGAAAGATGTGTCATCAGCATAAACCTAAACGCTGCAGCCTTCCTGGACTCCAGGACTGGGAACTGCCTCACCAGCACATGTGCCTTTGGTCGGCTCCAGCCCGTTCCCTCCTCCCAGCAGAGCCAATTACCATGGACTTGTCATTACGCACGTCCCCTTCTCTCTTCTTCCCCTGTGTTACACGTGCACACATCACACGTGCACACACACATCGTGTCTTTTTCCTCTCTGTCTTTCTCCCAAAAGGGGCCTGAGTCCCATCTCACTGCTACTCCCTCTCTTCTTTCCTTTTAACCCCAGCCTCCCTGGTCATTACCTTCTGTTGCAGACCAAGCCAGCACACTCGCTATTCTTCCCCCTCCATTCCCTTTAATCATTCACTCTTCTATATACCTAGCCTCGTGAGCATGCTCCTTATCCCTTCATTTTCCAACTTACTCCTTGTTCCCATGCCCTCTTACTCAGCCTTACCCCTTCTTCTCTTTTCCAGCCCTCGTGGTCCTCACCATTATTTAATAAAACACAGCACAGATGAAGATAATTGCCATCACTTCCACAGTCCCCCCGGGACATCTCAGAAATCTCCCACAGGTACCCAGACAAGCACCTCACCCTAATAGCAAATGACTGTTAAACTAAGCAAGAGATTTTCAACACTCTCCACAAATTGAACCCAACAATGCCCCCTCCACCTCCATAGCTGCCTTCCACGGCTTTAGCCACTTCCAATTAACTGAGCAGCCTAGAGCTCTCCCCAGGGATCCAGGACGAATGGGATCTGGGCAGAAAACAAACTGAGGAAGGCAAAACAATTAAATGCAAGGCAGCTTGGCACCAGGACCCTGGCGGCAGAGCTTTTGGGGGACGGGGACCCCAGGGGAGCCCGTACCCTGGAGCTCAGTCCCTGCAGAGCCATCAGGTGGGATACAGGTGGCAAAACTCCCTGCAGAGCAGAGGCACGCCACAGTGGTACGAGTAGTACCTCACGCATCAGTCCATCCATGCTACTACCAAAGGGAGACCCTTCTGTGCACTAAATATTTAGGATCTCGGTTGGTTTACTGAAACAACAGCCATTTTGTTCTCAGGCTCACTACAGGAGAGGCATGTGTGCTACACCTTCCCACGGAGGGTGGAAGATGAATAGAGTCATTGCCCCAATTTAAAACATTTTAATGAAAACGCTGGCTTCACTGGTGTGTGTCCTCACTTGCTGTTATTTTTCCTTACCTAATTTACCTGATAGACTACAGCAGGGGGAGGGGGGAAAGGAGAAAGAAGACAGGGGAAAAATGGGTACGTTCTCACCAGAAATTCTGAATTGATTCAAAATTAATTCCTCCCCTCTATTTTGAATCAATACTTCAAAATCAACAGCTCAATTTTTGTTTTAGCCTCAAATACCTTTTTTCCCCCCACCAAACAGGCTACAATATATGTTCAGATTATTATTTTTTTTTAAAGGAACAATACCCTGAAAATGAAATGACATGTTAAGACTTTTTAGTATTTCATTTAGAAATGGTGATTTGAAATGAGAGTTATAATTCTGTACTTTCTTGGGGGAGTGAGCACCTGATTTCTAGAGGGTTGATGGAAAGAGGGGATGCTGAAGTACCAGGGCTTCTCAAGAAGTGGATCATTTGGCTCTGCCACTCCTTTTGCTTGGGCAGCTGGTAGCTAGATGGCCATTTGTCCCCATGGTGTGGCAAAACAACAGGAGGCATCCTAGACACAGCTTGCTTCGCACCGGCTACCCTGAGAGAAGAACAGAAGTGCAGAAGTTGAGAGACCAAGAAACAGCGTCATGAGATGAGTAAGGGCTCAGTCTGATTGCAGTATAAGCCTGGAGCTATTGGAAGAAGAGTGCAGTGGGAAAAGCATATCCCCCTTACCTGTCCTACCTTGTCCCATTGCCCTATGCCAATTCTATCAGGTTTATCCAGACAGAGAACACCTCGGCCTGAGAGCAGAGCGGGATGCCAGGGTGCAGGGGGGTTGGACTAGCTGATTTCCAGAGGTCCCTTCCAACCCTACGATTCTGTGATTCTGTGTGCTCTTTTTTTTTGTCCCGGCGGAGCACCTGGGCTTCAGGCACATGGGGCTGGAAAAGACCGACTGACTGCTTAAAAGAAAGACTGGCTGATGACCGGTCACTCCAGGCAGTGAAATGGCCCTGCTTTCACTCTGCTATGGCAAGTCTGACAGCATCTCCCACCATCAGCTGGGGCACAGCAACTACCCCAGCCCAGTACGTCCCTCTAACCAAGAGCCAGCAGATCAACACTGCACAGGACAGTAGTGAGGGGATGATGTGAGAAGCCCCGGGCTGGAGGAGCCAAGGGGGGCTGCAAGGCAGGAGGGGGCATTGGCAGAGCTGGTGAGGGGACCCGCAGGCTGGGAGGGACAGAAGTTACTGCCAGTTGGTAGTGCGGTGCATTAGTAGAGATGTGCGCATAAGGGAAGCCATATAGAGCTAAGTTTAGCCCTAGTCAACACCATCACTCTTTTGCTTTCATGAGCACTAAAATTGACTGAAACTCACTCAAAATATGTATTTTAAAAAATGGGAAAGGAAAAGAAAATGTCCGGTTCCTGTAAGATGATCAATAACAGCCAGTGCTAGAGATGACTTTTTCAGCCACAGAGAAACAACTGTTATTGTTGAATTGCTCGGGAACTTTGCCAGTGGACAAAGATAAACTAATAATGTCAAGGAAAGGAGGGGTGAGATTGCTGAAACCTTAGCTACGGTAAGAGGGTTGATGGAAACACTTTCAAGGGGCATGTGGCAGGCCTCACAGAAAGCAATCAACTTCAACCAGGCACCAGGGAGAGCAAAGGGTGGGAGATCACACACCTATGGCACCTCCACGCTGCTGCAGCAGCCCAAGCCGGGGCAGCATGGGATGCTGCATCGACCTGCTTCAGGTCCTAACCCATGGCATGCCAGCAAACAGAGGGCCTGGACTCTTGTAGGTCTCTCCACACAATATTTCGTTGCCCTGCACTGCAACTCGGCTTCTCCTGCTCCCACATAGGCATGAAGCCCAGAAGGGCAGGCACTGATGGGTAGGAGCAAGGGGCACCCATGGAGCAGACCTAGTGGCCACAGGACCAAATCGCCCTCTGTTGTTACCAGAACTGTTTCAGACATACATCGCTTAACGCTGCAAAGCAGCCTCTACCAAGGCTTCATTTCTGCTGCTGCATCCCCTGACACCCGTGGCTCTGCAGTAATCGATTGCAAGCCCGTGCATCACCCAGAGCATGCAACCCAGGTGGATCCGTCCACCACATGGCGTGGCACCGAGGGGGCTTTTCTCTGGCTGTCAGAAAGCCAGCCCTTACAGGGGGTCCAGGGGTTCTTCCAGGGCAGTTTACAGTGGTTGCTACGTTGCTGACTGTAATAGTTTTGACTGTGAAGGGCTCCAGGGAAAACCAGAGCAGTCACAGGGTCGTAGTTCCCTGAGTTTTTGCCATTTCATCCTGGACAAATAGTAAATCTCATTCCCTAAAATAAAGCCCTTTGTATTTTGCAAAGCACTGCACCAAGGGCTGTTTCTCACAAGACCCTGTTATTCCTATAACACCAACCACATGACACCAAGGCACAAATTTGGGCCACGGTGTCCACTGACAATAAATGGAAAGGCCCTGGACAGACTTCAATTTGTGCTTCTGAGAGATAGGCTTTGCTGTCTAATCCTGACCTTTTCAATGTTTCCAAATACTCACTTCCATTACTAAAGAAAAATCACTGCACACTTTGGCTTTTGTGTGTCTTGCTCAAAGTTTCCCAGAATTCAAGGGATGACAGACCAAATCCCAAACCAGCCAGTTCTCTGGGCGATGCTATGGGGCAGGGGGCAGCTGAGCCATGGAGTGCCGGAGGGGCTTGCTGATGGGCACAAAACCAGCCAAAGCAAGGGTTAAACCCAAAACCTAGGGGTCCTGATTTCCAGGGCTGTCTTCTGACTGCAAAAGGATGTGTCCTAGAAGCTCATGCTCTTGTCATCGGCTGCAGGGTGATTACCCCTGCCTCACCCTCATATACTTTTGATGTATCACTGGGTCACTGGCTGCTTGACAAAGGATGCTGGTGTTTTGTCCCCAGTGTTGCGGAAGGGGAAACCGAGGCACAGAGGAAAATGAAGTGACTTACCTGAGGTTATTCAGCAGACAAGTGGGACACCTGGGACTAAAACCATGAACCTTCATGAGCCAAAGGTCTTTCAAGCCTCAGGGTCAGCAAATATTCAGCTCCTTCCATCTGTTGCTAGTTTGATGAAGGGGGTGCGTGTCTCTTGCAGCGTTTAGGACCCTGCAGCCCACATTGATTTGGATCTTGTGGAGGCTGCAGCTCCATCACTTTCAGTAAGAAGAACTCAGATCCCGCAGGAATGGATAGAGCCTCAGGTTACCACATTTGTACCACATTGACTCTGCAAGCTTCCCCCCCAAAACCTCAGATCTCTGTCCTGCCGAATGCACTTTTTAGCTAAGAAATTTTTTGCATGGCCTGCTCTGTCCTCAGGCTCTCTGGTAACAGAGATGCTTATTTTATTCTGGCACTTGCTTACACAAGGACACGTCAGCCCTGGACCCCCCAGCTCAGCACGCACAGACCACCAAAAAGTCACCATAAGCGCCCGTTGGCTGCTCAGTCTCACCGGCTGCCACGGTGGAGCAGGAGAGCCCAAGCCCCCTGCTCCCCTCCCTCTCCATGTTTGTGTTGCTCTTTAAATGGCTTTGTTTTGCTTAAGCATCCCTTTTAAAGCAATGTTTAGCTTCCAGTTGGAATGAGCTCCAGGAAGCATGGCCGGGGCCCTGCCTGGAACAACGGTCTGTAATTTACGGTGAGTTATGTTTCAATTACCTCGGTGTTATAGCGTCTTGGTGAGGGCAGGCATTATGTCATGTCAGGGATACGGGCAAGGGAGAAAATACAGACGCTCCCATTACAGCCAGTGATGGAGCAGTTTTAATAATACTGCAGGAAAAAAATAAAGAGAAGGGGAGCGCAAATGACTTTCCAGCCATACCATTACTGCACATTAGTAACACGGCGCAGCCAGGGAGAGAGAGAGGGAGAGGGGAGTGGGGAAAGGAGAGACACAGCTGAGTGACAGGGAAGAGGAAAAGGGAGAGGAGATAGAGGGGACAGAGCAAGGGAAAAATAGGGTGAGGCAGGAGGAGAAAAGGAAGGAGGGAGGGAAGGATGGAGAGAGCGATAGAGAAGGAGAGAAGGGCACCAGTGGAGCAGGGAAAGAGAAAGGCAAAGGGGCTGAGATGCAAGTGGAGAGGCGGCAGGAGAGGGAGGATGAGGTCCTCGGTGAGTTACAGAGGGAAGTCGTCTGCCTCAGCCCCATGGCTCTTCCACCCCACAGCCAGCTCCTGCGGCCCCCGCAGCTCCGCTGGCCCTGGCTCACCGGCTGGCGGCAGAGAACAGCAAGGCAAGGGAGAAGCCACAGGAAAGGGGAAGAGAAGCAATTGTTATTAGGCTTTTGTGAACGATATTGCTTTGTTGCTGGAACAAAGCACTCGACTTTCCAATAATAACAATCTACTTTTTTTTTTTTTAATCAAATTTCCTTTGTCGTCGTGGCTTTCTTTAATTTCGTTTCGGCAGGGTAAGCCTCTCACTTCCAGCTTACTGCCTCAGTCACCGCTCTGCCTTCCTCTCAGTCACTCCTGCCCATGTGCACCCGCCCGCTCTCTCCTTCTTTATTTTCTTGACACAAATGGCAGTCATCGCTCAGAGAATGTGCTGGGTGAGCCTGCTTTGTAATTCAAACCTTTTATTCAGGTTACCATTATGTACTAAAGAAGAAAATATGTATTGGCTAAACGGCCTCCTTACCTATGGTCCCCCCCGCTGGGAGGGGCGGGCTTGGGCACCTCACGTGGACCTGTTGCCTCCCTGCCCCACTCATCACCTGCCTGGGAATCCAGCTCATCCTCACTGCCACCTGCCCTCTCACTGCGAGGAGAAAAACCCCAGGTCAGGGACGAATTTGTGCCATTCCGTGAGTGTTCATACTCAACAACAGGTTGCAAAAGACAAGAACTTCCCACCACCACAAATGGCTTCATGTTGCTAAACCAGTAAAAATAAAAGCTGTCTCCTTGTCCCCCATATTTAGGGTTTCCATAATGCTGTGTTAGTAGAGAGCAGTGA
Source organism: Chroicocephalus ridibundus (assembly GCF_963924245.1). Classification (NCBI taxonomy): domain Eukaryota; kingdom Metazoa; phylum Chordata; class Aves; order Charadriiformes; family Laridae; genus Chroicocephalus; species Chroicocephalus ridibundus. The sequence continues at coordinate 129,477,654 of NC_086284.1, forward strand.
TAATACTGCAAGGTTTCAGGTTGTGCACCTGCAAGCCTTTCAGTACCATGTCCATAAAGTACCAGCGAATGCCGTTGTGTAAATGAGACCTGAACGAGGCGCTGGCGCACGGTGCTGTCACTTGTGCACGCAACGAGGAGTGCATGCCTGCCTTATGCCAGTTATGAGAAAACAGGACACCAAATCGTCTGGTTTAACATGAAAAGGATGCCCACAGTCAATCCCCGCTCCCAAGTGACGCCTGCAGAAACATTTCCCCCGCCAACCTCCTCTGATTACCAGTATGAGTTTGCGCTGGTACCAGCAGCTTGCCACTGTGTGACTGGCATTTTTGCCATTCAGGTACAAAGATCCCAAATGCTGTTTCAGCCTCCTGTTGAACCACGCTGCAGGCTTCCCAGCCCACCTCTACCGTGTGTGTGTGTTACACTGTTTGCAGTGAGGGCTGCCGTTTCCAGAGTGGTACTTCTTTGTGATGCTCACACCTCACTTGCTGCATCAAAGCCGGGGGGCGGTTGTGCTTCCCTCCTGAAGGCAGCTGAAGAAAGCTCTCAGAGGTCAGGGGGATGCTACCAGCAATTTCAAGTGGAGGCTCCCCCAAAACATTCGCCACCCACTGGATTATCCCAGTTTTATAGGAGGACACACAATAGAGGAAAAGATTAAGGTGGCCTGAGTTACGTAACAAGAAGTTCACTTTTTCTTCTTGTCCCCTAGTAGAGTGGATGATTTTCTAGTCAAACTAACTTTTGTTTGCCTGGACTGTGCAGGGAAGATTTCTATTTCATCCTTGGACCTCCCTGAAAAGGAGACCATGGTGTGCCTTATATTCTGAGGTGTAGTCTGGAGTTTGCTGTTCACTTAGAGTCTCTTTGCCTCAGGGAACGTTTCAGAGGAACTTACATGGCAAATGCATCTAGTCTGCATTATAAACAGGACATATTTCTCTTTTCAAATAGAAATTATCCTGTTTACTTATTTTTTTATTTATTTGGTGCCAAGGGGATACCTCTGCACAGGCAGGTAGGATTCAGTTGCATGCAAAAAAGGGCAACTTCATCGAAGCCATCCTACCACAGCCCCTCATTTATTTTGTGTCAGATTTTAGCAGGGAAAATCTCTGAGAATCTCTTTCTTCCCTCCGTTTCTGAGCTCACAGATGTTAAACACAGGCGATGCAGATCTGATGGTCTTGTGGTTCCAGCTTCTCCTCCTTGTTTCCAGCTGCTAAATCACATTTAAAGATGTTAACAATATACAAAATACCCTCAGCATATGACTTCTCTATGCAAGTGATCACTGGAGCTGTCACAGGGGTATTATTAAATTGCCAAGGAGAAGAAACACATCCCCCCCTGGTTCTGAATGGAAGGGGACGCATCTGTAACGCAGCTTCTCAAACAGGAGGTGGCCCACGCTTTAGAAAATGTTGAGGGCCCACACACAGGAAAACTTTATTTTAGGAAGCACAGGCTGAACAATTCACCTGTACCATCTCTATTGGTTTCCCTCCATTGCAGTTAGTCATTAAAGCCATATTGCAGCCCAGTCCTTGTCAATGGATTTATTTTTTTTTAAACACAGCACACTGACTAGTGTCTTTACCTGCATAAATTTCCATATGATTTTTTTTAACCTGAAACATGAAGTGCCTATGGGATATGCAAATATGCCTTTGGGACAATTGTGAATAAACACGTGGGTAGCAGCAAGTTTGCAAACAGCTAACGCTCTGAGACACCAGCTGACGGAAAAGCGGGTCCTGCGGCACTGGAGGAACTACAACAGAGATTTGTTGGGCAGCTGGGGATACAGTTTCATTCCTCTTCACACCGGGGAGAACTGGCCATGGATGTTATGGGAGGGCTCTCTGTCAAGGACTTAGCAGAAGAATTTGGAGTTCCCCTTTCCTCCTATTGTCAATAACAATATTCCCTCACAACTACGGCTCCCTGCCCACTTGGCTGCCTTTGCTATCTCTCAAGACTGCAGAAAGAAGAGCTTGCACAGTAACTGGGTCAAAGAGTCTCCTTAGAGGAGACTGTGCTGTGTTTCTCCTCATCCCAGCCACCATGTTAACCGAGATGCAGCGAACAAGCGGAAAACATGGTGTAGGAATCGGGCTTACAGCTGACTTTGGAAAATTTTTAAAATAAGGAGTGGCACAAAATTGACTGCTTTGAGAAATTTAGAACAGTGGATCCTAAAAGTCCTTCCGCAGCACTGCCTGCCCCATCTCTTTGGTTTGTATAATAGAATATATTAGGATCCAGTTACAAGGCAAAGTCCACCAGGGAGTGGAAGTGTGAAGCTTAATACAGTATCACAGAAATGGAAAGCTTCTTTAATGGTACAGAAGGGACTTGTGCTTGAAAGCATTTAGCAGAGCCTTGGTAAGTAAACTGTAGTAATTGAGCTAGCAAAGGCGTTTAGCTTGAATACTTTGTATATGTATAACAAAATCAAATAAGCACCAGGAAGAACTATTCTTCAAAGGGATAATTTGAAATGCTTCTATTCCCTCTCCAGACAAAGAGCACTTACCTTTTTCAGTGTGCACACTTCATTGTGCCATGTAGCTACAGTGATTCCTGGTTTGTGAACACAAAAGGATTTAAACCACAATGCATTAATGTCAAGCTTCATACCTGCAGTTATTTCTAGTCCACCGGGGAATACAGCCCTCCAGCTCCAGAACTTCAAACTGAGAACTCAGCTGATCGTGGCATCCTCTGGGACTAATCCTCCTTCCGCTTCACTCAAAGCCAACTCTCTGCTTTCCCTGAGGATCACTGTTTATCTGGAAAAGAAACTGGGGTGCTGAAAGGCATGGGAGGGGAGATAAATAACAAGCATGAGCAAACTGCCAAATAAACTGTGGTCAGTTGTGTGCCAGAGAAAAAGAGAGGAAGAGAAGGAGGAAAGCTAAGGAAAATACAAGCTATAAGGATCTGACCTCTAGTGTTGAATACAAGAGGTTGTCAAAGGTCTTAATAACACTTGGGTCAAAAAGCATCCATTGGAATTGTTTATGTCTTCCTTGAACTGAACCCTGGGATTCTCACTAACTAAAATTTAAGAAGGAAACGGAGGCAAAAAGCAGTGTTATGCCTTGGAAGCTGCTGCAAGGGTTGGGCTTTCCTCCAGTCTCCTCTGGGAGAGGGGCTTGCATAGAGATGAGTCCTCAGATGAAGGTCTGAAGAACTGCATTTGCCACTGTGGCACCATATTAAGTTCTAACTTTAAAAGGTTGAAGTAAAATATTTTAAGTGCGGTGTTTTAAATGGAAAGTGGAGATCCAGTTTGAAACATCAAGGGGAGTAGGTTTTCATTTTTATCCTTTTTTTTTTCCATAGAAAATCTTCTTGTTTGGCATTAGCTTTACGTGAAAACTGTGGTGAACTTACTAGATATGAGTTTGGTTTAACCTATTTGGGCTCCTTTGACATTCTGCATAATTCCGCTTCAAGAATTTTCATCTGAACAAGAGAAAATGAGATGAAACTGCCCACTGAAAAACAAAACAAAACAAAACAAAAAGACCCTTTAATGAAGTCTTGGGCACAGATTTGTACGTCCATGTTTGCAAGGTACTGAGAAGTGAATAGAGGACAAGGCATGGAAAAGGATGAAAACATGGAGGAGAAGAGAAGCGGACAACAGAGAAGGTAAAAGGTCTAACAGGATGCAAAGATGGAGGCTCACTTCAGAGAGTAGGCTTCAGGAAAAGAATCAGTTGCAACCCATGTTGGAAGCAAGGAAGACAAGAGACAAAGGAGTGGCTTTATCAGACCTCCAGATGCTCTAGGAACATGTGTCTTATCAGCTGGGAAAGGCATATCTTCAGACCCATACAGCAACTCTAGCTTTTGCAGCAAGGAATATTCCAGAAAATGTGTACCACCAAGGGGTGATGTTGCTGACTGGAGAGCAGAGTGTCGTAGCTGAAAAAGCGAGAGCTGGGCGGAGGATGAGACACTAGCTTTGAGTCCCTTTATTTAAATGACCAAATAAGGAAGAATCTAGCTTAAGCTACAACATGCTGTATTATTCTTATACAGGTACATGCAACAAAACAGCGTGATGGGAGAAAAAGGAACACAAGGTCATTACTGCATACAACTCTCCCACTCCCCCAGTTAGCAAGGCACGGAGCTATTTGGAAAAATTGGGGTCCAACTGTTCTTTCTCTCTTCTTAGTGAATTTTCTCACCTCCGTTGTCCCAACCCACCACCCACCTTCTGAGAAAACCAAAGCTCCAGTGATTTGTTTGTAACATTTAATTCTTACTTGAAGAGCTTATGTTACCAGGTTTAAGGAAAACAAAGAATGCTAAACAACTTAAACGGCCAACAACTGACAAATAGCAAATAATCAAAGCACCCAATTCAAACATAAATGAGGCCAAGGATTGCCTATTATTCTGTCTTTGCACACTACCCAGAAAACAGGCAGAGGGGGTGCATTCTTGGTCAATCCCTAGGCACTGTCATAATAAACATGATTAATAGGCTATAATTTACCTGCACAAATAATTCAATGAACAAATACAAACAACAAACAAATTTGGGCAGCAGCGATCAGATCTTGAGCAGAATAAAGCAAATTCACTAAATAAATTGGTATCAACTAGTCCTAGTAATTGCATTCCATCTCCCAGAATGGCTCCTGGATTACTTACGGAGCCCGACCGCCTGCCAAACATTTTACAGGCTATGTCCATTCTGTGCCTACGAGAGTGGATTCACTGCCTACACCCAAATCACTGAGTGCTTGCATTTGCATTGACATTTTTATGGGGCTTTCTAGCTTTGCAAGTGTTTTCTAAGGGGTAAAGTTTAAAATAGCTCCGGTCCTCTCGTAATATTCCTGATTAAGTAACAGGATCAGACTAGGTTTTGCATTCTTTCAGCCACAGAAATGACTTACTGGGGGCATTAAAACAAGAGCCCCTGGAGAAACACATGCACAGATTATAGATAAGCCCTCAGCACTACATTAGCTTTCCTTGTTATTTGCTCTTCCCGTTTCTCGGTTGTCCTGGGTTTTGAGCTTGAGTCACAGCTCAGCAGAGACCCTGGAAGTCTGTGCTGTCTTTAGCCAGCTCTGAGAAGTGAGTACCTCTCCTCCACAGACCAGAGCTCTGGTCTATTTTGTGACTCCCAAGCAGAGCTCTCGCTCCTTGGAAGAACTGCTGAACGCAGCTTTCCTGGGCCACGCATCCTCCCTCCTCCCCGCCTCAGCCGGGCAGCAGTGCCGAGCGCGGTGGGTAAGCGCAGGTTCCACGACAAGGTAAGATAAATGGAGAAACATGCGCTGCAAGAGATGTTTATTGAGTGAGATGCTAAATGAATAACCCAATCAATGCTGTAATATTTAATTCAATACAAACTTCAGATTGAGAGTGTTCCCCATTTATTTTGTGCTGTCGCAGAAATTGTCGTTCGTTAGAGCAGGGCGCTGTCATTAAGGGGAAGAGGTTTCCAGCAGGGAGGGGCTGGCTCCAGGCTGTGCAATGGGTACAGCCTTTGCAAGATGGTGAGCAATGGAGAGTTTACTTCCTTCCTTCTCTGCTAGGGACTTTGGGGAAGGCAGGAGACATTGTGCTCTTCTGAAATGCTCCCACCCTCTGTAATTCCTTGTGCCAGCATAATATTTTCTCCACGTGGCGAGGAGCCCTTTGCAGCTGTGTCTATACCCTGGACTATTTGGATGTGCCAACCATGAGTTTAAACCACTCTATTCTCTCCCTCTTCTGGGCTCCCTGTTCCCTGCTGGGACGCTGCCACCACTCACGTTCTCCTTGGAGGGCTGCAGTCAGGGATGGGAGGGTAAGCAAGGACCTGTGACTGCGTCCTGGGAACTCGGGCAGTGCCAGTTACGCAGCAAAAGGAGCAAGGGGAGGCAGAAAAACCCTATTCCTGGTAGTCCTGGACTGTCGACCTGCCCTCGCCACGTGCCTCCTCAGCGTGTCAATGCACGCATCTCCTCAGCACTGAGAGGAAACGTCAAGGTCAGCTGTGGTGTGCCAGCACACCCTGCCTGCACTTGGACCAGCCGGCAGCCAGCCCTGCCTGCTGGCATGCCATCCTGCCTCACCCCCGGCACGAAGTGCTCACCCTCTAACACACGTGCATTGGGATGTCATGGCAGAGGTTGCCAGCTGGCTGGGCACCCCTTGCTTGTGACAGGTGGCACGTTGTCTCTAAATCATCCTGGCCATCCTTATTCAGTGCACCTGGCACCCTGTCCCCCACATTTATCGCTGCCACTCTCATAGATCTCAAACCATCTGGTACAGCTCTAACTTGTCCTGTGCTTGATGGGTTTCCTGAGCGAAATACTCGAGTGAGTGGTGCCTGCAACTCCTTCCCTCTCCCATGCTGCCTCTGCCTGTTGTTATTCTCTTTGGCCTCTGTCACTGGCCAGGTTGTGCCAAGATCCAGGATGATGTTTAAAGCATATCATGTCATCATTGAAGCCCCATCTTTGAATTGGTCTATTCTCTTTTTCCTAGGGATTTACATGAAAGCAGCCCCAGGTAGCTCAATACTGATTTCCACATGAGCGTTTGAGAAATGCATTTGTTCCAGCAGGTCAAATACCTTCAGTGGATGTTCTTCAAAGCCAGCTTCACTCTTGAAGTGATCCCAGTTAGTTTATTCATTCCCTTCTCAAAGTAAGTCCTTCGTTCTTTCTTCTGCCTCTCTCTTTGCTCTCTCAGGCAAGTGCTTAATTATCCCCCCAAGTGTTGCTCAGGTGAAGCAGCTGAAAGCTGTGCTTAACATGTCCTCTGATTACCCGCAGAGGACTAATGAAATAAGGACAGATTTAGTGAGTCTGGATACACATGTGTTTGCATGCTCATTTAGTTCTTTTAGTTCTCCCCTCACAAAGGAAACTAAATCCTGCTGGCCCCTGGTGAACTTCTCCACTGCTTTTGGGGAGCTGGCATGGGCACAGCGTATGATTCTGTCAAGCCTCAAGTGCTCGGAAGGTTTCTAATTCAACGTAATTTACGAGAAACTGTTTTGAAAGGAGAGCACAAAACCTCCATATTAATTGGGGGTGATCTAGAAGGCAAAGCATCTGTCAACGCGGAGATAACAATGTATGAATACAAACAGAAGCAACCCCCTACTCCCCTTTTCTATCTATATCTATCCATCCATTCATCCATTCTAACTCTCCCTCCCCTTCTCACTTCTCTTTTTTTTTGTGGCTGCAAGAATTCATGTTTCATCCACATTTCAAAGGCTGGTGAGTAACCAGAACTTTGTCTGCATCTTCATTTTAAACTGAAAAAACAAACAGCACCCCCTCAGCCCCCCTTCTCCCAGTCTGTTCCTGCTAGAAACATAGCAACGAGCACGCACGGCTTTCTGCAGGCAGCCTAGTTTGCATTTAATTAGTTCTGTGATATCCTAAACTTCTTTCAACCTCCGCCCCCAGAACATCGCTGTAGAAATCCTCACTCCGGGAATGGCATGATGGAGCTGTCAAAAACCCAGCATCTGTGCCAGGAAGTGTTTAGAGCACTTGGATTCCTGAATCGGGACACGACTTGCCTGGAATATGCTCTGCTACCAGGAAAATGAAGCAATGTAATACGGTGCAGAGGAACAAAGATAGGAAATCTCAACACCATTTTATAAGCTGGGACAAATGAGGCAGACATATGAAGCTACCTGCTCTCTGAGCATCTGTCTGGTGTATCAGTAGCCATGCCAGGACAGACGCCTGCTCTCCTCTGCTGGGAGGAGACAAGGGTTTTCCAAGGTGAGGAGGAATCTTGCGGGACAAGCAGTCCTAATTCCTAGCATCTTCTTTTCACAGCCATGCATCCCTGTGCCAGCTGTGAGTCTCATCGCAACAGGGCTTATATTCTCATGGATCACCTTTAGGTACTCAGCCCAAGGACACTGAACAGAAAAGGCAGAGTAAATTAACACTGGAGGAAAGAGGTTTGTACAGACCAGTAAGGTAATGTCTTCTGGGGACCCTACACTTTGTCAACTGGACCATGATCAATAAACCCCCCTGCTTCACCTTGCAGAAAACACCACCTCCAGCTCCATACAATTACCACTAGCTCCACCAACTCCAACCCAGACCTGGGCCCTGCCTCCAAGGCGTCTGCTTGGACACTGTACCAGGAGTTACCAAAAACGGCAATGTGATCAGCATGTGACTGAGTCGAGCTGGCTGCTGGGAATCCTTCCCCTTTCTATTTATTTTCCCTCCACAGACCTGGATTGCCATCCACAGATCAATCATTCCTGCTCTCCCCTCCTCCAAGACAACAGGGGTTTCCCAAGACAGTGTCAATCTCAGTGACTGTCCGCGGTGGTCGATGGGACAGTCACCGTTTCTCCCCTGAGCAAAGCCTCCCTGTTCTGTCCGGTTACCCCTAACCCATACCTGAGAAGTGCTAGCCACAGGGAAGCTTCTCACAGTTGCCTGCATTTCTGCTAGCCACAGCAAAGCCGAAAGCTGGAAAGCAAGCAGAGCTAAAGCAGGCAGAGCTAAAGCAGGCATCGATATTTTTAATCGCTCCGTCAGCCCACTAACCCTCTTTGATGCTTCAACCAAGCTTACAGTTGGCAAGAGCATTGCTGACAATGGTACCGGCACGTAGAGACGGGTCCTTTTTCTGTAGGTGACCAGGGCAATGGAGCTTCTTGCTCTGGCCATCCAGAACCTCTCAGCCGGGGAGGCAGCCGCGCTCACCGCCAGGGCTCTGCGAATTAAAGCACAGGGAGCATTCTCCTCGTTCAACAGTTCCTCCCTCCCACCCCCTGCCACTCTGCTGCTGTTAAACTCACTGCAGCTTCAGCTGCTTTATCATCTCATTTGCTTTCTGATCTGACACGAGCCTGCCATGCAGCTGATCAAAGGCAGAAACCAGAGTGCAGCCGGGCTGAGCAGCCCCAGAATTCAAACAAACATGTCACTTCCCATCTCTGTATGTTAGACAACTTCACTTCTTTCTGTTACTGCCTCTTTTAATCTCTCCCTCCACACATACACACCCCCCCCTTTGCTTTCTCTTCATCCTCTACATTCATTTCCCGTGCTCACATGCTGTCACCCTTTGCCCTTCCTTTCTTGATCTTTCCCATCACTTTTTCCCCTTGCCTCCAAAGTCCCTCTGTCTGCGCTCATTCCTTCCTTCTCTCTCTTTCTACTCTTCCCAGCATGTTCACATTTTTTTACCTGATTGCTTTGGTTTCTGCCTCTTCCTCATTCTTTTTGGAGACTCTACATAGTTTCACAGGAGCGAAGTCACTTTTTGCGGCACAGAAGTAAGGTCCCAGAAGGGGTATTTTTTTCCTTCAAAGCCATGGGTATACTATTATTGGTATCAATATTGTCTTTATACATGTCCCTTGAATCAGTAAATGATTCTCCTACCATGAAGTCTTTCATGGATCAGAAGCCTCTCAACACTTGAAGTCCAGTGCAGGGAAAAAAGAAATTCAGAGGTCCATTCCTGCAAGCAAGCAAGGAAGGAAGAAAGAAAGGGAGAAAGGAAGAAAGAGAGAGAGGATGAAAGAGGGGAGACAAAGGAAAAAGAGGAGAAAAAAGAAAAAGAGAAACGCAAAATGCCAAAAGCTATTTGGACTTTTGGGGAGGTTGACAGACAGTAACTACAAGCGGTTCAAATTGAAAACTTTTCATATAACCTTGCTGAATTCCATTTTAGCATAATCCTCAGTAATTCTTGCATCTCAGGCTGAACTAGCAATCCTTGGAATGTCTCTTGTAGTTCTCTCCATCACTTGCACAGGACTACAAATTAACCTTAATTCTGGATTTGGGCTCACATTTCTATATTTCAGTCTGCAGAAGGAGACCAGTTCAGACCTGTTTAGGTTAGGAAATGAGTGTTGAGTCCGATCCCTTATGGCAAGCCCAGGTTCCTGTCCCTGATGGTAGACAGACCACATACGTTAGAGAAGGGCATAGGAATCACGTGTGAGGCAGGTGAGAGAATTTTGCCTCCTCTTCCCTACACATTAGGGCTCAGCCAAGCTTCAAGGGTTGGAAACGATGTTCCAAGGCTCAAACTAATCTGAAAAATTTGTATTGAGATCTGAACATCTCTGAGGTCTTCAAGCAGGCATTTTGGTCTACACCCAGCTTGATTAAAGTATTGCTAGATTCAATTAACTGAAATATAATGGGATTATTTCACAACATGCAATCTGATTTTTTTTTTGTTACAGTAAAGTGAGCGAGCAGTGATTACAGGGCTTAGTACATCAGGCCTTGCTGTTCCACTGGAATCAAAAAGTGACATGAAATTAGGTCAATTTAGCCAGAATTTCTTGGGGGAGGCTAGGAGTGGGGAAAAATATCTCTGGTTTTCCTTCATAAGATTATTTTTATAGATAGATGATTCTAGAAAATGTATTCCATAGCACATTATATAACAGAAGAAGAGTTTAAATGAAAGACTCTTCATTTTCATCAAAATAAAATACACATTGAATCAAGTGTTAAATGCACAAACAAAATCGTTTCCCCAGAGTATTCTCTAATAGAAAACATCTTTCAAAAATTAGGGCTTTAATTCCAGTTCCACGTCAAGCCCATATCTCAAAAATCTGAATCCTGGGTGTGGATGGTCAGGAGTTTTATTTTGCTAGATACTGCCTCTGGGAACGATGGGCAGCACCAATGCCAGTCACAGGCTGTGCAGCAGGCACCCACCCGTGTGATACAGCTATATCCAGCCTGGGAGTGACTTCCAACAGACTGACGGTCCAGGGACTGCATTTTGAAATTCCACCATCCATCTCGCTCCCCCACCTTGGTGAAGTGAAATGGTTGCCACCCACAGGGTCCAGCGAGGAAACTTCCACTTCACTCTGTAACTTTGGACCAGTCCTCATTAAGTCCCCATCTGAGGGCTTTGCCAGCCATGGCAGTCCCAGAGCTGAATAACCAGCTCAGCTCCTAACCGTCAAATTCTCTTGCTTCAAATCATTAAGCAGATTTTATTTACAATATCTTTCTACGTCAGCAGTGCAGATAGTTCTTTTTTGTGAGCAAAACCCGCCTCTTACTCATCTGCATATGCTGTCACACGAATATGCTCTAAAATTTGTTGTCGTCCATCATACTGGGGTACTTTAGCTTGTGGTGTTCCTTTTGAACCTTCTGATGTTTTCAACTGAAGGTGTCTCTTGTGCCATGGGATGCTTAAAAGAAACACCTAAAAGAAAAGAATCCACAATCTATGGTCCCTAAATCCCAAGTTCTCAGCTTAATAATACATTTTCAGCTGTGCAGTTCCAACATTCATAACTAGTGCTGAGAAAATAATTTGCAGCCAGTAATTTGCTGAAAGAATTTAGTCCCTTTCTTTGCTCGCAGATGGTCCCTGAGCAAAATCAAAATTTCCTCGAATGTACTCATTATTTGAAAATACTCAACACATTTTTGGCAGGGCTTTTTTTTTCCCCCTTTAAAAAAAACACCCTTGCAGATTGATCACAAAAGCATTTCTTCTGTATTCCATAGTTAGTATTCTAGCCATGAGCTGCTGGTTTGTTGTGATTAATCACAGGTTCATAGTATGGTTTCCATTCCCCCAGTGGAGGGAAAACAAAACCTCCGTAATTTTTATAGTCAGGTGTAGGCCTTGAAAAACCCCTGGGGCTTTGATTTCCCTTGGGAAAAAGGAGCAGGGAAATTAGACTAGGGAATTTTAACCCTTTTAGTCTCTGGTTCTCCCAGGTTTTTCTAGATCTTTTATAGTACCTACACTTACAGTTTCATGTGTCCTCCATAGAAGGTCTCGCAGTGGTGCAGCAGGGCCACATATTTGGGACCATGTATCCTAATGGCACAACACCACACATAACACCCCCTCACGCTCCCTGGCCCCATGCAGTAAGATCAGCTCACCCTGGACTAGAGTAAAAAGCACCCATGGAGAGGTTGCAGGATGCTGCGCTAGAAGCACATCAGGTATGGGACGAGGTGGAGGGTGCACAGGGATGGGGGTGAACAGAGGAGTGTTCTTCACATTTTTAAGACTGTCAGGCCTGTTTTTTTAAAGAATCACTCCAGCGGACAAATAAATAAGGCTTCAAAAATTGATTGAAAGGCTAGGGTCCATCATTTATATTCTGTTATCTCCTTGCATGCCAAGGAACTACATACAAGGGAGGAACTTAGCATTGCATTTAACTGCATTCATAGCAAGACCTAGAAAAGAGGAGTGCTGTTACTTACAGGCTTGTTAAGGCTACAGTAGACCCACCAATTTCTTATTCTATCCTCATGTTCTGCTCACTGGCTCCTGCTAGCTTTGGGCTGTCCTCCTTTGCTCCTCTAGCTGGGACACTGGAATTCATCCAGGGCTGTCTGCAAGCTGATGTCCTAGAGCTGAAGGGATGGGGCCACAACCTGCTACAAATCCTCTGTGCCGTCCCTTCCATCCATCAATCGTGCTCGTTCTTTCCGTGCTAATATGTGCTACTGATGCAAGCACAGACAGAATTGTGCCACTCTTTGCAGCTGCTTCAGGGAAGAATCGCATTTACATTACTAAATGCAGCTTTCCAGCAAAAACACAGAGTGAAGTCAGAAGACAGCCTTTGATAAGGAAGAAAGAGACTTTAAAACAAATAACCCACATTCACTAACATGTATTCAAATACAGACAAGAGGAACAGTGGTAAAAAAACCCCAAACCCCTGACATTTCTGCTTCAAGCAGCCTTTATCACAGAGCGTGCAGTTTTTATTTTGGCTGTTACCTTTCCTTTTGATAGTCTCTTCTGAATCACTTCTCAAACAGACATTTCTCCACTTCCCCACAGGTACTCTGTGGTGCTGGGGAATGCTGCCTCTTGCGGGTGTACTCTGTGTTAGCCTACCCCAAGCAATGATCAGCTGTAAAGGTATAAAAGGCTTTTCTTCTCCTGGAAGGCATTCTGTGTCCACAGCACAGCTCTGGCAAGAGGTATCGAATTTGACTCAGATCAGGGAGACAGGACAGAGATGCCTGTCTTGCTGCTGCATATATAGATCTATGACAACTTATAAATGTTTTAAGAAAAAAGAAAAAGAGAAGGTTTTTCAAGGGGATGACATTTGCATTCAAATTAATTTAGTATACGGGAGATTCTGTTTGTTAATTGCATGTAGGAAAACACCTCACAAAGCCTTTGTAACTTCTGTGCCAATAGAGACAAAAAAATGAAACACTATGAACTTTTATAAAAGCTAACTTTTTCATGGCTAGAACATTTTCTGTCTATTATAAAGTTAAAAAATAGGAAATTTCCTCAATCACAAAGCAGAGGCTGAATCACTCTGGATTTAGGATTGAAATATAGGGCAAAAATCTCAGTCCAAACTTAGCAGTTCCTTCCACCCCCAACACCATTCACCGTAGACCTCTCTCCCCCAAGCATCAGAGTGTCTCAAGTTCAGATCCAGATGCAAATTCCTTGACTTGTTAAAAAGTCTTACAGTTAGGAAGCCAAAAGAGGACAAATGTTACAGTGTGTGGGCTTAGACACCTCTTGAATCAAGAGGGTAAAAAAAGAAACACAACTTCATTAGCCAATCCTTCCTGTTATTTAAGCTCAAGGTTTATGCCAGACAGTACATGATATTCTAACAAAGGGGAGAAGGATATAGCGAACCCAGGCTTTATTAAGGTCTGGGTGTACATGATTTACTTTTCATTAGATTTACTTAGGAGCTAAATAGTAATTCAGGCAAGAGTTCCAGCCGTGCTTAATACTTTAGTCTTACAACAGAATAATATCTCCAGCATCATTAAAAACAAACATTCAGACGGGAACAAATTAACTCATCTCAATTCAGCCAGCTGCAAAGACCTCCTTTCTATTACTGCCTTTTCAGAAAAATTATGTCAGCCATTGCCAAGTCACCTCTTAAAAATACGTGACTTCTGTATCAAGCCTGTAAGGCCATAAAATTCGGGCCCTTACACCCCAGTGAGGGAGTGACTCCCCGAGGTCCCCATGTTTTCTTGGAGAACGCCCTGCGAGTGGGGGGACTATCTAGTCCACCTCTCCTTGCCACATAGGTGGCACCGGGTGAGCAGTGATCCAATAAGCCACTGTCATAGTTTTGTAGGTCACCGAAAACTGCACAGAGCAACCAGCCCTAAAGTATCTAGAGGTCCAGGTCTTAGCCAGCAGCTTCCAGAGAAGGGCACTTACCCCCACAAATACACTAGGGTATAAAATAAGCAAGGAATGCAGCCTCTGCTTTGACACCCATTTTGTTCATGTGCGATCAAATCCTTTCTATTCCTTTATCCACTGTTCTGTGTCACGATAATGAGCACCTCCAGTTCCAGGCAATACAAAGAAAGCTGCAGAAAGCAACAGCAAAACCCTCGCTTGCTTCCTGGGACTGGCTTCTGTGCTAAAAGCTGGAGCAGTCTCTGCTTTTCCACTTAGAGTTTCTCTGATGCTTTCTGACTAAACAAGAACAAGCCTCATTTATTCTTAGAAAAGTTGCTGGGTCACCCATAAGCCCAAATTTAAGTTATGGTGGAAAAGGCTTTTCTGCATACTGCATCTGAAAACTGCCCACTCTCAAGTCCTACTTCCTATCCCAAAGCACTTTGAGGAAGTTTGGATACACATCTGAACTTTTCAGCTTGATGTAGTCTCTCCCTGTGACTCATAGAAATGTTTCCATGAATATTTAATTTTTTTACGTTCCAAAAGAAAAAAAAAGGCTTAAATAGGGAAAGAAAAGACTCAAACAAATACTATAGCTGCCAACATCTTGTGACAGAAAGTCAATAGCTTTTAAATCTGCATAAAATTACATACATTTCCATGAAATTACCTGCATTTGCATATAGTGATGCTTGATGCTACAAGGGACTTGCAGCTCCTCCCCAAGACTCCCCAAATCCTGGCTTCTCCCACTGGCCCAGCAATGCATTAATTCTGCCATCCTTGAGCTCTGAAGGCACTGAGAAAATCCAGAAGGGAATTGCTGAGGCATTTCCACAGTCCAGTGGAAATTCCTGTCTGACCAGGGACATGGGCCAGCAGCTTCTGGAAATCTGAGACGTCTCTCCCTTTCCCCTTCCCCATCTCTTCCTCTCCTCCTAGGCAGTCCCAGGAGGAGGCTGAGGAGGACAACTTCTAGCAGGTAGAAGAAAGTCTGTCCTCCTTCTTGTCCCTGTTCCTCACTACATACAACAAGCGGATGGTGCTCATAGCATCACCAGCTAGGTGTTGTCTCCAGTCCTTGAGGGGATCAGGGATTCCCCTCAGGCCCTCATGAGCTGGGCCAAGGCAACCCACTTGCACCCTGTGCAACACCATGTATTGGGGAAGAAGGGAAATAGGTTCTGGTGGTAAAAATGACCAGCCCTAGGGGTTTCTGGAGTGCATGGAAGGAGAAAAGACTGTCCCAGAGATGGGGAGTGTCTGCAGCTGGAGCCGAGGGCAAGTTTGAAAAGGCATGGGCAACCACAAAATGACAGAATGATAGGGGTTGGAAGGGATCTCTGAAGATCATCTAGTCCAACCCCCCTGCCAGAGCAGGGTCACCTAGAGCAGGTTGCACAGGAAGACGTCCAGGCGGGTTTTGAATGTCTCCAGAGATGCGGACTCCACCACATCCCTGGGCAGCCTGTTCCAGTGCTCTGTCACCCTCAAAGTAAAGAAGTTCCTCCTCATGTTTAGGTGGAACTTCCTATGCTTGAGTTTGTGTCCATTACCTCTTGTCTTGTCACTGGGCACCACTGAAAAGAGCCTGGCCCCATCCTCCTGACACCTGCTCTTTAAGTATTTATAAGCATTGATCCGTCTTCTCTTCCCCTCTCCAGACTGAAAAGACCCAAGTCCCTCAGCCTTTCTTTATAAGAGAGATGTTCTAGTCCCCTAATCATCTTTGTAGCCCTTTGCTGTACCCTCTCCCTGTCCTTCTTGAACTGGGGAGCCCAGAACTGGACACAGTACTCCAGATGCGGCCTCACCAGGGCACAGTAGAGGGGGAATGTGACCTTGCCATGCTCTTCTTGATGCACCCCAGGATGCCATTGATTTTCTTGGCCACAAGGGCACATTGCTGGCTCATGGTCATCCTTCTGTCCACCAGGACTCGCAGGTCTTTTTCCACGTAGCTGATCTCCAGCAGGTCAGCCCCTAACCTAAAAGCCAATGCTGGCTTTTATTTCCAGGCAGAAATGTCTCCAGAGTATCACAAAGAAAGGGGAACCCCAGCTACAAATTGTCTGATTGAAGGACTGCTGTCACAAAACATTAAACCGCAGCATTTCCCAGCTGCTGTGATGGCTGGTATACCTTCATGGCCCTCTAGCCCTGCGAGGCTCCCCTTGGTTGTGTCAGTGCAGCTATACTGGTGGAGAGAGCCCAGGAACCCCAGTTCACATTATGGCCCCCTCACTGGGAGAGCCACCGAGGCTGTGGGTGCAGTGTGCCAGGGTGGAGGTGGGAACCACCTGCCAGCAACCTTAGTGTAACTGGAAATTGCAACCTTAGAGTCTGGGGTCAGACAGATATCCTGTGTTTTTCACCACCTAACAAAGACCAAGGATAAGCTTGGTGAGCAATTCCTTCCTGCGACAGTCTCCAGTTGTGTTTCTAGCAGATAGATGTATTCTAGAGACTGTCCTGCTGGCTGAACGGACTGCTGGGCATCATGGAGTAACCTATGCCCAGGACCAGCGAGCACCCTGAACGGACAGCTTCTTCCATGTTCCTTCCTCAGGTTAGGGAGAGAGCAGGACATGAGGAGCTGAAGGTTTTATTTTTTTCCTGCCTTCTCATTTCAGACCCTCAGCCCAACAGCCAAAGGTACTGTTTGATGTGCTTAGGTTTCCCCTGGTGACATTTGCCCACTAAAAACTGAACCCAAACCCACCAGCCTCCTTTCACAGAGGCCAAGAGACAGGTGAGTAATGAGTTGGATCAAAATGGGGAGTGCTTTGTATCCCACGCCCAGGCCCTGGCCTCCCTGTGTGTAACTGCTTTTGAGATATATTTGGTAACACACCGAATGTATTTAAAGGGATTGTGGAACTGGCCAATTTTCATGCTAATTAAAGTGCAGGAGATGGAAGTGAGCTGTTTGAAATACATTACAGCACCGAGGAAAACATATTGTGCGCTATCTCATATTTTTCAAGAGCCCATATTCAAATCCACTTTCAATCTGTGTGCACTGTGCTTCTGCTGCTGCCTGCGCTACCAATCCACAGGCAGCGTCCATCCTGCCCCTGTGCTGGCCCAGCCTCCGGCATGGGATGGACCTGAATGCAGAGCCTGTCCCTGGGGACAGAGAGAACTAGGTCAGTGGCTTGGAAGGAGCTGGAGCGCCGGACTCCCACATGGAGGGTAGGCGCGGAAGGGAGAAGATTACTAATCTCTACAGACAGCATAGCCAAAGGGGACAATATTTAAATTTCCCACAGCGGATGCTCACAGAGGAGAGAGCCCAAGCTCACAACGGTGTTTCTCTTGCAAGGACGGGGGAAATGTGAGGTTCAGTTAAGTGTCTGAGGGAAGGGAAATCGCATACAGAAAGGCATTTGCAGACCATGTGAGCACCCTTTCCTCGCCTCCCTAGATAGCTACTTGGCCAGGTCACAGACGCTCACAGGTAGACAAGAGCTAGACCAGCATCTCTTAGCAAGGGACACAGGTGTAGCTTTGACCTGGATTTCAGCCGCTCAGGCTGCATGAGCTGTTTATCTAATACAGAGCAATTTACTTACCTGGCAGGTCTGTTGAGACCAATCGTTTTGTCCTATTTGCCAAGATGAGTTTAGCAACCCATTTCTTTTTGGGACATTAAATACTGCCCTTTTTTTAATACACAGTTCCTTCCTCAACAGGAAGAGACCCCTTCAGAGACCACATTCATGTGTATGAGCTCATCTCAGTGTCTGGGTTGGGAAAAATCTGCATGTAAATTGATGGGAACATCCTTGTGTACTTCCCAAGGTAGCGAGGCATGTCCAGCAGCCCTCCAGTTCATGTCTGCGTGTACCTTTGCCTCCTTGCAGATGGTGGCTGGCAGAGGGGATGAGCTCTCTGTGCACACACCTTCATTCCCCCCAGGAAGACTGCAGAGAGAAAGGTCTGTTTCTATGTAGATGCACTGTAGGTATAGGACTCTCATCTAGGCATGATTGCTTGTATGTAGGAATTACTTGGCCGTTTCCTTCTGTTTTCATCTCCTGGCCTGCTCTCACTGTCCTTTGGATAGAGTGGCTGCAAGAATATTTGTCCCTGGGGCTGGGAGCTACCAGGCTGCACTGTCAAGTGCTGAGCAGTATTTCCTCACCTTCATGAGGAAATACGCTTCTCTAAATATTTTTCTGACTCCCTGACAGCTTTTTGACAGAACATCCGCTCCCCTGTTTACAGTAGCATTCAGTGGCAGAAGACATCTCTATCAGGGGACCCTCTCCTTTGCAAGCAAAGCCCTGTTCCCTGCTGGCAACAGATCTCCCCTGTTTCAGTTCAGATCTGAGTTTTGTCGCCTGCGTTATATTCTGTGAGGACCTCATTTTCCAAGCCAGAGTTTGGAGAGACAGCTGCCCTGAGGCTGGTATGCAGATAGCAAAGGTTAGGCAGCAGCAGGTGAGGCGGTAGAAAAGAGAGGTTCTTCCCACTTCAGCTCCACCAAAGGATGGAGGAGGTGGATTAACAGCAAAAAGAGCAAACCCCTGTTCTTGTGAAATAAAGGCAAGTGTCTCTCTTAAATGTTAATTGAGAAGTTTTCCTTCCTCCAGAGTCTGGCAAGTCATGTGTGTGGGGGTGGGAGTAAGACAGGAATTACCTAGGAATACCTGGGAACACCCTGCAATCCCAGGGATCATGTGGTTTTGGAAGTGGCAGCAGCTCTTAGGAGGCAGCTGAAGTAAGCCAAGATGACATGTGGGAGTAGGGGAATTAGCCAGCCCTGTCTGATGCTGTTTCAGCTTTCTGGTGTCAGGTCCAGCTGAAGTCCTTGCCTTTGGAGAGAAGCCATCACCAGTCCATTGGATCAGTTTCTGACTTAGCTCTATCAAGGTGATGTGGCTGACTGATCAGTGCAGTAACGAATTTGTAGAGAGATGTCTGAATTAAGTCATCCCTAAAGAGTCTCTGAAAGAATAGCCTGGTTTCACGAGCTTGTGGTAGACTAAGCCTTTTAATAAGAACAATATCTAGATTGCCTTTGTGACATTGGAAATCACTGAGTGCTTAAACTCTGCTTTACCGGTTCCTGTCAGTTTACAGTGGTAAATCTGTGATACCACAGTATCCCAAGTGGTAAATAGGAGTGCTTGCAGGAATGAAGCACTGATTAATAGAGGATTCCCACTGAGTCTCATGGACCGGAATATAACAGGGTTGGCAGGGACAGTCTGTGAATCAGGTTCACTTTGAAGTCAAAAGTGGGGTGCCGACAAGATTTCTTCTGCAGTGTCTTCTCCATGTAAAGGAGAGCAGGGCCTTTGCTGATGCTGGTGGTATTCGTGTTATTTTGTCCTGCTCAAACAGAGGGTTGAGAAGAACCATCTATGTATGGTAAGCTCAGCGACTTACAAGATCCTTCATGTTCCAAAGACGGTGAGGAAGTTAGAAGCCCCAGAATCTCAGTAACTTCAAGGCAGCTTTTCCCAGGTCTTCATGCTTTTTACGATGCTCAGATTAGGAACACAAATAGTTTTGCCTCGAAAAGCTGTCTCTCTGGCAGAACCACTGATACTTGTGTTCAGAGGCAGCACTGTGTGCTGAGTGTCACCCAAAGGAGGGAGGGGAGGAGAGATGCTCTCCTACAGGATTTCTGGAAGGCACTGCCATTGTTCAGAGTGCAAGTGGGCTGAGGAGCTTAACAGATGGCTGCAGTGAGACATGGACTCTCTACAGATGGTGAATTCATTCCCTCAGAGATCAGTGGTGGGCTGGATGACAGCCCAATATGGTTGCAGACTCCAAAAGCCTGTATTACCCCCACACACCCTGTTATCATGACATTTTCCTCTTTGGAGAAGGCAAAGGGATTTAGAGAGACAGACACAGACATATACATGGGTAGGGAGAAACCAGATAAAATGGCAGATGGCATAGAAACAGGTCTGTATCCCTCTGAGAGGCTGTCAGCATGGGAAGAGAGGGTGGAGCAGTTACTTCTCACTGGCTTTCCTTGTGGACATCCTTTCTACTCCGTGGACATCTGCAGGATGGGGCGCCTTGGTTTTCAAAACATAACTTTCATAGGCACTGGATCCAAGGAAGCAAAATCCCCAAGGATGGCATCTCTGAGAAAATCTCCCAAGAAGCCCTTTTCCTGAAGGTTCTGTCTTGAAACCACAGTCACACTTTTAAACACTGGCCAGCACTAGTTACAATGGTCTTCTGGCTGGATTTTTTGCAACCAGCTGTTAAAAGGCTGGAAGCCTTTTCCAGAATTGATCAAATCAGTGGAATTAGACAGCAGATGACTTCCTGCTGTGAGCAGCCTCAGATTTGAAGGGATCCCCACCTTATCCCTCTCATCCCAAAACAGAACATTAAATCTCAAATTTCCCATCAAATAAGCAGTTAATCAAGTTTTATCAAGGGAAATTGACTGGCTTCACAGCTTTTTAAAAGTCGAAACAGAAAAGTATTTGAAGCCAGAAATAGCATACAGGAGAGTTTACATTTTTTTCTAGCTTCTTTTTTTTTTTAATCAGGTAAATTTTTGAAGCCTCCTCCAGGTGATATTTCAGAAATGCGACTCTGCAAGATGTCACTGAGTCCAGAGTTTAGGAAACCGCATCCTCATTCATTTCAGGATGATCTTGGGCTACTTAATGATGGTGGTGGATAATACCAGGAAGCTCTCTGGAAACGCTCAGCTTGGATGCAGTTCCAGGTTCCACAGTGAACACATAGCTCAGAGAATTATCTCAGCAGTCAGCATCCATTGACTCACAGGAAACCTGACTCACAGCCGTTCATGTAAACGGTATCTACGAAATTTCCTTTTATTTCTGTATCTCCCTATAAGCTTATAAGTTGATACCCATAGGGACTAATGTCATATTATCTCAGGAGCAAGCTTAACTTCAGCGGGCTGGTATTCAGCAAACCACCCAAGTGGGGCGAAGGTCTGGATTAGAATGCGTCTCCTGACAGCTCCTCTGCCCGCAGCCCCGGGGCTTGTGGGCTGAGCAGCACAGCCCTTGAAATTCACTTCCTTCCAGTTTAACAGAGCGTCTACGAGGAAGTTTCACAGGAGCAGCTATTCCAAAAGACACTGCTGCTAGTTCTGGTGGCAGAACAGATCTTGTGATTCAGCATTCAACACCTTCTCTGGAAGCTCTGAAACAACTCTAGAATAGTCCCTTCGCAAAAAGAAAAAAAGAAAAAGAAAAGAAAAAAAAAAGCAAGAAGGCATTTGAAGCATGCAAGCAGATTTGTAGATCTGAAAAAAATACAGAGGCTATGTCTTGCTGAATATAAACTTGCTGGTGCAAAGATCTTAGTCTAAAGTTGATGGAAAGGCCCCTTGTGTTACATTGCTTCCTTGCGCTAAAGGGGTGTTAGAACACCTTGCAGGATCAAGCACAATATGAATGGTAAATCCTAGAGCTATATATATGAGTATGGAAATACCACACTGGTAATATTGTTCCCAGGATGCTATATTTTGGGGAAAAATGCCAATGTAGCAGTGCAAATTGATCCCCAGTGGCTTTGGCAAGAGGTTCTGGGATTATTCCAGAGGTATTACTTTTAGCTTGGTCTCTCAAGTCTGCTAAATACTTCTCAATATGAAAACCATAATACCATGATGTTAAGATGCTAAAACCATGTGAAGAGAAAGTGGGGCAGGGAACTTAAAAGCAGAGAAAGCAGACATCTCCCCGGTCATGCTCCTTTACCCTTCCCCAGCCCTTTTGTTCCAGGGTATTTCCCACCAGTTTCCCAGTTTCACCTTTAAGCAGCCAAGCACTGGAGCCACTGCAGCAAAACATGCTGTTGTACAGCCACTAGCCCCTTGCTCTTCTCAGGGAAAATCCTCCTCCCAGAGGACTGCTTCATTTATTTCATTTGTCTCCTTTCCATCTCCCACCCTCTCCTCAGGGGAATACAACCCAGGCAGATAAGCTAATGAGACAATTAGCTCTCCGCTCCCTGATTGAAGGGCCCTTTATTTCCCTAACCAGCCAAGCCAATTCTCAACATCGTGAGTGCTTGACTTTATTTCTGCAAAGTGATTCATCTTCCCTCTTGCTCATATATAAACCTACCATAAAAGAATATTATTAATGTTGCCAAGTCAAGCGCTTGCTTGTTAGCAAACACTTAGACCTAAGCCTGTTTGGGGAACCTTAATTCACCCTCTTCCGCTTCGCACCTCCCCACAATTCACCTTGCATGTGTATTTTACCAAGGCCTTTAATAACCTAATCCTAGCGTGGTGTACAGAGAGCCCATTCCACACTCAGCACACCTGTTGGGCAGTGATCTATGCAGACCCATGAGCTAGCCACTATTTTATTTTTCAGTTATACACTGGGTTGCCTTGCAGCTTTACTTGCAAGAGATTATTGCAATGCAGCATGAAGGCTGGGTACAGCCACAATACAAGAATCATAGTGAAATATAACCCAGCACACCAAAATCACGTTTTATAAAAACAGCACCTGCTGGAAGTGTTCACTGCAAACTCTGGCAGAAGGAGAAGATTGAGGTCTGAGACAAATTTAAGAGCTTTTCCTGTTTCCCTTCAGCCCAAAGACTCTACTGCCAGGTGATCTCACAGCAGCCCTTATACTTCAACTTTACCTTCTTCTACCTTCAGGCCGGTACGGAGAGGAGATGGCTCAGGGAACTGCTTAGGAAGGACTGCTCTGTCTGCGCCCTGTCTGGCAAGGGAGGCAGCGGTGCCCGGTTGCTCCTCTGACCCTGTGCCGTGGAGAGACAAGCAGGCTTTCAGAGCCCTAGCTCCTCTGAGGTCCTAAACTGAGATGTAGACCCGAGGTAGTTGGCTTGATTTGGCCTCTATATGTGGGGAAACGCAACAGTGGAGTTTAATAGGCCTGCAGGACCTGCTCAGTAGCAGCATAAGGTCCCCGTTTTCCTCTTATGCCCCTGCCACCCACTCCCATTGAGCCGTATAACCAGTTGTGACCATGTCACAGAGTAGTGTGGAAGTTGTAGGTGTCAGAGTATTAGCCACTCATCAGCCTTTCATTGGCAGCACCCTGCCCACCAGGCTGGGAGCACAGGGATGTTTTAGTTGCTCCTGTTTCTATGCCGAGTGGAAAAGAGACAAATGGCAGATTACCTATGCTCGAAGTATCACTGTTAACTGTTGGATCAACGTTCAATGTTGGTGGCTGATCACGTCCTTCAGGGACATGAGATGCTTTCCAGTGTTATATGATGCACGCGCTGTTCAACACTTACTACGTCATGATTGATAATTTAAGCTGTCATATCTTTTGTTGATTTCTTGATAGAATGTCTCCCCAGATTCCAGTAAGAGCTTGCAGTGTGGCCTCAGAGACACATCTGTCTAAGAGCATCCATGTCCTCTCCCCTTTTGCATGCAGTTGCTTGTAAGGAAGGGAAAGGGAAATGGAATGATGGAAGCCAATGTCAAAGCTCTCGCTAGATTCATTTTTTGCTTAGTCAAATCTAAAAAGGGCCCTGAATCCAGGATAACCTCAATAACCAGATTATTTTAGCCCCAGCCTTCTTCCTTGCTCCTGGTTCCTTTAGTGATTCCTGAAAACTCACAAATGTCCTGCCGCAAGAGAAAGAAAAAGACTCCTGCACACCCACACAGAAGAAGATAACTGTCAGTTTTATAATGCATCACTCTATTCAGACATATCAGCATTTTTTCCCCCAAATTTCTGTTCAGGCAGAATTTGAAGGCTTCGTGCTTTTATCCAGAATTTATAAGTGCATGAACAGTTACAGAGCAGCCGCAAGCCTACACGTCATGCACCCTAGTCCTAGCAACTCATGGAAGAAGGCTCAATGCAAAATACATTCCCATTGTTTCCACTTGGGATCTCCCAGACAAGTAGGTGGCAAGCCTAGCTATTGCACCACTGAACCTCTTTACTTTAAATCCATGCTTGAGTGCATTAGCTCTCCTCAGCCATGCCGAAGCCCAATAGATGCAGATGGACTTTTGTTGCAAAGCTTCCAAGAACAGTGTAGTATTTTAAACATTTGACTTTAAAGACCTAAAGGGGTGGATAAGAGGTCTTGGATTCATAGAAGTACAGTACATTTGCAGATAGATTCAGTGGCTTCTGCCCAGCCAGGATTCTAGGGAATAAAGACCAAAAGTTTGCAGAAACAGTTGAGATGGCTTTGGAAAAAAGCCCTGTACTCTTCCACTCTTTGACAGATGCAGCGCAGCAAACAGAGAGTTAAGGCTTTTCCCCTGCTACACTGCAGCAAAAATGAGAGATTTAAATAGACTGAAAATGTAAATCCAACATTTACTCCATAGACAGAGTGAGGCAGAGCGGAGGGGAGGGGAGTGAGGGAGGATAGATGATCATTGGATGTGTGAGAAGAGAGATGCATCACATCTAGTATATATTTTATATGTATTAATATTCATACCAGTTCTTTCCTTTCTCCCTCCAGGCTCTGTCTGCTGCTTCAGTTCATCCATCCAGCTTCAAGAGGGAGATGGATCTTTCAGTCCTTTCCTGCAACTTTAAGCTAGAATCCAAGCGTCAAAGTAGCACGCAGTTCCCTTCTCAGGAGGAACATACCAGGGAGATGTTGTAGAGATATCTACAGCCACAGGTCATCCTAAGAGAAAGCAGAGCTTGCAAGAGGGGTCATCTCATGCTCCCCTGGACAATCAGAGATCTCCTTGATCTGTGACATTTAGGAAGAGGAAGTACGGAGAACGATACAAGTTCTTCCCAAGTCCAGAGGGAACACCACTGCTTTTAGGGATGCACAGAGCTTTAAGAACTGCTGTCCCATATCTGAAGGTCTGGAAGAATGCATGGGGCAGAGTCATCAGCATGTGCATGGTCTTCAGATATGGAATTTGGGAATGGAGATAACCATACCTTTGGAAAGAGGGTGTGCTCTGTGATTGTGGAGTGATGGTAATCAAGTCCTGTAAAAAAACAGTATTGTCTTACATTGGTTTGGAAACAAGGAAAGCCCCGGTCTTGAGGAAGGATGGAGTCAGGTGGCTGGGACACTTAGCTGCCTCTAAAATGACATCCAGCCTAGAGACAACAGCATCAAGATCAAGAAGTAATATACAGGTGATAGTGCATGAGAAGAGAGTTTCAATTTGCTGAAAAGAAGATGAGGCTGAAGTTTATGCTTAAAGGCTGCTGCAGTATTTTCATTCCAACAGTACTGAAGATTGTCATGAAAAAAAATCCATTTTCCGAACTGTGTTCAGAAGAGAGACAGTAGCAGTCCTGGAAGACTGATGTTTCCCTCAAGACTCAGGTGCTTCAAACTAAGAAAACTTGATGGCAGTGCTTAAAAAGCACTATGCGCCCCAAACAAGCATCACAGCAGAGAAATAAATAGCTCTTAACCAAGCCAAGGAAAGGTGAGATTTAACAGCTTTCTTGCTGGTCTTGCAAAGCTCTTCTACCTGTCATGTTCGTATTCATGCCTAAGGACTCTCTTGGGAATTCTTGCTTTCTATTTGGGAATCAAAAAACGTGGACTTTGATGAGGAAAAAGCTGCAGAATATTTTTCACAGAGAGCAATTTAATCCAGAGGAAGAGACAGGTATTACATGAAGTCCAGCGCATACGTGTGTGGAGTCCAGCACTGAGGGGCAGCCCTCCTGGAAGCCATCTCTGTGTGTTGAGTGGAAGCAGATGCACGCCATGGTCTGGAGTCACTCCTGAGAACACCAAGGAACCAGATTTAGAGGCATGACACAAGCTGTACCCATGTTTCTCCAGCTGAGCACAGAAGGTTTGGACATGCCGTATGTATTTGCACTGTTCTAACATGCAGTGAAAGGAAAAGCCGTTTTACAATTGCAAGGAGGAGGATACCATCCCTTTTTCTTAGCAAACATTGACTCATTTATGTACTGCGAAGGACTGGTCTTCCACTGTGGAACAGCTCCTCTGAATTTTGGGATGCAGAAGCTGGATTTTGATAATCCGGAATGGGTAAAAATCAGTGCAACTATTTATCTTTGGACATAGCAACTGACAGATGTATCCTTATTTTTTTGGAAAAGTGTACAGAAGATTTACCGTCTTTCCTCCCACAGAATCTGACAGTGTTCACAAAATTAGCATCCAGGAGATAAAAGTTCAGACCACAACCGGCTGCCAATTCACATAGCACAATTTAAGTTGGTGCCACTTTACAGGAAGGCTTTTACAGGAAGTGCTCAGGAAGGCTTTTGATCTATGGATGTAAAGTAAGTACTTTTTACCCTTGCCATTACTTGGTACAGAAGGAAGAGATTTTTAGCCTACCATGGAAACACAGATTTGTCAGTGTTGTTTGTATTGCAGTCACATCCAGGGCCTCCCACTGTGATAGATCCTGAATAAACATGCAAGTGAGAAGTCCGTGCCACCTAACAAAGATATCCAAAAGGAAAGAAATGAAACAGCTTGTCCAAGATCATGAAGCAAAGCAGAGACAGAAAACAGCACAGACTCCTTAGTCACGTATACTACTTTGTTTGTGGAAGATGTGTATTTATTGAGGTTATAACTGCTTTACAAATGCAGGCCTTCAGACAAAGGCACTCCCCTTTTGCTGATGGTGTCAACCAGAGATGTATTTCCTGGTTACTTCGTTACTCCGGATGGATCCCTTCAGCA
This sequence comes from Chroicocephalus ridibundus, assembly GCF_963924245.1. Lineage (NCBI taxonomy): Eukaryota > Metazoa > Chordata > Aves > Charadriiformes > Laridae > Chroicocephalus > Chroicocephalus ridibundus. Next base: position 129,504,488 of record NC_086284.1, read on the forward strand.
GTGTCATCCTTACCTACAACTCCTAGACTTGATCCTAATTTAAACACATGAAATCAGAGATGGGTCTGAAGTCTTTCTTGCAGACACAGAAGCCATGTTCATACATTTCAGTGTGAAACCAGCAAAGTCTGGTTTCCTCTGGGCTATGCTCAGCTGCAAGTGGCTTCTCGGACTTTCAGAAACAGGTGCTTCACATTGCAGCCTTTGTAGCAGAAGAAAGTACAAAATTTTTTTCTCTGCATACTGTTTTGATAAAATTGAACTATTCAAAAGTTCTTGGAGAATGAGAGGAAGGAAAAGGTTCTGCAGACAGAGCATGCTCCGTTTGTCTTATATTATAAGCATGCAAGATGAATGTCATGCTGATTAATTTTTTTCCTCTGCCCGAAATGAATAGGAATTTAATTCCCAAATTAAATTGGAGAATTTAAAAACCCAGAATAAGTTTGACTGAACACATTTTATTTTAATCACTTTTAAAACCGGTATGAAAAAATCAGTCCTTTGCTGCAGTTAGCATATATTTTCACTGTGACAAAAAGCTTCTAAAATTCTTTTTGAAGATACGTTTTCTTGGAAATTTTTAAACACACCAAACCAATCCCCTGGACAAAGCTTTTTCCAAGCTGGTATTTCCCAGTGGAAAAAGATTCCCTTTTTAACCTTCCATTAATAAAATTTCTCGCCTGGGTGAGCACTCTTAGCTATGTTGTGAGTGAAGAGCTGGATTTGGAAATCGTTAACCCAGGCCTGACGCACATCGGCTTCTTTGCAGCCTATGGCTGAACACTGGAGCAGACTCTTCCTGGACAGAAGGTGTACCTTCATCTTTTCACTGCTGCTGAGACGCACGGTTTCAGTGGGCATGTTGGCAGGGGGGAGCGGTGGGGTGAGGGCAGGAAAGAGCAGAGCATGCATGCTCAGGGAAAAGAAACACAGTTGGGTAGGTCATACCCATCTATGGGCTAGTGGACAGGGTGACCGAAGCAAAGCTGAAAATGATGCTGACGAAATTATGGCTAGTGGAAAATGCTTCTGAGATACAGCTTGCAGCTGTATGGCTAGATTCCTATTTGCAATTCCTCACTCCCCCGGTGTTTGTGAAGCAAAAATAAGCTTTCCTGAGATGCTGGTGCTTGCAGTTCATTTTGAGTTCACTAGTTAAGGGCAGTCAACACTTCTGAAAAACATGGTTACTAATAGAGTCAAGCATATATGAAAATAAAATCTGATTTTGTAAATCTGTGGCAAGCTTGATTTTTAAAATATTCCTTTAAAAAATATTCAGTCTCCTTTTAAAAAATATTTCTCCCCTTGTGTAAGGCAGAAATAACCAGATCAATTTTGTCAGAAAAATCCAACAACTCCTAAACAAACCCTTTGGGCTTAGACTAAGCGTGAGCAATTTCATCCTGAAAGAAGAATCACTGGGAGAGTTCAGAGGAAATGGAAGCAGAGGCTTGGACGCTGCAACTCTTTCAAGCTCTGCATTTGGTGTGCGCTGCTGGCAGAGGCACAAAGGAATCTGCAGCTGAATTGGCCCATTAGCAGGGGATGGGATTTTGTTTCCAGAGTTGTCAGTATCGCTAAAAAAAAAAGAAGACAGAGCGCCAGAAGCAAGCCTGCATGGCCACTCAGAGGGGCTGGCTCACTCGCCCCACAGCCGGTGGCTCCCGGGGATGGGGACTGGCTGAGCTGTGAGCCCCGGTTCGGTGGGGGTGCCTGCTCCAATGCTGCCTCCCCCTGTGCCACGAAGCATCACACCTGCACGGCGAAAGGTCCAAGCCCACCGCCTGGACGGTTGCCTCTCATCGGCCTCATTTTCTCCGAGAAGTACCTGCAAACTCCTGGTGTGAGCGGACACGGTTACTTCAGAATGCAGTAACAGGGTTTTCCTTTCTTTCTCTCCTCTCTGTACCCGACCTGGCATGACTCATTCACAATACCTGTAAACAAAACACACTGCAGCACAGTTCAATTTTGTACTACACTGAATGATGGGTCTCCTGTAGATGCCCAAGTGATGTACTACAACCAGTGTTAAGCAAGTGACAGAAAGCAGCAAGACAGTGCCGTTGATACCTCATACAAAGAATTACTCGAAGCCTTCATATATCAAGCAAACAAAAGCAGGGGGGAAGAGAGGGTTATCTGAGCAGGTGTTTTCAGATTAAGTTTGAAGGCAGATGGAAATGAGAGATTGCAAAGCAGTTAGCTTTCTGCAGCCGCAAGATTATGTGAGTAGGTCTGTGCTTAGCAGATGCCTCTCACTGTCCCAGTATGAAAGATTTCAAGTCCAGGGAAATCTCGAAGGGACAGCTGCAGCCATCCGGCATGTTGTGTGCAAGCCTGCTCTGTAACATCTGATTCTTATCTCAGAAGCCCAGATAAATTTCCTCCCAGTTCTCTAGACTAGTGGATCTTGATTATCAAAAACCCTATGGCTTTTCTCATAAGCTGTGCTCTTACCTTTAAGCATAGCAGTGTTTGTGTGAGCTGCTGCTGGGCTAATGTCAAGAGTTAGATTGTTCGAGCCTCTCCAGTATAAGCAAGTCCAGAAAGCTGCTCGGTGTATAACAGCCCCCACTCCATCAAATTGGAACACCTCAGTTTTTCCTACCCCCAAATTCCAGATCTGAGCATCTGAGGTTGCAACAAACTAAGGCATCCCACCCGCGTTAAGACATTGCTCAAGAGAGGAATTCAGCACTTGTCTGAGGCCTTTTCAGCATTCGTTGCAGGATTGTTTTTTACATCCATAGCTTCAGGGACTGTGGGATGTGGAAGAGCTGATACTTGAATGAAGTGCTTAGTTTTGAGTGAACAAAAGGCTCATTTGCCTAAAGTAGGCGTGTTTGTGCTGCAGATAGTTTGAAGCCTTTGATGCAATAACTCGGGAACAACTTGTTCTGAAACCGTTCACTTAGTGGAGGCACGTGGAAATTCAGCATCCTTGCTCCCACTCTTTGCTGTTCTTCCCATTCAGCAGTAAGCACTAACAAGAACTGGAAACACTGTTTAGTGTCTCGCTAGAGATCTCATTCCTCCGGGTAAATGGATATATCCCCATTTTCCTTCGTGTGTGCGGAGTGCAGAAGGCAAAGGAACATCAGTGAATAGCCCCACGCTGTGTCACTGGGAAATAAACATATTTTCTGTGTCAGTTGTGAAATGTCTCTCCTCGCAGTCTCACAGGAGGAGAGGGAGGCAGGATCAGTGGGACTAAAGGAGCCTCTCCCTAGATTGAGAGGACTTCAGCAAAGCCCTGCTTACAGGCCAGTTCCCAGAGAGCTGGAACTTTGGTGGTGGCCCATGATAGGGCATCACGGGGCAGGCCCACGTTCCTACACTGCAGAGGAGAGAGAAAAGAGCTGAGGATATGCCTGCATGGATTTCTTGTCTTTGCTGTGGAAACTCAGAGGCACCAGTCCTCTCTGGGTATTTTCCAAAGAGCTGCTGTGTCTTTGTAGTGTGTGCTGCAGAAGGCCTCTCCTGTGTCTTTGCAACTCCTGAGGCACGGCACAGGGAGCTGTGTGTGGGAGAGTGAAGGAAGCTCTGTGCAGCACGTGAGGAGGAGTGGCTGGGCTCTGCAGAACTTCTCTGACATCAGAGGAGGGACATGGCGTGAGAGACTGGAGTTGCACCCTCCCTCCCTGCCTCTCCATGGAACATGCTGACAGGTCAGGATGAACAGGGGAAAAGTCCACCAACAGCGTTTGCATCTAGTGTACCTTTGGCCCTCCAAGAGAGGAGAGCTGTGGAAGACACCCAGTGATTCAGAGTTGCATGTGGTAATGAGGAGGGAGGCAGTGGCCAACCTGCCGCGTTTGCCCTAGTTACAACATGCAACGAATTCGTGCTGATTTAAGATCAACAGGAGACAGTGACGAGAGACTTGGCTGCCCTGAAAGCCCTCTCGCTTTGCCTGGGCCACTCGGGGAGCGTCACTCGCTACAGCACAGAAGGCACACAGTAAGTCACTGCAGATTACAGGCTAATGATGTGACACCTTGTGTGTTGTCAAGTATATTGCCACTCTGCCTGCCCTTAGGCAGAGGAGGCAGACATGACCCTATATGCATCTAGCAAGTACACCAACTGTCCTCTGTTATCAAGGGCAGGCGGCAGAACTAAGCAGCTCCATTCCCACCTCAGATAAATTGGATCATCTCCCCTCTGCTGCTGCTGGCTTTTGCCTACAATATTAAGCTATTTTGGACCAGAGATCCGTTCCCCCGCTCCCATATTGCTCCGACTGCTGCATCCATGGCAACATTGGGAACTTAACTGCAGACAATTCAGCCAAGGCCACCAGCTACTTCAAAGCACACTCCCCAGCTTGAGGATTCTTGTCTTATTTTAAAGTTCCCACTGTTGCTATCATCAATGGGACATCATGAGTATGGACAACAGAGAGCACAAGGAACAAAAAGCCTGATACCATTCCTGTGTCAGTTTACTGCTAGTCTCCAGCCTGAAGGCAAAACATTATTTCATTAAGGAGGAAGAGCATAAGAAGCAGCAGACAGCATTCCCTTACACACGCTCCTTTTGGCAGGAAATTCGAATGAGTAGGAAAAGATGGGGTCATGAGAGAAAGTCTGGTGGAACAGATAAGAGCAAGAAGTCAAAAGCTTGAGTAATTTCATACGAATAGTCCAGGCTTGCTCCCAACCATGCAAATGAATGTAAGGAGTATCTCCTTTCACTCGCAAAGCATTAACTCTTTAGCCATTAGTTACCATCATGCCAGTCTGCACAGCTCCCAGCCACCTTCAGTGAGGAATTATGCTTATGAAATTTTCTTCTCAGATGAAATGGGATGCTCTGAAGTGCAGGTGACTGTCCTAAGCCCAAATGTTTACTACTCCTTCACAACACCAAGCCTCTTGTGTACGTGTGGTATTTTGGGACACTATCAGTGCAAGACAGTGAACAGTACAGTATTATACGCCGCAGAAGGGCTCCAAGTCCTTCAAGAACTGCAAACAAAGACAACCAGGCACCACATACCAAACTTAGAAACATCCACAAGAATTAGTATCTTCGTTGTATAGTACCCTATGCACTAATAGCCCTGAAGTATAACTCCCATTCCCCTCAAAAATATGTAAAGAAAACATGGAACAATGGTGCCAGCAACTTGGACTTTCACAACAAATCTTTCAAACGTCGTTCACAGATCTCCACCACTGAGGTTTTTCAACGCAAGATCTCCCCAAGGCACCTCCCCAACACATCATCCTAAAAATCCATCTCACACAATATAGCAAAAAGAGAAAAGGGGTGAAAAAAAGCCCATCCTAGGCCCTGTCAGTAAATTGGATTAAATCTTTTTTTCAGCCTCTAATTATTACTCCAACTCTGAAGCAAGATGGTAAGAACCAAAGATGATTTTTTTTTTCCAGGAACATTCATGTGGTTCAAATAAGCCATGAAACCTGAAAGCTAACTCAAAATCCATGGAGAAAAAGAAAAAAAAACCAAACCAGTCCTTTTCTTTTTTTAGGAGAAGCACAGATTAAATGCAGTAAGTACAGTTCAGTAAAGTCTCCCTTCAGACCCCTTCCAGAAATTAGCATAACTGACACTGCAGTCTTCACATCACTAGTTTTAACTCCGGGTTTACACCTGTGCTGTCACAATTATTTCCATGAATGTGTCAAGATCCACAGTGAAATAGCTGAGGTTCCATACCTTCTCTATTTTTAGAAGCCCAAGCCTCAGAGACATTCTTCTGTTGATTAGAGGTTTTTCTATTCAGTTCATTGATCACAAGGGCCTTTTACAAGACTCTGAGTTATCTAAAGCTGATTTCAAGTCCACAAAGCGCTATCATGTTCTGAGGTGAGATTTCACATTGGCTCTGAATACAGACAAGATGCTCTGGGAACAGAGGCAAGGAGAAAAGTAACTTGCCTAGGCAGACTTGTCATCGAGTGCAAACCTAACCAAAGTCCTGAGCCAATCTTTGAGAACGTGTCTGACTTATGCCATGGAGCCAGGCAGTCACTCCCAATAAAAATCAGACTAATTGATAAAATCAAGACCTTGATTAAAAACCCTTTGAAACCAGTTAAAACCTGGTGCAGCTATAGCTTCCAGAAAGCTAGTAAGAGGTGACCTTGAGCAGAATTTGCACATTCTTTGATTCTGCAAATGCTTACTAGATCACAGAATCAAAAAGAACATTTCATACTGACTAGGAGATCACAGTTACGTTAGTGAAGTACAAAGCTCACAGCCGAGGACACGCGGTGGCTGGTGGTGCTGAACTGTTGGTGTGCTCCAGGACTGCGTTCTGCTGAGCGAGCTCAGGCTGGTGGCCATCCACAAGCAGCAGGTTAGAGGCAGTCACCCTACTCTCTATGAAAGCTGTCCTTCCCATACCAGGTGATGTCAGAAAGGACTCTTTGCTTCTCTTTTATTTTGCTTATCCTACTTACAAATAATAATAATTTTAAAAAAAGAAAAGACCATCCAAGCATCACTTATGAGATACACCAAGGGGATTTTTTTAGTTTTGACCTCTCTTTTTTTCGTATTTTCCTCTGTAAATGTTGGCAATACTTGAAGGTAGAACCAAATCCTCAGACAAGATCTAAGCAGACCTAAAGCATAGCTGAAGCATTAAACCCCAAATACTGCAGCTCCATCTTGATCTGATGCTAATTCCCAGATATTTCCTATGCATAGCCTGTAACCGAAGATATTGAGCTCTATTACTGTTATTATTTTTAATGACAGTTTAGGGAATTGCTAATGGGATCGTAGAGCCTTTCATAGCCTTTCATAGCCTGGGCACAATCCACACTTGGTATAGAAGTGGCTTAAAGTCACTAAAGTCTAGTATCTGGAAGAAAGACATAGCAGGGAGGAGAAAACGTATGAGAGGGAATCACACACAAAGCTCAAAATCCTCTTGCCTTTTTTCTCCATGACATCTCCATGAGGACCCATGCCAAAATACAGAGATTGGAATTGCAGCCTTGATCATAAATAACCTTTGAGACTCTTCTCATAAATAACTTTTGAGACTCTTGCCATTCACTTTCTCATTTGTACCTTGCAGCTGAAAGATCATACTGTATAGTACTGCTGATAGATCCCCCTTCCTCAACCTAGAGGTCACGCCAAACACCCACAGGGAGGGAAATATAACCCAGAAAAGTATGAGCCCAAAGCACCCCTTTTCTCTGTTAGCTGTTTTTGTCAGTGCCCACTGGAAAACATCACATCTGGGACAGCAGCTACTGGCAGAAGCCCACATATACTCTTGTTGACTTCTGTCTGCTAAACCAGAAAGATGACTTAACCATCAGAAAAAAGAATAAAGCTAGAATAAAGACAGAAATATTTTTAGAGAGAAAAGACATATCTGCTAAGCCTATTTCTCACACTTTCCTGAAGAGCTTTCTCCTCCCTCTGCCCCACTGCTCCCACAAGTAGGAGAAAGTTTCCTGAAGAGGCCAGCCCCAAACTAATCTCATGGCCTCATTACTCTTTTCCTTCCATAATTCAGCGGTCTCTGCACATACTGCCTTCCTGTAAAGCCTCCCCAGATCCAATCAGTTCCTCAGAGGAAGAGGAACTCCCTCATACCCCTCCATGCTCCCCCCCCCCCCGCCGTCTCCAGGTGAGTTCAGGACCCAATGGAGCTGGCTGCTTGGGCACACTCCCCTGTCTCCAGGGTGGCTGTTCACTCTGTCACAAACAAGTCAGTGGCGAGCTGGGCTGAAAAGCCCAAGTTCCCTCAAGAAAAACAAAAAAAGGTCTGTGGGTTCAGTCTGTGGAGGCTACACCTACAGTGTAGATCTTCATCCCAGACCAGCTATGCTGGGAACCTCTTTTAGAAGACAGGACTAGTATCTTATTGCAGGATCTATGCCCAATTATTAACCTTGTAAATATTTCAGGTTACACAGCATATTATACCTTTAGTTTATTGATATGTCCATTGACTATTAAAATTAATCTTTCATTACACTAATTAATTATGATAGTGATTTGGCAATTATCTTCTGTAAAGTTTGGCTGAGACCAGTTGCAACATCTCTTAGTGCCTTTAAAATGTGCCCCAGATACTTGCAGAATGCCAGATGAAAGATATGGCTTTATTAGACCAAAACTGGGCTGCTGACAGCTCTCCTGGAATACGTATTGACATTCTTGCTGTCTTAAAAGGTACAGACTACATAGCGCAGTGTATAAAAACCTTGGATGCAGGAGCAAAGAAAGATACGTATAGGCTTAACACGTACAGCTTTGCCCTTTTCATATTCCCACAGAGGTTGGAATTAAGGCAGAAATTTCATCACAGAATCTGGTTTATGGATGGCCTGGAGAATTCATGGAGGCACTTGTTCCAGAGACACGACTAAGTCCTTTCTTCGACTGGAGAAAGCTTATGTCATGCACTGCGGAATATGGTTTACTAATCACCACTGCTGGTTTGAATGGCTCCATGGATCAAAACTGACTTTACGTAGTGGTGCCGAGCGCATTTGCCATTCTCCTGCATTGATCATTAGGACGCTTTGCTTGCGAGGATCATACTGGGAGTCATTTCTTTGATGTGTGCAAATGCGGGACAGAGCTGAGGCTTTTACAGGAGCCGCTTGGCTACAGGTAAAGAATGCCGCAGCTTCGGGGAGGGCCACTGCAAGACAATCGGAGCCTGCTGGTTCTGCCTTCCTATTTACAGGACGAGCACAGCTCATGTTGTCTTGGCAGGGTGGAGATTTTGTTTCTGTGCTTTGGAAAAGCTCACCGAAGTGCAGCCATCACAGGCCCTTTCAGCAGGAGCTGACTTTAAGCTCTGTCCTTTTGTCCCCTGTCACCACCCCTTTCTTTTCTGCTCCCTTCACCCTTCCTTAAGGTAAGCTAAAGCTGCGCCTTTGTGACGGTCAGTAGTCACTGAGCCAAAACCCTAGTCATTTTGAAATCAGTGTGAGCACTTCCACTGACTGAAATTGGAAGAGGATTAGACTTCTATGCAGTCAGGTCCATTGAACCGTAGCAGACATGGCCTGCTCATGTTCACCAGCTTCTCAAAAACATGTGTAATGATTTGGCTGCCTGTGATTGCCTCACTCTCTCGCAAATTGCATGCCCTGGGGGAAATAGTGCACTTCCCACTCCTGCTTACCTTTCTACAGTGTGGTCATATAGACAGGTCTTGGTCTAGTCCTTGGAAGAACAGCCATTGACTTTAGTAGACTTTGGACCAGGTCCCCAGCCTGAGTTTTATTCCTGGCAGCATCCACATTGCCTGTAAGCATTTTACAATGGATTCATTATGGACTGAGCACTGCACAGCCTTTGCAATCCTGCAGTCTTTAGACCTTCTGGGCAAATGTTCAGTATTTGTCTCCTTTCATGGCTGATCAACAGAGAGGACACAGCCAGTGAAGCAAGTTCATTGTTCTGTGCCTATATGAGGTGGCTAAACATGAAATGTGTAGCTCCATTTCTGGTTGACGACTGAGTTCCCCAGTCTGCAGCCAAACGATTTGCTGCATGTGCATACTGCACTGCTCCTGTCTCTATGCCATCCTCCTCCTGAGCGTCCACCAGCATCATCCATCCCCACTTTGCATGACAACACATTCACGTAAAGTCCATGAACAGAAATGTGCTTGGCTACAGTGAATCAAAGGACTGGCCATGGATGCAGGAAGAGAACACAACAGAAATCTATGGTGAGGGCAAACTCAGATTGAGCTATCTGAGTTTCTGACTACAGCTTTCAATTGTGAAGTACGCAGCAGCATCCTGGGGAGGAAGGGATGCTGCTGGCAGCCAAACTCCTGGCTGCAGCTTTGTACTCTGAAACAGAACATAAAATCCCTGGGAGAGAGAAGAACCTTGGAGAGACTTAGCATTATACCGAGATGAGGCATTTGTCTTCAGGAAGACTTGTTCTTGGATTTTGCTTTTTCAGTTTGGTAACAAAGAAACTCTTGTGTGAACAACACTATCTGGGACCGCCAAAAGAGAGTAAGGGTTAACAACCGCTGCTTTGTCTCTACAAAGTTGATAATGGGGGTTGCTGGCTACATTCATGGTGAGCTGAAGTTCTGACCATACTGATGTAACATGTAAATATTTGAGTGGCTTTGCTTTTTCGATGAACTCCCACCGCCCTTCTTCATTTTGGAGGCAGAGGCAGCACATCTGGCATTTGGAAAAACAACATCAACAAAACCCCCACACCATTAATATTTAAAAACTGTCTCCTGCACATGAATAGAGAAAGTTTATTACCGCTTCTAATTGCATAGGCCTGTGTAATGGGTTTATGTAACATGTAGGCTTTTCTACTTGAGCTCACCACTATGGGCTTTGAGAGCCTTGGAAACGTTAAATAATTTAGCCTCAAAATACCCCCTAGTGGTGTGGTTCAGTGTCATTTGTCTCCATTTTACAGATGGGGAACCAATGTTAAAAAACTTCCAATGGTCTCCCTAAGGTCACTGAAGGAGCTTGTGGCAAAGCTTCAAAATCTTGTGCCTCTACCATTTTATTATTTTTTTTTTCCTGAAAAAAAGACTCTGTCCCAAAGCAGAACTCACAAGTACTGTAACTGGATTTTGGATATGGTACAACCTGCAGTCAGATTTCACCTGATTGCCTAGAGCTACAGAAAATATACAAAAAAAGAAGTCTTGGGATGTAGTAAATTGTGGTGTACATGGCAGAAATGTATCCAGGATTTAGTACTTTAAAAGCGATGACACAAATGATGAACTAATAGTCCACCTTAAAAGAGGAAAAGAACATCATGAGGAAAGGTAAAACGGCTTTCAAAAACAGAGACTAGGGGGAGCAGAATACTTTCCTGTTTCATCCTGATTTAGCAAATAGTTTTCACTAACCCACCTTTTTTAGTATTCTACCCTGTCTTTAGGGGAAAATCCTTGCAATAAATAGACAGAAAAGCTGGGTAATGGAGGAGTTCTAATGAGATATTTTCATTAAAAAGTTCTTAATACACTGAAATGTTTCACTCTGACATTTCCTAAACAAACCTTAACCTTTTCATACTCTTTTAAGAATTGATCAACTCTGTAGAGAAAACAAGAAAATTTATATATATATTTTAAAACAGAATCAAATAACTCAAAACAAAACATGACATTGACATTCAAAGGAAACACTGGCCACCTAAATTTAATTTCTCAAGCTACAGTGAAATAAACAGCTTATTTCCCAAGCCTGCCAAAATTTCTGTTTTGATCCAAACCAGACTTTTTTTCCCCTGCACTTCTGGCTTGGCCACCAAACCAGAAAATGATTTTCTTTTCACTCAGTTGACTTCTTCTTTTAAACTCAATTTTAACCCTTCAAGCACTGTCCATCAGTGTCCACACATTTCATAGGAAGTTTCTTTCTTCATGACAGTTTAAACTGAAGGCTTATATTCAACTTGCTGTCCTAAAATTATACTGACAGGGCAAATCTGGATCTGAAATTTGTGGAGTGCTGCACCTCAAAGGCATCAGAGTCACGTATTTCAGTCCTGACGGATCTGCGTGTTGCATCTTGTGAAGTGTAGCAGTGAGCCTGTCCTATACCTGCATCTGAATTCCACTCTTATCTCTTTCAAAAGCCACCAGGACTTACGTAACAAATGCAATCACATTAATTCAAGGTCCTACACCAGAAGTGGTAGGAGAAGAAACATACAGCTAAAAAGAAACGGAATAGCGTAACATGGACAGACTACAACCTAAATACCAGAAAATAAAGAAGAGTATTCGGCTTGGGAATAACCTATCCCATTGCGTGGAACATGTAGACTTGACAAAGCATTGGTAAGTAGCCTATAGATCTACATCAAAACTCTTGTCAGTGTCAGCACGTTTCCAGCCTTCATGGCTCCACCCACAGAGACCCATCAGAGCAGTTCTCAGTCCACTCCTGTCTAACATCTGGTGGAAGAACACGAACCCAGGTGCCTCAGCTTTAGACCTAGCGAAGTCTGCTTTAATTTCACTGCCTACGATGAGCCCGTTGGATTGGGGTGGTTCATCTCTTGGACACGATGGGCTCTGTGGATGAAAAACAGATTGTGTGAGCTGAACCCAAGGAAGATGGAGATTATGCTGGCAGGCAAAAGAAAGCATTTTCAATAGTTTATGGTCCCTCTGTGGCAGCCTTTCCATATTGTGAAGTGCCACAAAATGGTCTGTTCAGGCAGTGCTCTAGGAAAGGCCCCAGAGCCCTCTGCCATGGACAGAGCATGCCGAAGCAGAGCTTTCTGCCATCCCCATTTGGCTAGAAGACTCCACTCCATCCTGGCACTTCACGTCCTGGCCTTGGGTAGCCAAGCTTTTGTCACCTTCTGTTTGGATTACAGGACTGCCATGACCCTTTGGAGAGCCCAGCTGGTACAGCTCCCTGCAGCAATATGAACAACTGAGCACATCTTACTTGTCCTCTGCTGCCAATGCTGGCTCCCCACAGAACTCACAGAAAAAATCATGGTTTTGTTCTTTACCCTCGTAGCCTGGGCCCAAGATATTAAAAACACTGCAGAAAGCTCTCGGTTGCAGATTATGCTCTTTGCCATAGAGAGAGTCTATCATTAAGGGAATACTTCCCTGGCCAAGTGGTGGAGTTTTCTTGGTGCCAAGTGTTGATATGGTGACAAGTATTGATATTAGGATTTCTAAGGATGGTTCTTCCACAGACTACCCCAAGCCTTATGACTTTTCATTGCTGGTACCAAGTTTATTTCTATAACAGTGCTAATCTTTAGCATAAATATGAATTTGCTGCCTTTATGTATTAAAAAAGGGGGAAAAAAAGCAAAGTGAAAAGCACATTTACATTAAAAAGTCTTAAAGTCATACAATCAGCTGGAATACTATTGAATGCACTGTTCTGTCCATAGCAATAAGCCATGCCTTAATAGTGCCAGTGTATGTTCTTCTGGAAAGTGCCTAAATCCTGCAATGAGGACGGAAGCAGAAGACCAACATATAACAGATGCTTAGATACTAGGCTGATATTTGTGTAAGTACTCAGATGCACATCTGTTTTTCCACAGTATCTCTTCCTGACTGGTAGGTCACCGGTGCAAGGAAAACACATTAGCTCAGTCCACTTTGGCAACGGCTTAAAGACTTGTGCTTTATCTGGCATTTGTTGTACATCAGAGAACATACAGTTAGTTATCATGATTCAGTTAATAAGCACAACTTGTTAAGCCAATGTCTTATGATTACCTAGGAAAGTCCACAGACAACTGCAACTTCACAAACAGCCCCTTCCCACAACACATGGGGTTTGCTCAGGCCCAAAGCCACTTGTAGTATAACATAAAGAGGATGCTTTTCTCCCACTTTTTCAGTAACATGTCCTGTCCTTTTGTAAAAATTCAAAGAAGTGCTGATTTTGAGGGGGGTGAGATATACTTTTGCTTGAAGGAATTTGTATTTCTAAGCAGTGCGAATTGTCCCTTTGTCACGATCTTCTCTCTCTGGTCCCAGCTTTTCTGGCCACAGAGTGTTCTGAATTATGTCGATCCAGTACCAGGTTTCCAAGCATATCAGATTGTTTCATAAGAGCACAAACTCGTTCTTGAGGCATGGAACTATGGTAGATGCAACTTAGTCCAATCTGCTGACCTTCTAGTCTTAGGATTTGGGGAACGGTAGAAAACAATAAACCATCTCTGACTCCTTCCAGTGACAGCTCATTCTCTCTTTCACTTCAGTATTATGAAATGTCTTTCTGGAGAGCTAAAAGATATATATTCTGTAGGTAGGAATAGGTGTTCACAGCAATGCCGGGCATTGAGAAACTCTAAGAGAGATGGATCTTTGCATGGCAGGAAGGGAATATATCCTGACAGAATGGCCTCGAATAAAAATGACAAGTGAGGTCTCCTCTTCCAGCATAGAGAAAAGTGATGTCCCCAGAACAGGAATGACACAGTTAAGCAGATCCTTAAAGCTAGGATAATGCTGCAGAAAAAGATAGCCACTGACAGATACCTGATTTTTTTTCTTACAAACTCTGTCTTTCAACATAGGTACTTTTCAAACATGCTTTCCAAGAATACTGGTGTGATCAGTTCTTTGTTGTTGTTTTTCTTTTTCCCTCCTGAATACTTAAAAGACTAAGTGTATTTCAATGCCTTTCAAAGTCTTTCACATCATGAGAGACATACCTGTATATTTGTGCAAACTGGAAATGGATGAAATATCACATGCTTCGTTGGAACAACTGCAAACAATCAAAGCTGAAATGAAAACTGAATATTCTGAAAAGACCATTTTGATCAGTATTTGTTGTTCAAAATAGCATACAAAAATAATTCCTACAATCCATTCTGAAGAACAAAGACACTGTAGAAATGTCAAAGCTTTTCCCAGATATCCTTAGGCCTTTGCAAGGGATGGACTAACCAAGACAAAATTTCTAGGGAAAGGTACCATCTTTTACTGGGCAAACAGAGACAAATGGGGGCGGGAAAAGAGACATAAGAGTTCTTTTTTCAGGTCGGAAGCAGAAAATTTCAAATTATATTGTCTGTCTGAGATCTAAAATCAGTCTAATAAAAGACCTGTTTCAGTCTGACTGATAAAACTTTGCCTTGCTGATACCCTTAGGCCATCACAGCTGCAACAACATTCTTACTACATGTGAGGTATCGAATTCTTTTGTCTTATTCAGAGGGCTGGAAGGGACCATGACAGGTCATCTCGTCCGTCTTCCTGACTTCAGATCAGAATCAAATACACCTATGTCACTCCTGAAACTTATTTATCTAATGTTCTCTTAAAGACCTCTAATGACAGAGACTGCATGACCTCCTGAAGCAATCTTTGTCTTACCTGAACCTTTGTTACTGCAGTTTAAACCCATTACTCCTTTGTCTTATCCATCATGGCCATGGGGAAACACTTCCTCTCTTTGTCTTTTCCACAACCTCTTATGTTCCTGAAGACTGTTGTTATCCTCTCAGTTTTCCCTTTTTTAAGTTAAACAAACCCAATTCTCCTACAACTGGTCTTTTTCTCTAGGCTATTTCTGTCTCTGACTTATGTGTATTCCTAATTATTTCTGTTGCTGTCCTATAGATTGTGTTTGTTCTGAATTTTTCTTGATATCCCAAAGTACTATTTACTCACCAGTACGGAATATGGAGCATGATCCCAAAACAGAGAGAGCATAAAGGCTGATTTCACTCTACCAGGAACAAGTGACCTTTCCTGCCTCAAATTAATACTCCTAGAGCACAACAGCATGTTGGAACCCAAACTTGAGGTGAATATACATGCTTTTCTCGTTGGGAATTTTTTTTTGATCCCAAGAGAAGCTAGTTACATCAGACTAAGGCAGGGTTCCATTAAGGGGAACAGTTCTGAGGCATCTAGGAGAAAATAAGTATTTTGTAGTAATAAGAATTTCAATTTTCATATGGACATGTTGCAAGCTCTTAGCACTACGCAGGATGCAGGAGGTTATTATTAGCATCAACCCTCCTTATCAGATGGGAAAAGCACACTACAAAGAAATAATGACATGAAACCCAAAGTCACATAATGAGAAATAAACATAAGGCAGACTAGAAAAGAAGATTTCCCGATTTTCCTTTTTTTTCTTTTCTCCCCCCACTGCAGACTCCGGCACTAAATTTTTCTCTTACCTTAGGGGAAGATGATTAAGCCCAGGTTCAGGCTGGAGTCCACTGATAGAGGGGGGCAGAGAAGTCAGATGAACAAAGAAAGTGCATTTTCTTCATGTACCATGACCAGAGTAATGCAATCTATTCTGTTGGAGCTGTATCAGAGCAATGCGATGGCATTCATCTTCCACCCAGTGCCCAGGTAATGCCTGTACCTCTTTGCCTCCAACAGAATGGCAAAAGGATAAGCTCAGATTAACTTTCACAGGTTTTGTTGAAAAACAAGTGTGTAAAAAATGATTTTAAGTGACCTAGATGATGTCTTTTCCTATCAGTGTTTAGCAATATCTGCCTCTGTAGATGATGTAGCTGTTAGTACCGTAAGGATCCCTTAGGACAAACTCCTGTTGTAACACATTTTCTCTGCACCAAAGCCTACATAAATGTTAAATGAAGCCACTTTAAACAAATATAGGTAACAGAGGGAGAATAAGCCTGTTAACAGTATCAGCATTGCAGTCACTAAGTCATAATATTTTATTTATTTATTATCTCATAATACCTATAACAAAAGTAACTAGACGCTATAAAATAATACTTACAGACGTAGAAGTTGAAATGACTCACCATGTCCAACCCTTCATAAAAGCTCCTCTGACTCACAGTACCCAATGAAAGAAAGAAAAGAAAGTATAGCCCCTTTCCAACCCCTAATAGCGTTTAGTTGAATGCCTGGCTGAGCACAACAGCCATAGCACATGATACTTTCAAAAACACAGTCTCTAAAAGAGCCTTAGACCATCACGCAGCATCCAAGGTGTGGACCTTCAAGCTGTAACGGAGACGGAGGAAAGAAACGTGATTTTCCAGATGTGGCCTACTGCCAGCTGCTGGACCGAACCAGGCCAGACAACGGGAAGGGTGATGGAGATGGCAAAGGGAATAAGAAGAAGGTTCTCAGCACACTGAACAACAGCAAACATAGTATGGTAAAGGAATCTGAAGCACTGCACCTTGTGCCGCATGAAAAACCAAAAAGACAGCAAAAGTAGGGAGCAGGGGTATCTGTGCTGCATGTTGAGAGTTAAGGTAAGTTAGGTAATTGTGAGAAGAAGACTACCTGGTCAGAAATACAGAGAGAATAGCTGTCCATGTCATAATTAGAAGCAGCAAGGGAATCTAAGAGGACCTCTTTGCCTAATATCAAGCTATACTGGAAAAAAAGTGGCATTGAAGGTCTCTTAGCAGAAAAACAGCAAACACAACTTCTCTCCATTATTCTCAGCAAAACATCTGATTTCCCGTCTTCTGGCACTTGTGGTCCATCTCTCCCAAACTCAGCCTCAGCAATTTCTTTAACACTCAGAGCTTGAACAGACAGCAAGGAAAGAACAGTGTGTCCAATGAAAAGAAAATCAGCACCTTCTTTTGAGCACCTCTTTCCTCCATTTCACATCTTTTTTTTCCTTTCCTTCCAAACAGAGACATGAAAACAGCATAATGCAGAGGCACTCGGATGGCACTGCCAAAACAGTGCATAGGAAAACACATTCCCTCCCTGACTCTGATAATTTAGCTTTGTTTTAGTTTCAATCTAATGAACATTTATGCTGTAGCCAATCTTCAATTTATACCCATCTAGTCCTAAGCACAATTATATGCCGAGCGTAAAATGCAGCTTTGACTCATAATAATAAGATTGGCACTGTGTCTGGCAGTTTTTCACACTTCGTTTTCATGCCTGCAGCCATATCAGTTGGGCAATGATTTTGCCATATCTCCTAAAAAAAGGTCAGGCTGGTAGACAGAAGGGGAGGACTGGGGGAGATGTAATATTGGATTAGGACACCTGAGATACACAGTGATCTCCAGAAAGGGATGTGGGAGAGACACTTTTTCTCTGAGATGTCTATGTTGAAGAAAAAAACAAGACATGCTTTTCACTCTGTGTTTGCTAATCCAAATTGCTCTGTCTTCACTCTTACTAGGAGCAGAAGTCTCTGGTTCACATAAGCCCCCTGGTAAGTTAGACCTTTTCCAGTGCAGACCTAGCCCTGTGGTGCATTTGAGTGCCTTATGGTGGCAAGTGGGCTCAGACGGCCATTTTCAACCACTTTAAAAACAGTGGTTTTTAAGCATTGCCTATTCAAGACTCTCTGGCAGAGACTGTCTGGCAGACTGTCCACTAGGAAAGGTGTTCTTGTGCTTAATTTAGAAAGTCAGGACGTATCAATAGTATTCTTGGCTTTGCTTCTGACTTGGTATGAGAAACCAAAGGCGTCTTTTAATTGCCTGCTCTCTGCTTCATTTTCTTCACCAGTAAAATAAAGTGAATGATACTCAACTCTCCCAGGCAGCAGACTCTAGACTAGTCAACATCAATTGTAAACGTGATTTGAGATTGCAGAGTGGAAGGTGCTAAAAAAGAATTGAAGAAGAAATAGGTACCCCCCTATATCCATCCTTTGGAGTCCTCTCACGGTTTCAGCCTATACAGCTATTCATTTCCTGTCTGTGTCTTGTGCAGAGTTGCTGCTGCTAAGCAATGTACCAAAACAGCTCCTGGTGAAGAAATCTGTTGAGCACGATGGTCCTCATTCTGGCTGGAAGGTGGCTATGAACAGATGGATTACTCCTGTTTGGCATCTTCTTTCTCTGGCTTAATACCAGACCCCATTGCATTTTCACCCGCTTAGTGTGCTGGGAAGTCAGCTCGTCCTTTGTGTAACTTCCTTTATTTCTTTATTTTTTCAACAATGGGAAAGAGTTCTTACCTGGCCTCTTTGGGGGGAATTTCATGCACAGTTGGTGGTGCCCAGAAGGGAGAAGCAGATGCTGTTGAGATATTCATGGTGTCCAAAATAGAAAGCAATTTATATGGACAATTAAAAAGAGCCACGTGGGACTTTGGTGGTTGGAAGCTACAAGTCTGTAAGCAGGCAATTTCTAGGACTTAAAAAAAAAAAAAATTGAATTCACCTGAGGCCATGCAAGAGAAGAAAAGTTATATAGAGAGAACAATTCCCAAGTTCATTCACCAGGGCATTAAGCTTCTGATTTGCAGTGGAAATGCAATATGTGGTGTCCTGTCATCAACAGAATTTAGAGGACAGAGAAAGCAGTCATGACAGAACAGGTATGAAATTGTCACAAGGAGTAAAGGCAAAGGAAGCCAGGGTCTTTCAAAAATAGTAGAAGAGGATCTCTAAAAGGCTGTTTGTCCTGACCCTCATCTGCCAGTTACGCCTACCCTCCTCTGATTCTCTGTGCCCTAGCTACTTGAGAGTGTTTTCTCTTCTCATTCATGATTTACATAGGAAAAAGATCTGATGAAGGGACAGAAATATGGTGTGATGGGTTATACGCCTGGCATTTATTTTTCTGTTGTTGTTTTTGCTCTTTTGGCATTGGGCAGCCAGAGAATGTCAGAATTTTCTGTTGACCTGACATTTTTTCTGCTGTTTCATCAATTAAGAGAATTTCAGTTTCAGGCACAAAGGAGTTAAATCAATTTGCTTCAGAACAGCCCTAAGAAATCACTCAACTCTTTAAAAAGTCTCTGGAGAGGTGGTTGGTGTAGCCTGAGGGATGTGCAAGCTGAAGGCTCAGCAGCCACATTGACATTCGAAGGCATAAACATTTCAGAGAAGGGACAGAAATTATGTGATTTCATCCCTTCTGTAGTTGACTATGGAGCTTAGTGCGCTGCCTGCACTTGCCCTTTCCCTAGCCGTTGCTTTGGGCTGCCTTGTTAGGGTTGGAGTCCCTCTGAGAATATGCTGCCTCTTAGCAATACAAAGAGCCAGAAGACATTTCTTATTCAGGTCTCCATAGACAAAGTTGCCATAGGCTGTGCAGGAGCACTGAGAAATCGCGCTTTGACTCACTCATCACTTATTTGCACATGTAAAGTTGGGCCAGCTCAAAAATCCCCTTATGAACCATCACCCTGCAGGATGGTGTGAGATTCTCCTCCAGGTCTTCGGCTGCTGAATTGAATAGTTTCAGCTGAGTAGCTCCAAGGCTTCTGCTGCATGCAATGTGGGATCTCGCAGGGCTTTTCTCCTCTGGTTGCTTGATTTAAATCATATAAAAACTCTGGAGACACCTTTCCTGAAGCAGCCAGTCTCTCACAAGACTGAAACAATAATTTGAAAAGAAAGAAGGAACTGGAGTCATGAGACTGGATTCGGACCCAACTTACTTCAGGTACTGCTGAAGTCTATATTTTCCCTGCCTTTTTCATTGAGATTTCTATGGCGAAAGGAAGTATTATCCATCAAGGAATGAAGGCTTTACTTTGTTTCAACATTTCTTACTCATCTACCTTCACCATCTTTTGTAGCCTGGATTCCCATCAGAAAGCTATTCTGCATTTTCATGTCCTTTTCCTGGCTGTTACGCTGCTAGACCTTGACATTGTCTGAGCTAAACTGTTTTTTCCTCTTTTTCCATTTGCTGCTTGTCAAAATAGTATGTGTTCCACTCATTCTTTCCTCAGTACTGTTTCCGACACAATTTATACAGACCTACGGTTAAAGTAGATGTCTGTGTTTTATGAAATCTTTATTTTCTTGCTATACGATGTGTTTTGTCATTCTGAATAAGAGTTTAGCTACTCACACTTAACACTGTAACTGGGGAACTTATGTGAGATGCAGTTCACCTAGGGTTTGAGTCCTTGGTCTGAAATCAGGAAGAACGGGGACCTGAAGTTGTCTCACTCTCATAAAAGGAGCACTTGGTTAACAGATATTCTGCAGCAGAGCTCTTTCATTTCCTGAGAAAATTTTCTAAGCAGAAGGTTCGTTGAACCCTGTTCCTTACAAGAAAATCATCGGGTGTCTACAAACTCAAAAGTTCCCATGGAATATGATAGAAAGATTTTTGTGGAATAATTCAGAACTGGTTCTACTGATAAAGTCTTTCCAATGGGATGCCAAGATAGCCAGCAGGTCCTTTGGATACTTCTTGTGTTGCTGCTCTCCAGAAAAGGCACTAAAGGAGAAGGATTTACTCCCCAAAATAAAAGGCTATCATGGAAAAGCAGAGTTCATGGGCATCCTCAGAAGCCTAGTATATCTAAGCCCACAGCTCCATCATCTTGGCAGGCATGTGAGATGAATAAATATGATACCGGCTTGCTGCTACTCAGCAGAACTTCTTGGCATAAGAATATAGAGCAGGAGATCCAGAGTCTTCTCTGTCTGATGCTTGTCGTTAGCCAGAACACATGGACAAACACTACTTCTTGTTTCCCCATTTCAGAACTGCCAAGACAGATGCGAAGGTCAAAGGAATGACATGGCAGTGGCGTGGCATGCCTCCACTCAGTGTGCACACGTTAAAAGGCTTATTCCATAGCGATGCGGAAAAAAGGAAATTAACGTTATGTCTTTTTTCTTTCTACCGGGTGCCAGGAGCTATGTTTTAGCTGCAACTGAGACAAGTCTAGAGAAAGAGGCTGACAGGCAGAAGGAGGAAAGTAGGAATCGTAGGACAAGATGAGATGAACCTGCAGAGAATGGGCACAGAAATCAAAAGAGGAAAGTCAACAAAGCAGGAAAAAAGAAAGGGGAGAAAAAATAAAAGCAGAGGGAAATAACCCAAATAATTCAAAGGTAAGGACAAAAATAAAGAGGAGAGAAAATATTCACTGAACAGACATGGAACAGAAGGCAACCATATAGGTTATCAATTCCAGCCTCCAAATACTTGGGAATATCTTAGACTCATGCAATTGCACACAGGTGGGCACACTCAGATATTTCTTGAGAGTGGATCGTGCTCCACATGGCTACAGAGGAAGGTCAGACGAGCAATCACTATAAAGAATCCTTGCTCTTCAATCCAGAAGAAAATTCTTTCCCGATCCACATACAATCAATGCTTTTAATTCAAGACACATCAGTCAGGCAGTACCACTAGGAGCACCAGCATAACCCACCTACTATCCTGTCTTTAGCCTTGGCCAATTTCTTATTTGGGTAATTTAATGCTTCAAAGGAAGATCAATTTGCCCTCTCCTCATTCCTCCCACCCCTACATACACATCCAAGAAAATAAAGGCCTAGGAAATGAAGGGACTTCCTTTTTTACCCCAATAGTGGTCAGTGGGAGCTCTGAAGCATGAAATTAATTAATTAAAATATAAACGCAGTGTAATTCCTTCTATGAACTCCGTAGGCTCTACTTTTTAATTATTTAAGTTCCTTGCCCTTGTTATCCTGTATGGAAGGCCAGAACTTCCTTCCTTTGAAGTTTAGAAACCTTCTCCAGATTTCCAAGTTAATTTGTACTCATCTGATCTTTTAGCACTGCTGTTCGTCAGCTGAAACAATTCTCCATCCTGGTATTTACAAAGAGTGTATTTATGAAGAAAAACTGTACTACCTCTCATCTTTCTTTTGCTAGTCTAACCGAGCCTCCCACACACGCTTTTTAAAGGTCTGCCTCTCCCCCAATCATTCTCACAACTTTTTACTATACATCACTTTCCCTTTTTTGTTCAGAAGTGACCCAAATTGGCCACAATATTTTAAGCGAGGCCTTCTCAGTCCCTCATATCAGTGTACTACTAAAATAATTCCCTTTCTTAAAATACCCTTGCCTGATACATCCCAGAATTGCATTAATCCTTTTCAAGGCAATGTCATATTCCAGCAAAAAGGCAAAGAAAATGTGAAGCAGAAAAGGGAGATGCTGAACAGAAAAATGAAAGCATCTTGAGGAACAACAGACGATTCTGGAGGGAGAAAAAAAAACCCAACACTAACTGCCCTGCAAACGTAAAGACATAATCAGCTTTGTAGAAAAGGTAATTCAAAGGAATAATGGAAAGTCAGGAAGCTGAGGCAAGGCACATCTATACAAAATCACAGTACACTGGCTTTGCACGACCTCTCAGCTTCGTGCCAAGTCTCTGACACTGCTTCCCAATGTCAGCGTTTTGGCAAAAGCAGGGCTGACAGCATCACACTGGTGAGGGGGGGGAGACTCTGAGTGCAAAGAAGGCAGGGTGAGTGGATCTGTCTCGTGAGTCCTGAACAGGCCCTTTGCAGCAGAGCTCGTGGATTGTCTCTTCAGGTTTCAGTTCTTTTTGCCTAGTAATTTAAGAATTGGCACTCCTTGCATGCTTGTCTGTGCATGTATGAGTTTATGTCTGTGTATGTGTATTTGACAAATAAAACCTATGGTGTCTTTCTTGAGCCCTAAAATTTTAAGGCTAATATTTTTTAATAAAAATATTTTACTGTCCCATAGACATGCAAATATTGTCCTTTAACCTGTGAAAGAATATAATGGAAGATCTCAAGTGCTTTAAGAATATTAATGAGAAGTTACAATAATCCCCAGGCAGTGTACACCTATGTATCTTCTGTGTATTACCCAGGGAGACACAGTAAGTCCTGCAGTAACTTGGCTCACACTTTCCGTAGTGAAATGTGATTATGCTTTTTTAAGTTATTATTTTGAAGAAAAACTTCAACACTGAAGCATTTTTCAGAACTTTAAAAAAGAAGATGGGAGGAAGAGAAAGCTCTACGTTTTGCTGTTATACAGTAAAGCTAGTGGGGTTTGCCTTGTCCAAAGGCAAATAAATAAATAAAACCCAACAAATTTTCTCATGGGTGGTGTGTAGAGCAGCATCTTTGTTTCCGACAATGCAGAAGGAAACTCAACTTGCAGCAGACATGCGATATGTCAATTCATTTCCATTGTATTGGCAAGAAGCAACACATACAAGACAGATTTATCAAGCGATCTGATAGTCTAAGAGCCAAGAATTCTTCTTCCAGCTCTCCTCTCCTCTCCGCTTTCCTCCATACACACGCGCGCACAAATAAAGGCAAATCTGCCACTCCTGCACGCATAACACTGTAAAGTTCTGCAGTTTTATTGTGGGTGTTTATCATAAAGCATCCTTATCTGTTATCTGCTTATAGAGGAGGCTTTGGTATGTTATTTCAGAGTAATAGCCGAGAGCGAGTTAAATTGCATTAACCTTTAAAGCTGGCATTAATGGGTAACCGTGTCAGGAGACTATATTACTGTACAATTTCCTTTTCCTATTCTTATGCTGGCTCTGCGTTTAGAGTATTTTTTGCTTTTAGTGCCAGTCAGACATCACAGACTTTGAGCTCTGAGCACAGCACTCATGCTCTAGGGAAGAACTGCCCTGGCAGAAACGTTGGACTGGCTTTTCCTCAGCACCTCCAGACGACAGGAGAGAAGGCAGGTTCTCGTGACAGAGGCTGTACATCTTGTCCTTTGGCACAACCAACGGGTGATTCGGTACGTGCTCCACACCCATGATTTTCACCTGCAATAAGGTGACTTCAGGGCTAGGCTGCACTCAGAGCCTGAAGGTAGACTGTTAGGACTTGCTACTGGACTTATCAGTGGAGTATATAAGAGACAAGTCCCCTCTTATTGTTGCAGAAGGTTGTCAGCAGATCCCTGGAAAAGAGGGACCTTAGAACTGAGATTTTTCGATGTGGGGACTAAACCATATGAGCCGTACTGTGTTCTCTGTTGCTCTGACAGGGAAGACTTCTACAAGGTACTCCAAGCGTGCAAGCCCAATTTAACAGCAGCTTTCCATGAACGGGGACAGCTGGAGCTACTCCAGAGCTATTATGGTGTAAATGGAACTGGAACGTGGCCTACCACTTATCAGATATTCTCTTCTATGTATTAATTATACACGTAAAAGTCCTGTATTTAGGAATAATCGCAATAATTTATCACTTTCCGAGAACTGTAATTGCAAACACAACATAACCATTTGTCAGCTGTTTCAGATGGAAAGGAGTAGGCTGGGAGAAGGCAGCAGCCTCTTTGATCACAGTTTGATTGGGAAGTCTCTTCATTACAGGTTTGGTTTGTGGACCCTCCTCCCACTCATAACTCTTCAAGCCTTCTTCACAGGCTGTTTATGCAAACAATACCTGCACTTGACTCACCTCCCACCAAAGTCCCTCCTGAGCTTTGGGGGGAGAGCTAGCAAGGCAATGTACAACGTCCCTACACAACTGAGGCCACATTTCTGAAAATACACAGCTGACAAAAACTGCAGTGATCGTCAAACCTTTCACAAATTGGGAGCCATCAGATTTGGCATGTGGTAGGCCTACCTTACCGAAGAGACATTTCTTCTGCAAAGGGGAAGAGTTCCAGAGTCAGCTGTAATACTTCTCAGAAAAAGTCTGGGTAAGAGCAGACGTACCTACTCCCTAGACATCTACATTCGGGCCTTGCCTTGGGTGACACAGCAGAGGTGTATCTTACTTGGCTGCTGTGGAGAGGAGTACAACAGAAGAGCCTAAATATAAGAGAACATGTTTTGTTTTGAAGCACTGTTGCAATAAAGGTGCATGTTAAATAAAGAGCCGCTAGAGTTTCTTGCCAAAAGCTAAAGTTAATTGTTTAAATTAACACACAACTAAACAAAATACTTTCTTTTTCCTTTTCCTTGTTTCTTAAAAGAAAGTCATAACTGACTGCCTCACGAGACCCCCCGAGAACACAGGTGCTGTGCTGCCCTTTAAAATGGAGCCGCGCAGCCCGTTCTCCCCGCCTCCCCAGCATGGGGAGGTTTCCAGGCCTTCGTGGACCCCTAGGTTTGCGATTTCTCATGAACCCTTTTTTTGTCACCAGGGTTGTGCTCAGTGGCATCTTGTTTGCCATCTCCCCAGAGATGTCTGCCACAGCCCCTGTCTAGGTAATCATGTTCCCTCCTTCTAGCTGTAGGGATTTACTGTCAGAGTGCGATTCAGCTTACAGTTATCGACAAGAATGGAAGCTTGCACATCATGTAGGACTGGTCCAGGACCGGGAAGTTTTGGGCAGATTCCTAGGTGGTGAAGCACAGGGCACCTACAGTCTGACCCATTTTTGCCTGGACCTATCAGTACACAGCCCTAAAGAAGTCTATCAAAACTCCTTACCCTTCTATTTCAAACAGCAGAGATTCACCCTATTATTTCCAGAGGTGCCAGTTACAAGCCCCAGGGTGTGAGACACAAATAGGTGCACACATACCTGCACACCAGTAAGCCCCTGCTTTGGGGGGGAAACGACTCTGGGCTCGCAGCTCTACAGAGGGTTTTGAAACAACGTGTTGCATTCGGAGCAGTAATAAGGATCTCTCTCTCTCCCTAAGGAAATAAAGGAAAAAAATGACAATCATTGGTAGAAATGGTGTTGATTTTTCTTAGAGATAAATGAAATGAAAATTTGGATGAGAATGATGGATGCTGCCAGTCAGAGTTCTTCTTGTTACAGCAGCCAATGTCTCTTTATGTGCCCGTCTCATGAAAGTGTCAGAGATATTTAAAAAGAAAAAAAAAAGAAATATGCTAAAATTAAAATGGAGAAGAAAAAGTCATTTCACACATTTAATGGCATAATGAAGTCTTTTTAATGTAATTTTCTTTACTCTTCTGATTACATATTCACAAAGAGAATCTTCACTTCCATCTTTATTAGACGCTGTGTTTGTCATCATTATGGGTTAAGTATTTTCATAAACATTTGATGAATATTAACCATTTAAAATAAAAAATAACAGTTTATTCTCCCTGCAATGACTGCTGCACATGGAGATATTAATAATAGAGCAAGTCACATGAAATTACACACCCCTGCAGCCCCATCCCTGTGTGCAAGGAAGCAGTGCAGAGGCTGGGAGATGAGACTCTCAACCTAGCAAACATGCAGAGGGGCTTGCAAAGCTGGATCCTAGCTCGACCTATAGCCAGGGCTCCCAGTGATCACAAAAGACCACCGAATCCCTCTGTCAGAGACTTGGTGTTCCTGAGTCCTTTCTACAGGTCACAAAATAACAGGCTGTTTCCTTGCTCCTTTCCGACATGGCTGCATTCTTCTCTTCCCTGGGCCTGCAAGGGGCTAATCCAGCCCAGGCTTCAGTATAACATCCTGGTTAATTTATATGTTGTCTCTAGCTCGTGCCAATGTCCTAACAAACACATTTTTAAACATGGTCTGTTCTCTACAGCACAGGAATGGCTTCCTACAACAAACAGTTCCAGAGCCAAGAGCCGCAGAAAGAGGAGTAGGAACGAACACCACAAAAGAAGGTCCACCAAAAAGAGGTTGACTGGAGTTGGGTAAAAACATAACCCGTTTAATCTGGTTTTAAGTAGAGCAGAAAAATGCAGACATGATGTTTTGGGTCAATAAGAGCACTGGTTATAATGAAATGATAAGAAAGATTTATTTCTCAATGACTGAGTAATTTAAAAAAAAAGGAAAACAATAATGCGTACTGCTTAAACATTGTCTAATCTCTTTCCTCCATCCTGGTTCTGTTTCTTGTGCACTTTTATCCATTTCCCTTCCCCCAATCAACAAAATAAAAACATCAGTGATGACATCCTAATTTACAGGAAACACACGAAAGCGCATTTCTGAAGGAAGGCTATTGTAACAAAAATACCTGACCTGTTTCTCGTCAGAAGGCAACTGTGTTCCTTCGCTTACTCAGAGAAAACAGGAGGCAGCTGATACCCTGAGGGCTTCCCCACCTGTAAACCAATTTTTAGACAGCAGGTGCTGGCTCACTCTTCCCACTCTTCCCTGTGAGTTCTCATGCCAGTGCCAACTTGCCCCGAGACCAAGAAGCCATAGAGCACGGTTTAAAAAAAAAAAAAAGAAACAGCAATATGCAAAAGGTGAGGGGAAAAGGTCCACCTGCGGATCTTATAGTGCCTCTCTCCACCTCCCCCAAGTGCAGAGCAATATTGCCAGTGTTGTCAAACGTTATTAGAAGGGCCAACGTGGGAAGGAGCGGAGGATTACTCTTTGTTGCCTTCCCAGACATAAACTGGGTCACTTTAATTAAATCCTGTAGGTAGGGGA
This sequence comes from Chroicocephalus ridibundus, assembly GCF_963924245.1. Taxonomy (NCBI): domain Eukaryota; kingdom Metazoa; phylum Chordata; class Aves; order Charadriiformes; family Laridae; genus Chroicocephalus; species Chroicocephalus ridibundus. Next base: position 129,532,011 of record NC_086284.1, read on the forward strand.
TCCAGAGCAGAAGCCTAAAGGGCCCAAAGGCCCAATTCAAAAGATCCTGACTTGGCCCTGACTGGAGAGGGTTAACAGAAGAATTACTGGTGGATGTTTAATTAGGATTTGAGCAATGGGTATTGAGCATTAGGCTGGGGTTTGTTTAGGGCTCATGTGTGCTCAAGTGCCGAGGTAATTTCACATTGTGCTCTGCTGCGTCCTTCGCCCAGCTCAGCCAGCGCCTTGCGGGAGCTGGAGTAAAAGCTCCACCTGGAGACAGCAGGAGCCTGCCTGCTTCCCCGGCTGCTCGCAGCTGACGCTGTTGGCCAGGATTTACTGGGAGGACAGGGGGCCCAGGAGCGCTCATTCCCCGGAATCAGCTCCTCGCTTGCTCCCCGGCCTCAGCCCTGGCACTTCTCTTCCTCCCAGCACTTAGAGCCTCAAATTCCCTGGTCCGGCGGGGAGCTGGGCACGTGCTGTGCGGAAACAGTGAGTAATTGCAGGTCTGCATCAGGGATATGGAGGAGAGGGAGGCTAAGGGGAGAAGGAAAACTTGAGCCAAAAGCGCCTGCCACCCCCTGGCCACCACCCGTGGGAGAAGGCTGCTGCCTCAGACCTACGTCTGGATCTGGATCACATGCCTTGCTGCCGGCTACCCAGTGTCATGGGATTAGGCGGCCACCCCCTTACACAGTGCCCTTCCAGTGTGCTGCAACCTGCAAGCAGCTAACATGATGCTGTCTCCGAGTGGAGGATCCCACTCTTCCCTGCGGTCGCATGAGAGGCTTTTCTGAGAAAATAAAATTAGATGTGATTCTCCGCTTTGGTTTGAGGCTCCTTTTCCAAGCCCTCTGTCTCATTTGCATCATCTCAACTGACTGCTTTCCCAGGAAATCTGCTGAGGTCACTAGTAAAGCAGGACGAACAAAGAGGCAAGTCATAGCTCCTGGGAGCCACTCTCCCGCCTTTGCCTGGGACAGATATTGAAATACTGATTCTGAGCAGAACTTTGCAGGTTGGTATGATGTTTCAGTGCCAGGACTGAAGTCTAAACTGGTACTAAGCCTCGGGGTTCTGGGTGCTGTGAAGCAAATGGACCCTCTTCTTTCTGGCTAGTGAGTTAAGCAGGCGCAGGGAGTGCTCCTGGTAACTGTAACTCAACCGTCCACGTTGCCAAATTTCTGGCACGCAGCCCCTGGCATGGTTTTGGCCCAGGCCAGCCAACAACATCCCAGAGGACTCCTGGACACAGCCTGTAATTTAGCATGGGCCAGGGATCCTTTCCCATAGGCAGCTTGCACATAGCCACCTTGGTCTGGAGGGAAGGAGAGCTTTGTTGTCTGGAAGCAGAGTACTGCAGGCCAAGCAACCGCAATATCAGGGAACTTTTCTGAGACTTACATAACTCCCTGGTACAGAAGTAGGCTTTTTCACCGAAAGCCTGCTGAGGACCACTTAATAGAGAGAAGAGCAGTCCCCCTCCAAGGCAGGCTTTCCCCAGCTGGGCTGAGCCCTGTTAAGGTGTGAGACTTTCTCATGGACTTGGATAAGGCTTTTCAAGTGGGGAGGGAATAAACAGATCTCGTTGAGTTTAGCAGCGGAACACAGAATCTCAGATGTGGAGAAAAAGTCCTTCATGCTGTTAAAAATTGGGTGCTGTAGAACCTTGGGTAGCAAGAACTGAGGTGACGAGGGAAGCATTCAGCTCCGGCTTGCATGCTCGTGTCTGGGAAGCAAGGTTCAGTATCTCTAAATAGTCTAAAACTAGACTGGTTTGTTATTAGTGGAAACCGAGCCCTTGCATGTTATTAGTCAGCAGATGGTATATAAATGTGATGTCAGGAACCAATCTAGCACGACCCACGGCAAGAAGGAGGATGATTAAACAGGGAAATGAAACAGACCCGAAGAATGTCGCAAAAGAGTCAGCAGAGAGGGACTTGGATCCCCAGCAGCACAGGGGCTTTAGACCACAGGAAAAAGCTTTGCCAAGGAAAAAAAGCAAGAAGCGAGTCTGTAAACAGAGCTGACCACGGGGGATAAAGATGAAATGGAAGCAGACTTTTTTACTATCTCAATCAGGGAGAAAAAAGTGACAAGAACTGACTGAGACACTGAAAAGTGAGTGATATGCTATTGTCAAGAATAATGCTCCAAACACTGTAACAGCTGATAGAGGTACTGAGCGTCATGAACCCAGACAGAATAAGACTTCAGAGACATCTCTCGGTTAAAGGAAAAAACAACCAACAAACTATCTGAAAGCCTTCAGCAGCAGAAAAGGGAGCAGATGTTAGCGCCGAGAGCACTATACTCCACGGGCAACTTTGGAGACTGCCGTCAGCGACTCCTGGTGAAAAAGGCAGGTGCATCTCTCCCCTGGAATACAAATGCAGTAGAGTCTGTCCTTACCGCAGCATACTCACAGCAAGCCCTCACCTTTATTCTTATCTAGAACAAATGATGTCCCTCAAGACGTAGCCCAGAAGGGCCAAAAAAAATCTCATTTCCTGGCCCCTCACATCTGTGCAAGAGACGAAGTGTTTGCCCTCCTCTGCTTTCCCACTTTTTCTCTGCTACAGTATCCTCATCATTTCCAACAACGATGTTCAGACTCAACCCAACAGGTTCTGGGTTTGCCATTAAAACAAACCTGTATCAGACTCCTCCCAGAGAGAATAACAGGTAATTGTTTCTTCCCAAGGACCTCAGGGCTCTTTTCTAATTCTCTGCTTAACTTTTCTGGAGACGTTCAGCCTCCACCTCTTGCAGGCCCATATAACCTGCTTGTCCAGCTGGCTTCAGGCAGAAGTCTCCTAACCTGGTCCATCTCCTGTTCCAGCCCCTTCAGGCAGATGGAGAAGAGGACAAACTACCTCCATCAGACATGGACCATGAAATGTGCAAATGCCCAAGTTATAGCCAAGCAAGCTCAGGTATCTATATCAGTGTGCAGCCATGTAGAGAGGCACTTTTGGGACACTGGCCCTGGCTGGCTAACTGCGCTTGCAGCACGGTACCCGGGTGGCTTGCCATCTTCCAGAACTGCCTGGCTCTGCTCTGCCTTGTGTATCTCTTCAGGATTCAGCAGCGTGTCATGCAAACACACCTGCAGAAGAAGGCCCTCTGATGATCTACGGCCTCCAGCAGCCCAGCCCAGCGCTCAGTGCAGACCCGGGAGGAGATTCGTCTGCTGGTGGTGTGTGTATTTTTATTTATTCCTTTTTGCATATATACATTGTCATGTATAATTAATGTTTCCATAGTGGTTTTTTGATCTTGCATGTGATTTTTATTATTCCCATCGCATCTCCCTCGCCTTAGCATATGCCAGTTTATTTCTTATATTTCTCCTCACAGTCAACCATCCTCCCTCCTCATATCTCTCCCCATTCAGTCTAGACCACTCTCCCAGCTCTCTGCAATATAGGCCATCCTCCCCTATCTCTCTTTCCTCCCTCCATCTTCCTCCCTATTCCCCTCCTTTCCTCCCTCCCTACTTCCTCAGCATAGGCCACCCCCTCATCTCCCTCTCCTGTCAGCAAAGCAGTTTATCGGCAGTTGCAGTCTCATCTATCAGTCCAATTCATCTTCCCCTGCAGCCTTTGGGGGAGAGCGAGAGGAAAAACCACAAGCTGCCTTCCTAAAGAAACCAGTGGCAGCCACGGGCATTAATATGAGAAGCTTGGGAAGGTGTCGTTTTTCACTCAAGCTGACATTTAAGCTGTTTCATAAATATGAAATCAAACCAAGGGCCCAGATGGGCCTCCACCCCCTCCTCTTTTGACTAAGAGCGGCTGTGATACTCTCTTCACCAGCTTAAAACAAGGGGATGACAGGAGCAAATCCCTGGGGGATGAAGGATAGAAGGAGCGACTGTTCTCAGCGATGGCACCTGTGATGTTTACACTAGTTTCAGCAAAGAGCCACCAACCAGTACAGCAGAGCCATCAGTCACTATTCATAGTGGCGGGTTTTCTGAGGTGGGATTTCCCTCTGAGTGCACACAGCAATGGGGTGGATATTTTCCCTGCTATCCCCACAAAGGATGGTGGATCTCTTTCCATCAACAGCTCTCTTATCACTATAACTCCATTTCACACACACACAGAGCCTGATTTCAGGAGAGAAGGAGGTATAAATATCTGTTTCTGACCCTTTTTAGAAATCTGGCCTGCTTACACCACCCCAGTCTCTATGCAGCCTGTGGTACCATCACAGCTGTGCAACACCTTGAGCACAGCACACCCCCGGGAACCAGCACAGTTTTTAGGAGAGTGTACTGGACCATCTGGGAATAACCTCACCCTCTCCTCCACTCCCATTAGGAAGCAATTCCTTTCACGGCGGGGCTGAGGAAGGGGTGTCATGGGTACCTGTTAATGACCACAGATCCCAGGAGCAAGGGAAAGGAGGTAGATCCTGCTGCCTCTTCCTCTTGGTATGGAAAGGAGGGTCTCTGAATCTGGGGTGTCTGCTCTTTTGTGCCCATCCCGCTGGCACTGCTTCAGACCACCATCCGTCCCACTGTCCCTGCAAATCCGTACGGTACACGGAGGCAAGGGGAGAGGGCCACAGACTGAAGAGAAGAGACATGGAAACAGCACCTTTATATATGCCACTAGGTATTACTGGCAGTAATACTGGTCCTTGGGATCCGGGCATTAATTACAGCTGCCCTGAAATTGCTCACCAGCTTATATAGGATATGATATCAGGAACTGACATCTTGAGGCACTGATCTCTGCTTCTTGGTTTCACAGAGATCCATGTCATATGGTTTCATCCCTCAACACATCATGCTCATAGCACCTTATGCTGTCTGCCCCTGCCGTAACCTTTGAAAAGCTATGCTCGGACTACTCTCTGATGGACAGGTACTAACTAATTCCCAATACTGGTTTAGCTGACCACTTTTGTGAGAACTGTGAACTTCAGTCAAAGTAGCTTTTCACTTTCCTCATGTTTGACTCAATTACGTGTTTACAGAGAATAATTGTGTCCCCCCAGTCTCCATTTGACTAGACTGAACAGGGCAGGCTCGTTTTTTCTGACATGATGGGCTTGCCATTCCCCTGATCATACAGGTTTGTTTTCCATGTTGGCATTTGTTCCGGTTTTAATTCTTCTCTCTTGAAAATGATTGACATGAATGACACTGACTGTTCCAGGTGATGTCTACACCTCCTTCGTACAACCACCATGGCACTCCCCTGTGTCTAGTATGTGCGCTCCTCCCCTGGCACATCTTAAGATCTCATTTACCTCTTGCGTGGCCATTTCTAGTTGTAAGCTCGTAGTTGTACTGTGATTGACTTCTACAAACAACTCTGTCTTCTGTTTTCTTGTTTCAAACTGATAAGCATTCAGTGTGCAGGAGAAACTCTTGCTCACAGTACCCAAATCTGTGGCATTACATTTCATGCTGCTGCATTCCCTCACATCCCTGTTAGCCCAATCCCCACAATACCTTGTGTGATATTCTGGTGATTCTAGGCATTGATGATGCTGCCTGTAAAAGTTAACCCACTCCTAATTTTTAGGCCAAAGTCATAATTGAAAATATTGGTCCCAAGTCTGAGGCTTAAGAACTTACCTAGCAACCTCCTTCCCGTCTTTCACCAGTTCCTTACTCACCTCACAATTCTTGTACTAATCCTCATCTTCCCTCATTTAACTAATAATTTCCCAGGTGGCACCATACCAAATTTTAATGAAGTACAGATAGAGGAGAACTACTACTTTTCCCTTGTCTAGAACATCAGTAACCTTATCAAAGACAGATATCGAGTTAGTCTGGCACAATCTCTTTTTGATAATGGCATATTGCACTATATCCCATTTTCTATTCCATGTCTTCAATTATTCTTTCCGACATAATTTGCTCTGAATCCATCTATGCCCTCGAGGCCAAAATAACAAGCCTGCAGCTGCCCAGATCGCTCTCCCTCCCATTCTTAAATATGGGTACTACATTTGATATTATCCAGGCAGTGGAACCCCCAGTGATTGGACAGATTTATTAAAAATCCCATCTACCAGACTTACGATTTCATGAGCCAGTTCTTTTAGCAAACTGGGGAGGGAGATTTCTTGGCCTCTCCAGTTTGAACACAGTAAACTCTGAATTGCTTCCATCTTGCATGGAATCATTGCTCTTTCACTACACTTATTCCCACTAGTCCACCTGTCTTGTCCCCCACACTGTTTTTCTGCTCTTAGGGAAAAAGTATCCCATTAGTTTAGAGCTGTGAAAATTTTTCTCACTACATATAGAGGCTCCACTTCTTTTTTTCATTTATAGTGTTAAGGATCCTTCTGTTGTTTCATTTCCTTTGCAGGGACTAACTCAGTTTGACTTCTGTCAATTCTCACTTCATCCCTGCACTTCCTGACCTCCCAAGACATACCTTTCTTTGTTGCTTAATCCCCTTTCCAAGGCAGCCTTGATGTGCATGTGGACTAGGCAGTTATCAAGTGTGGGAGACTGCTGGGGGGGCAATAAAAGAGCCACAGACCTATGGCTTTCTTGGCCTGCGCCAAGCACTATGGATTTAGCCTTGCTGAGATTGCCAACATGGCCAGGGTCAAGGTGCTGCAGGAATATGCCCTCTGAGCAACAGGAACTGCTGCTCCTACCCTCTGCTCCTCTGGATGGCAGACAGTGAAGTAAGTTAGACCTTTCTTTCACTCCCCCTCCCAGTCCCAATTCTTCCCTTCCCCTCCTGGAGGCGTGCATCCACCTTTCACACATGCCACCACAAGCAGCAGCCCGAGAGGCACAGATGCGTAGCTGCTGTGGGTTCAGAGTAGAAAGAGGGCGCTTTTGTGGCTCCTTTGGAGGCAGATCTGCATTTTGAGATGACAGTGGTTTGCAAGGGTATTGAGGAGTGGAGGGAGAGAGGAAGACTTCTTTCTCTAACTACAGTTCCCTGAAACCTCCCACAACTCCTTTGCAGCCTCCCAGCTCATCTTGTCTCTACTCACCTCACATCTGCTCTGCACTGTCCCCACAGACGACTTCTTTGATCTTCCTGTTCAGGGATGGCAGCATTCAGAAATTTGTTAATACTGTAGACAATGTGCTGCTTCTGCCCTCCTCTGTTCCTTCTAGGCTCTCTGCTTGTGGCTGAGGTATCTTTGAAATTAAGTTTTTAAAAGAAATTGGTCATTTATCTCCTCTGAGTTTGCTCCCTTTTCCTGGGATGCAAATTCCAAATCATTTTGCACTACCCACTTAATGTATCCCCTGCTCCTCCTCCTTTAAAGTCGCTGAGTTCCGGAGTCCAGCTGACTTACTGATTTCTTTGCTTGCACAAAGTTTGCCCTTTGGAAATAAGCAGAAACTCTCAGTTATGATTCATTCTTATTTATCCAACCACTTAGTTGGAACTGAACCGTATAGCTGTAGGACCTGAAGGGACCTTGAGAGCTCACGTAGTCCATCTCTGCCGCAAGCGATGATCAGCTGTCCAGACCTCCATCACTCCTGACAGGCATGTGTTTAACCTGCTCTTTTAAAACCTCCACTGGCAGAGACTCCATAACCTCCCCAAGCAATCTGTTCCTTGTATTACTCTCCTTGCCCTCAAAAAGTATTCCCCAATGTCTCATCTGAATCTCTTTTCCTGCAATTTAAGACCATTATTGCTTGTCCTCTCTACCACGGACACAAAGAAAAGGTTATTGTCTTCATGGCAGCTTCCTCCTTCCTCATAAAGCCTTTAAATCTTCTCTTTCCAGGCTAAGCAGCTCTCAGCTCATTCAGTCTTTCCTCACTAATTGTGGTTTCTACATCTCTGAGCATTCCTGGTTTTGTTTTCTGGACTAAGTCCAGGAAACCCTCATCTTTCTTAAAATGCAGCAACCAAAACTTGATGCAGTCGAGGCTGAATTGAAAAAGCATTACTTCACATATCTTACACATGGCACTCCTGTTTATACATCCCAGAGTCATGATTGCTTTCTTTGCAACAGGTGATTTACTATTATTGATTCACGGGCAGTTTGTGATCCACTGTAACCCTCTATATCCTTCTCAGCAGAACTATACCTGGCCTCTCCCATTTTGTGCTGGTACTATCAATTGCTCTTCAGCACCTTGTACTCATCTTCATTGATTTGCATCCCACTTTTTTCAGATTATTTCTCCAATCCATCCAGATAATTTTGAATTTGCATCCTGTCCCCTGTACCACGTACATGCTTTTCTGCAGGGTATTCTTGTCATTTATTAAGGGCGCGCATTATTCTGTAGCCTAAGTCATCAGTGCCCATGGTACCCAACTTGATACATCCTTCTGGTCACGCAGTGAATCACTAATAACTGTTTTACAAGTGTGGTTTTTCAAATAGTTTTGAATCCATATCATAGTAATTTTATCCAGACTGCATTGCTCTAGCCTGCTAATGGAAGTCTCACATGAGGCAGTGTCAAAACCTAACAAGTCAAGGTGCTTTGTCGTTATCTACAAGGCTTGTTACCTGTCAGAGTAGGAAATCAGGTTGGCTTTATACAATTTGTTCCTGACAAAATCAAATTGCCTGTTATTTACCATGTTGCTATCCAACTCATGATCAATCTATTGTTAGGTCCCAGATAAAGCTCTCCTGTAAAATTCTCTCTGCTAACTGAAATCAAGGCTAGAATAGCAGCACTTTTGATGGGGCTCAGTGATTATTTGGTGATGAAGTCTTCTAGCTATCACATTCAAGAATAACCAGGCCCTACTTTTATTAATAGCACTTATTTTACAATGTATATTTCAGAAAATACAGCCTTCTAAACTGACTCAATTCCTAGTTATAGTTGTCTCTCTCTCATGCTCGTTGAAGTGATTTATGATCCCATGGGCTAGAGCAGACACCCAGGGGTAACATTTTTCCAGTTCCTCCCCAAAGTGATTTTAACCCAGGTCACTTCTCTTTTAGCTTTGCTACTACTTATTTGCCCATCACACCCTTAATGTGCATAATCCCAGCTAACTTTATCTTTGTTTCTGTCCTTCCTGAAACCCATATGCCCTTCAATACCTATGTTCCAGTCATGACTGTTACTCTAACATGTTTGTATAATAACCAGTTAATAAAAAATTGGAATTTTACTGTTTTTCATGTTCCTTGGACTAATGTTAATGAAATTTGGTTGTTTCAGTTTAATCTTGCCCATTTTTCTAGCTAAAACGTGTACAAGTGTTCCCCAAACAGTATCACTAGTTTGACTACGAGTACATTTGTACTCTCATTTTCTTTGCCTTTTTGTTTTATTCCTTTCTATACACCCATCTATTGCTATATACTCTTTCACCCAGTGTTGCTCTTTCTGTGTATTAAACAAACATAGGGACAAATATTGTACAAGCTTTTCCCAAACTACCACTCTGTTTCCTTGACTAAGATCTTATTATTAATTGTGCTACCTCAATGCCAGAAATCAGCCTCTCAGGCTTGCTGGAGTTGTCTCTCCCTGGAGAATGGCTCTCCTGTTGGGAATGCCTCTCAGTGGTTAGGCTGTCTGAAAACTTACCCAATAACATTAACCCTGTGACTCTTACTGTTTCTGTGCACACGAGAAATCCCACTGTAGTTCACCTGAGCTTCACGTACTGCTCTGAGCATTTTCACAGATATTTTTTACCTTCTCTAGTGGGATTCTGGCAGTAACACTTGTCCTGGCGTGAAGGTCAGCCACTGGATTTTTCTCAGGATGGTCTTTGGGTTCACAGATCTTCACGGTGGGATCCACCACTGGATGTACCAGGGACCAATATGTCTGTTAAGAAAAAACAAAGCCATCAGTCCTGGGCTGTGTCTGTGAAAGCACACAACACATCACACAAAGGTCACATTTTCAAAGGTAAGTAAATTAACAAGTTGAGGAAATTTCTATGCCATGGCCCAGGTGGATGCCTTGCAGAAACAGTCTGGAGAGGAAGGCACAGCCGCTGCAGGTAAGTGTTCAAGGGATATTATTTCCCTTGGCTCAGCCACTTGTGATCCTTGCAGTCATGCAGCAAACTGTAGCTCAGACAAAGGGGAAGGAGAGACAGTCATTCTAGCAAGTACAGAGAAAAGTAGGAGGAAGGGGAAGGTCTGGAGTGTCTCTGCTGCATGAGAGGCTCTATGCTATGGATGCTTTTCTATTTTGTTCCCATAGCTTGCTTTAAAAGGTGTGTAGACTAAGAAATTAACGCTGCTTCAGACATCCCTTGGAAAACAGAGCAAGCCTTTGAGACCTGTGGCAGGGTGCTGTTGTCATTTGCCGATTCTTCTGCTTTAGGTCTTTCTCTTTTCTCTCACTTTCCTCTGTGAATGACCCTTACCTTTCCTCTGTGTCCCCAAATATGTTCATCCTTTCTCTTTTCTTCAGATTGACTGATCCTCTTGCTATTTATTCCATCCTCTGTCTCTTTCTCCATTGCAGTCTCCAGTGCGGCAACCCTATTCTCCACTCCATTTCTACTCCATCAGCCAGTCTCTACCTCTGCATATATCCTCACCTAGCCTACACTCAAGGTCCTTCCACTCAACTGGGATCATGGATCTGGAACACTGACACATAACCATGTCTAACCCTCATGGAGAAATCTCCACTGAACAGAAGTGAAGCCTAGTGGTAGCAGGGGAGCTGGTCTGGAGAGAAGTTTGCGATCATATGGAGAGCAAAGTAGGAGGAGAGAAAAGTCACCTGAAGAGCTTCTCCAAAAGCCTGTAGATTGAGGACATCAAGAAGTTTTAAGAGCAATTATAAGTATTCTTGAAAGAAAATTAAAGGAGGACAACTTTTCTCTCAAAGTGCATAGCATCACAGATTAGAAGAAGATATTACAAGTTAGGGAAAAATAACACAAGATTTCTTGAAATGTAGTTCAGTAAGGAAACCAAGTTATATTCCTATAGCACATGGAGCATGATATCCATACTCAACAAAAGAAAAAAAAAAAAAAAGAAGAAGAGATAGTGTAGGAGAAATAACAGGGGAAGATAGGGCCCCAGAGACATGTTATTAAAAAATTATATTTAGTATCTCTGAGTCTCCAAGGAATAGCAGACGCAGAAGTCAATTATACTACCTCAAAGGGAGATTTCGAAACACCATATCTAGTGGGAAATTACACAGACTTGACTCCCTACATGCTTGCAGCTCCCATGATCTTTTCCATAGCACAAGGCAATTGTGTATCTCTACGACTCTGGGGTGGACGCTTTTTCATGCAAGGTGTGAGTACCACAAACATTAGCTGTGTACATGTCTAATCCAGTGATTTAATAGACCTGAACAAAACTTGGAATCTCTATGCCAAAGGAAGTTCTGCAATTTCAAACTTACCTTTGTTAAAAAAAAAAGAAAAAGAAAAAAAAAGAATGAAATGTAGAAAGTCTTAATGAAAAATTGTTCATTTTAGATCAATCAGAATGTTTTGCCTACATCTTAACTTTAATGCTACGTTATACTGTAGTTTTAAAGAGGAAATAGGAATCAAAAAAAGTTATAAAAAAGCCTAAATGAAACATTTCAACCTCCTGGAAGTGTTGATATGTTTTCTGAGTGAAATTTCATCAAATGGGGCACATTTCTACAGACCCTGAAGCTTTCATAAAACCAGTCTTTACAAGCGGAAAATTGTTATACTCCAAAAAAAAAAAAAAATCAAGTACCTCTCCTGTTGAGTTTCTAACCTTCAGCACTGGAAGTACAATCACTGTCACTTGTGTCACTAAACAGCATTCTAGGTGTGAGCAGGAACAATCTCAACAGTTCCTCTGGCAAGACACTTGAGAGAGTATGGTCAAATTCATGTGGTTTCACACTTGTGACCTACAGACCGCTGCAGGTCCACAGCCTGTCTTTAAGAGTCAGTGTAAGGTACCTATGAAACACAGTGTCTTTTGCTAGGTTTGAACTTGCTATATGAGGTGAAATTTCTGCAGGAAATGTTTGGTTGTTTCTGATTTGGAAAAACGTGTCCGTCCCCAACACTCGCCTGCCTCGCAGGGCAGCAGAGAATGAAGACTCACCACACCGAGCTTTGTCCTACCACAGGAGCAGAGGAAAATATACTGGCTGGCCACTGAACAGCCCCAGGGGAAACATCCCCTGAGGAAGAGAAAAGCTTTCCAAAGTAGGGAGATGACAGCTGCAGCTTCCTTTGAAAGACACTCTCTTCCCTCTTTCTCCAGGACAAGCATAGATCTGGGGTAATTGGTAATTCCTCTCTTTGGCTTTCCTGATTAACCTCCACTGCGTGTCTGATGTTACTCTTCCCTTGTATTTCTGAGATTACTCTTCCTTCTCTGTTGTGCGGTTACTCTTGCCTACGTTTCTGGAGAGTGATAAATACATTAACAATTGCAGCTTTCTGCATATCAAAGCTGTAAATTCAGAAGATCAAATTCTACAAATCCTACCTGCTGCGGATGCAGCAGATGAAGGACTTTGAAATGCAGAAGTTGTATTGGATAGTTATCACCTGAGTGAAACATTTGGGCTGCTGATGCATCAGATCTATCCTCCCTGCTCAACAGATCACATACAACCTAGGAAAAGTTCTTAAGGGATATAATCCACTCCCCACTTTTGTCACAGAGACCTTTCTTGCTTAATTTGTCGGTGATGAAGTCACACCCCTTGTCTTCAGAGAGAAGAGTTTCACTTCAGGTCAAGTAGCGCTCTAGTATCAGTGAAGAGTGAGTACGACAAAAAAATTGGTCACTCGCTAGTACCTAATGAGTAGACCATCAGAGAAATCACTGCAGCTTGCACTTCACCGACCGTTTTGGACTAGGAGAAGGATTAATTACAGTATGGACAGCAGGATTTGCCCAAGTAAACACAGGGGCATGCGCTGTTAGAAATTTGCATCTGGGGAAGCCATCCTAAGCTTCCCTTGTAAGTCAGTAAAGCTCTAATCAATAGAACTAATGCTGTTTAGGGTGCAGTTCATCGTGTCCTAAAATAAATACCTATGTTTTATCTGCTGAAGCACTCTCCTCAGTATCCATTAACAATAATGGCATACAGACGTCTAGCAGGGGTGTATCTAGGACATAGACACCCGCCTTGTAGATACCCATCGCTAAGCGAGACGAGTCCTCCCCTGCCTTCCTTTCTGAGCTATAAATGGGGCCTTGGTAGGCCAGCGGGGAATAGGCTTGCATTATCTGTGCACAATTTGTTGGGGGCTTTGCTTCTCTATCCTCTCATAGCTAATGGTCTGTTCCATTAATTCTTAAGGTTAAGGTGACCTTGTAAAGCTAAATAAGTGCATTTCTCAAATAGCACACAGCAAATATATGTACGCACACATTTAGATATTCGTGAAAGAAATTAACCCTACCTCTCTAACTCATTTCCCACTTTCTTTTCAGTGGCAAGATAATCCACTTAAATAGAGTTCCCAACCTTTCTACAGGCATAAAACAACATGAAAAAGATGGAAAAACCCAATTGGTTGGTTCCCGTCCTGTTCATGGAATAAAAAGAATAATTATTTCCTTATTAGAACAAAAATTGAATATTTTCTAAGCTTTCATCTTTTTTTGTCTTCATTATACCACCACTTAAAATAAAAAAAGAAACATGAAACTTAATAAAAATAAACCAAAATTGATGCAAACAGAATAATTGGCAAGGCGTGAAAATACTGCTTGTATCCTGGAGACAGACAGCGTTGTCGGTCATTTCTTAATTTTCACTCTATTAAGGTAATTTCCTGTGCCTGTGGCTTTTTTTCCGGCAGCCATTCTCACGCACTGTCAATCCTGCCTTGTTTGAATGCTGGGTGGGGGTGTGTGGTTTGGTGGGGTTTTTTCCTGATCAGGAAAGAAAAACACACATAACATGTCCGTTTCCCAGAAGTCTAGAGGCAGACAAGCTGGTTTCTGAGTCCAAGTGCATGGAGGGGAGCAGTGAAAGTAAATTTCCAAATGTAACTTCCACATCACTGGAATATCCGCTCAGCCCAGCACCTTTATTGGATGTCTCCTATGAGAAGCCAAGGTTTAAGGCAACACCGCACACCAAAAACTTTGACATTCTACCCAGAAAAATGTTTGTATCACCACCACAGCCTAACTTGGACCCAGATCTGGTTCTAAACTTGCAGCAGACTCATAGCAGTTTTTAACCCCGATAAATCTGCAAGTATATGAGTTTCTTTGGCCGGACTGACAGCCACATGTTAGTTTTCTTTGTTGCTTAGTTTCTTCCCTTGCTTTCTTCCCATGCTCCTCCTTATGAGCAGGTTATGCTGGTACAATCCATCAAGGCCACCATATGTACCTGCCATAAGATGTAAGCACCTTGAGGAAGTTTATAACTAAGTCTAGATTTTGCAGAGAGCTGTCACAACTTGAAATGAACAGCATGTCTTCAAATATGCCAGGAGTGACATAAGGCCAAATTAAACTGAATTTAGAACCACAGTGAAGTTCTCATATTAAATAAGACTAAAGCCTTTGTCTAAAAGTCTGACTGCTCCATCTGAAATCATTTTAGAAAGCTTTGGAGACTGGAAGTAGAAATTGTCTTTGGCCTCTTCACCTTTTCCATTTTCCCCCTTGCTTCCAGCCTGAACCAAATATGAAAGTGTGGAAAAGTTTTAACTGGAAGCAAGAATTATCAGATGTTCTCAAACCATAATTTACTGCCTGTGATCAGAACCTGGCATAGCAGAGCAGGCAAAGTGCTCTTCCATCACTGTTCATCCCTCCATCTTTGACACATGCTATTCCTCTGTGTGCGTGCATTTGCATGTGCGCAAGACTCTACAACGACTTTGAAAATCCACAATATTATTATTATTATTGTTATTATTATTTATTATTATTATTATTATATTATCTAGATGTCTGGTGAATATTTTCCAAAAGTACGTTGGAGGTTGTATACAAACTTCCCCAGAAATGGAAGTTATGTTACGTTCCACGGTATTTGTCTTGTATTCGCATTCACCTGTTCACAGGAGAAGTGATTCACAGCCTGTTATATGTTGCACAAAACTTTGGTGATCAACAAAAAGCCAGGCTGATATTACTGAATCTGATTTCTGTTTCAGATGCATGTGGCTGTAAGAGACAGTTGTCTTATTATCTGCTGTGTGTCATTAGGAATGGGCATGATCTGGATAATGGCTCAAAATGAGAGAAGGGGGAGCTGGGTATCACAAGCAGCTCTTGCGACACGGATGAGATCCAACCTTGCAGAAGGTACTGCATCTCTCTGCCTCCCTTCTGTCCTGCACAGCAGTTCTAAGTGAAGCTCACTAGCTTTCTATGGCATTTTCAGTTTTGTAGGTCAAAAATGCTAAATAAAAAGCATGCCTCTGCTTGCAGTATTGCCCAATTCTCTCTGTTCCTGATTTTCTGAGGAGACAAATAACTTTCAGCACTCAGGACTATACACAAATTGCCAGATTAATGCCATGACTATGTCTACAACATACAGCAATGCAGAGTGACACAGAGCAGTCTGAAAGGCATTGCTTTAGGTGAGAGCAACCAGTCTAATCATGATGGCGAGTGGAATAAATGAGCCAGCGAGAAGGCAGGTTCGTTCCATTACCCAAGGTTTTGAGGTAGCACATAGGTCTTTTACTCTACCACGTTATGGTATATCACTTACCCATAGCCCTTCCTCCCGCTCCCTGCTCTCCTCTGGGAGGTTCTATCTCTACCAATTTTTATTAGCAAGCACTAAAGCCTTTGGGGGAACCAGTAAGGCTTTAATAGGAAGACCTCTGTCAGCATCTTAATGGAACTGCATGTGGCCTGCAGCCTTGGAGCACAGGCCACACAGTCCTTCATGTCCATTTGGCACTGGGAGAAAAGGTCCAATTCAGCTGTGTACTGTTTAATAAGGGGCTGGTGCTTGTTTGCAGATGGACGATTTCATAAAGAGAGGATTTGTGCCTTCATCAGTTGGTAAGATCCCATTTCCTACTGTCTCTTGTGTCAGCAGTCATGTGTATTTATCATTGCTCCCGGGATCCCAGGTCCAAAACTTCCTAACTGATCCTTCAGCTGGTGAATAATGCATCTCCTTACCTCCCACTGCCTGTTGTCTGCACTTACTGTGTACGGTGACGACCACCAAAACTGTGAATAGTTTGGGACTCAGCTGTCTGAGAAGAACACTTGAGAACAATTGTTATGGGGCCAATGCCCCCTACACTTCCCAAGGAGCAGCTCTGAAGCTATAGCAGCACTTCACTTTGGGAGCTGCAATTTCTAGCGGATCCTCAGAGCCACAACCTGGTGACATGTTTGCAGCAGAAGCAAGATACATAACTCATAAAGGAAGGCTGGAATCATCACTGCTTGGTGCAGACCCAGGACTGGAGACTATTGGCTATTTGTTTGGCTCTTTAGTGCAACCATACCGACTCATCAGATACAGCTGTTACCAAGCTCCCTCCCGTAGGATGCCCTTTGTGTCAGTCTACAGCAACCCCCTCTGGCCGTCTGGAAGAAGAGCATCAACCTCTTCTGGAAAGCACACTTACACCTCGGTAGAGCCGCACTTGGAGGGTCAGGGCCAAAGCCAACCATAGACTGGGTAGCCTGTGAGGGAAAAAGAGATCTCTGAGGCATCTGATGAACACAGCGTGCAAGACCTAAACTAACCCAGCTACCTGGATGCACCTATGTGTCTCCGGTTTCTGCACTGACCTTGTTCATGGCTACTGCCTTTTGGAAGCGCAGAAAGTAGAGCAAAGGCAGAAAGAGGAGGTGAAAGAGATAAGGTAGAAGGGCAGAGAGTTGGCAAGAAAAGTAAAGGCTAGAAATATACCCCAAATAGTCTGGGACAGGCTTTTTTACAGTAGCAAGTTTTGCAAAGTTCCTAGAGGAGGCACAAGCAGATATGCAGGCAAGAGTGAAAGGGGACACCTAAACCACTGACAAAATTCCTGCACGCAGTGCAAAGCATGTGACAAATGGCAAGTATGGGTGGCTCCAGAGAACACATACTCCAGCCTCCCATCCTCCTAGTGCATTTCCCCTCCTTCTACACCAAGAGCCCCCAAACTCTCCAGAAGATTATACCAAGCAGGAGATCAGCCATACCAGAGACCAAAATACACTAACGATTACAGACAGCCATGGGAAAAGGGGTGAAAGGACTGAGAGCTTGCCCAAGTGGCAAGTCGCAAATGAAGCTTAGTGGAGGAGAAGTCAGGAGACACGCAGATGGTTCTCAGATACAGACCCAGCCTCATGCTATAAAAGAACAAGAAACATATCCATGGGCAACTAATAAAACCTGTTTTGTTATGTTAGCATGCCACTGGTCGCTAACTTTCTGCAGGTATATTGGCAATACTCTGCAGATGCAGTCTATTTTCCCTTTTTATTTTACGTCTCCCCATTTCTGTCCTGTGTTTCACATTCACTCTATTTGGTTTTCACTCTACCTTATTCCCAACTGCCTTTTCAACTCATTTTTTTTCAATAGCTGTTTTCTCTTTCTCACCAGTCTCTGCTTTTCTCTTTCCTAAGGGGAGCATGGACTGGGAAACATCTGAATTAAAATGTGTGTACATCTGATGCATGTAAGAGCTTGATAGGAGGCATGAGAAGTTTGCCATATCCCTAGTGATTAGGTCTTTGACTGCCATCTTTCTAGCAGCAGGATTTTCTTCAAGAGGAACTGCATAGTACAATCGGCTCAGTTAAGGAAAATTAAATGAATTTGGGATTGATAAAAAACCCACACAATCAAGTTCTGAAACAGTGAAGGAAGATGTGTTTTTGGTACCCGTCCTGACTCAAATTGCTTTTCAGCACTGAAAGTAAAACATATACCATTTACAAAACATAGAAAAAGAAAAAAAAAATAAATACCAGAGCCTGATGTATCCTGGACAACTAAAGTTTAAAGACATGAATATGGAACTAGTGCAAATTCAGAAGAGTTCTCTTTTTCATGCAAACAGTTAATTACCAGTGTCAGAGTAGACTAAACAGCATGGAAACTGACTACTTATTGAAATTAACTGAAGTGGGAAGAAAACAAAGAAAGGGTGAGAGAGAAAGAGAGAAAATATATATATTTTTTAACATCCAATAATTAACGGAATGCTGTCAATTAGAGTTAAAGAGCCTTATTCTGCCAAGAGTTACACCACTGCGTAACAGAGGACAGAGCTGGGCCCAACTGATGCTGCAGGGATTTTTGCTGACCCCTTGTAAAGCGGAGTTGCTGCTGTCACCTTGTATTCATTTTGTTTTCCCCTCCCTTGCCCTCCCCCAAGGCAAAATCCCTGAATCAGCCGTATGCGATAAAGGCATTTTGCCACTGTACAAGCAAAATGGGGAGCTCTTGAACGCTCTCATGGCAGCCGTCCCACATCCCGCTAGTATATTTCAGCTGTCAGGTGGATTAAATATCGCCCTTTAAGCAAACTCATGAAAATGTAAGAGCCTCACCATTTCGTCTTTCTCAAGATGAGTTCGCTGTCTCAGGCTAAAGGTGGGCAAGAGACAAGTTTATGCCATTTGGACTCATTAAACACCCAGTGGTCTAAAGGCCAGGTATTCAGGAGTCCAGCAACCAGTGACTGACCCAGAAAGGGTCTTTCCAAAGCACTCAGCCCCAAGGCTGAGTCGAGGCCAACACTCAACCCTGGCAGAAGCTTTTGGATGCTCCCAAACCTCAATGCATGAGAACTGCAAGTGCTGAGGGCTTCTGAGGACCCTGCATAGCTGAACTACTCGGTTAAGCAGTGGTGCCAGAAAGCTCATGCTGACCAGCAATGGCGTGTCTGTCTTTAGCCAAAAATACCATAAACCTAGGTTGTTTTGTGCTGCTCTGCAGATCCCACACTCCAACACTGACAGCTCAGTGACACAGCTGCCGCCGAATTTGGGCTCAATTTAAGTCATTTAGATGTGTAAGTACTTGATTGCACCTGAAAATCCAATATTTAGATCTTCAAAAAGGTCTGACTTGGGGTACACAGAGAACTGCCAGTGTAAAAGCCGACACTACAGATGAACATTTGGCCCTTTGTTTAAAAAGTTTTTTAGAAAAGTCCAGCGATGATGGGAAGGTTAAAAGCCTGCACCCCACTGGGATGTTTTGTTTCAATCTAATCACTCAGGGATTAATCATCTGCGCGGTTTCTAAATGCCACCCCGACAAGTTGCTCCGTGCCTGCAGGAGCTGGGGACTGCCTCAAAAATTTGCCTCAGTACTGTCTCCGTCTCAGCACCCGGCCACAAGCCTGACATTCTACCCTGAGCCAGTGGAAGTCCTCAAGGACATCATGTTTCACCACTGCTGGAGAGCGAGACGGTGAATGTGACAGCCTCCTGCCACCTGCCATGGGCCTGCCCGGCCAAATCAGACTTTGATGTTAGTCTGTGGTGAGATGGGGTTTTCTATGTCCCGAAGGAAAGCCAAACTCACTTGGAGTTACAGGCTTACGGTCTCGGAATCTTTCTGCTTCAGCTGATATATTGTCTAAATCTAAAACTTATTTAAAAACCTGTCTGGATGCGATGGCTTTTAATTAATCTTCTCTTAGTTTTTATACTATATAGTACCTTGAAGACGCAAGATCAATCACTGCTGTATTGTAATGTAGAGTTGGGAGACAGAAAGATAAATGAGCTATCAAGTTTAGCATTTTGATAGCTAAGTTTAATTTTAACTAGCTCGGGAACATACTGTAGATAGGTGGATAAAGTCATGAAATGGAGAATTCGTCTTCAGGACCCAAGCTGGAGTCCATCAGAAAGGAACACAAAGAGTTCCTTAATGTCTGGTCAGTCTTACATGGACTTTTCAAAAGAATAAACAATTGCTGAAAATGAGAAACATCACCAAACAGCAAAAATAAAAATCACATACGTCTGATGGGATGTGACTATATTTGGCACATTTCATCTGCATATTCTACAGCTTCCACTCTCCGACGACTCATTCATAAAGGCATTGGGACTATTTCCAATGCATAACATTAGGCATATGTGAGAGCCGTGGCAGAAACAGGCCTCAGTATTTTATTAGGAGGGGTAAATACACTGTCATGCACATGATGTGGAAAAGAGAGGGAAGTTTATCACTGAAGGGTACAAAATGAGTCAGCAGCAGAGCTGGCAGCAGAACTGAGGAGTCCTGAGTCATCATTTAATCCATCCATGAGGCTATCCACATCACTGCAAGTAAGTGATATAACAGCCAGCCAAGTCATTCATCCTTTAGAAAGTGCCTATGCAAGGATGAGGCACGCTCAGGTCCTTGTGCCTTTCATGACTCACGGTGACTCAAATTCTGATGTGTTTCACAGGGTCCCTCACAGAAACTCTAATTCCTGTGTTTTCTGCTTGGTCCATTGTAATGATTCTCATTTTAATGCATGCCACGCATCCATCACAGTGACGACTTCTAACATGCTCCACCCAATCCTGCTGCAATGACTAATGCTAATGCACTGCACCAGTCTGTGAGGAATTTCCATCATGCATCATTTTAAGATCACATTGTATTCAACAGGACGTTCAAATTAAGGTAGTTCTTGTACATACGGTTGCTCTGAATCTTAACTCTGGCCTTTTTCTGTTAGGCCAGTAAAAAGGTTGGGCAGGGGAGCCAAATAAAAAGCATCTCTCTTTCTGTGCCTCCAAGGAATTTATAAAACACCCATCATCCATGTTTTCCCCATGCTGGGTGAAAGTGTCTTTTTGCCAGTGGTTGATTCTGATCCACTAGGGTAGGAATTACTGAAATTCTCAAAAAAAAAGAGAAAAGAAATGCTGAAATCACTGTTTCTTTTTCCACCAGGTCAAGTGTAACAGTTGGATTTGGGTGGTTTTTTGGTCGAGGTGAACTGCATACCTTTCTCGCATAGTTAAGAAAGTGAATGCAACTGGCATGACTGATAATATATATCTCGCCCAAATAATTAGTTTTCAGTTACTCCTCTGGTATGATACTGAGGCTCTGGGCACAAAGTTAATAATACATAGCATCCATTATTTTACCAATGGGTCAAAAATGCTGTGGCTACATGACACAAAGAACCAACGTGGTATCAGTTCATTCAGCTGGTTGAGAATTTGTCCAGAAGGTTTTTGTGGTTTAACTTTGCTCCAAAGGACTGTATATGGTATCAGATACCATCTGTCCTCTACTATGTGTCATTAAGCCAGTGTAAAAAAAACTTAGAAGCCACCTTGGACTCCATAGCTTCTGCTCTTGCTAATTCAACAGGCAGGTACTTTTTTTGCCTGCAACTGGTGTGGATCAAAATGCAGCAGGGCATGTGGCCTCAGAGTTGAGAGATGCTGTTTTCTTCCCAGCTCACTCTGTCTGCTTGTCAGTGCAAGATTATGTGCTGCTGTTGCGTTGGTACAGGGATTTTAGCCAGTCTGTTCCATGCTGTGGTGTTTGATGCAGCTTTGGTACTGCAGACATCCCGGGAAGACCTGTCCCAAAAGAGGGCCTGTGTTCCGCAAAGGCAGGCTCTCATTACCGGAGCCAAACGCACAGCAAAGACACAGGTCAACCATTTTTAATAACTTAGAAATAGAATATGACTCTGGCCATTTTCATGCTCTGTTTATACTTGCTTTTGAGAGCCCTCACACGTGCAAAGCCCCGTTGGAATAAGAGTTCACAAGGAGTAAATCTCAGGCCTGTAGCTTAGAACCACTTAATCACACAACAGACTTCATTTCTGGCAGAAGTAATTAACAAAGGTTCAGCCGTCTAATCAGGGAACAAAGGCATGGCTCTGTCACCTCATTGACCAATCATGCCACCCGAATATCGAATCATGAATATTGACTACTTGCAGCACAGGGTTTGCAGGTAGCTCCCATACCAAAATACCCATAAACTGAGGCTGCAGGTCAGTCAATGCAAACACACAGTGTAAAACTGGCTGAGCACAGACAACTGGCAAACACAGGGGAAAATAAAAGCAAAACAAAGCAACAGCTAAATTTGCCAACTGCTGCAGCTTCTGCTTGTCTGAGTATAAAACAGAGAGTAAGAAAAAGGGAGTGGAAAGAAGGATGGGAAAAGAGGATGCCGCCTGCACTGTCCTCCTGACAAACGCTGTCCAGAGGAATGTTCAGAAGGGTAGGAACACTCAGGTTTGCTCAGGGCGTGTTGAACAGCAGTGAACTCTAGTCTAAAAGGGGAGGGACAGGGAGATGGCTGGGGCTCTGTACTAGGTACTAGGTTATGCTGGTCATACTGAGGCTGTGAGCAGCCTGAGACAACGAGAAAGTTCTCATTCAGATCACAGCATCACACCATGCTCCTGCCCTTGCAGTGTAATGAATAATAGCCCCATCATCCAGACACCCTCTTTATGGGGGAACCATCAAAAATGGAACCAAATTGAAGAGCTCAGGCTCATTCTAAGTTGTCGTGTAAGCCTGACCCCCAGACAAACACTGTCTTCAGAAAGGATTCACAGCTTATGAAAAAAGCCCTAGCCCTGATCATGGACTTTAAAACCAAAACCAAATCTAAGGAAACTCTGAAAGAGCTGGAGTGTAAAAGTGCAATAGTTAATTCAATTCAAAGGGATATCATTTAAGCAATATCTTCCAGTATCTCCCACCACAGCGACACCAACAGAAAGCTGTGGTATGAAAGAGGGCAAGTAGAGTGTAAAGAGCTAAACACAGAATTTAGGTTCATATATCCAAGTATAGCAAGGCAGACAATGAGAAATTCTACAGGGAACCCAGTCTTGAAATCAAAACACTATACAGAGAAGCTGGAGAGCTGGAATTTATTTTCAGCCCGGGCACAGTTTTCATGAATGACTTGGGCACCATCAGTCCACCTTGTTCTAAGTCTTTATTTCCTTAATAATAAGAAAGAGCAATAATGCCAATAAACTAATTCAGGAGAAGGAGGAAGGACATGGTAACATTTGCAAGGTGTTCAAACACTAGTTTGACTGAGAAGACAGGAAAAGGCAGGAAAATAGGGGCTTCCCTGGTCGTCTTCTGTAAGGATGCAGTCAGGCATAGCAGAAGGTGCCTGGCTGCCCACACAGAGACAATGTTGAGTCCTGTCTGGGTGCTGTTGGTCATGCAGGGTAAAAAGTACAGGGAAGTCTAGGTGCCAGTCTTTGTTTGCCAAATCTGAGAGCCAATGGCTTAGCTATTCAGCCTAGGTCTACGTGTTTATCTTGAGTGAGGCCATAACATTCTGGGTTACATTCAAGGTCAGGAAGGCTTCAGCAAGAACGAGATGAACTGAATGCACAAAGTGAATATGTAAAGACAGGAGACCATGCCAAACTGAGAGGGGAACCAGGGAATCAAGGCATGATCTAGAATCAAAAAACCTCCCCCCGCCCCCTTCTCTTCCACTCCCCACCCCAAATGTAGGGAAGAAGGACCAAGGCAGAATCTTATGGTGGAGGCTGGAGGGCCTGCACACCCCTTTAGCCCTTCCCAGCAACGATCAGTATCGTGCTGTGGTAGTAAACAAGTTGGTCAAGAACTAAGACAGTTTCATAGTAAAGAGGTCTGAAGAGTATATTAACTCACCAGAGTAACTCACCAGCCTCCTGCAGGATCAGTCTTTCTGGGTGAGGGTGTCTGCATGAGTATGTGTATGTAGGCATACAGTCCTCCCCCATAAGGCTGTGAAATCAGGCAATTAAGGGGATGTATCAGAATTCACCGATACAGAAAGCATCATCTCCCAATTTCTACCTCCAAAGAATCTCTCCCTTTTTACCTCTTCCAGTCCTTCTGCTTCTGGAAAGGAACAGCATACTTTACTTATTGCTTCTCCTGCTAGCCTCGTGACTTCAGCTGCTGAGGGTATATGGATGGCAGCAATGCAGCCGGCACATGCCAGTCTCTGAATCACTGCAAAAAGATGGCCAAGAGGTGAGAAAATTTCCCAGAGCAGTAGCAGCTGGCCCACTGCAAAAGACACACTGAACCATTCACATGAGGACTTCACTGTTACAGACTGATGTTTCTTAGTACACCAGTCACAACTGTTCCTGAGATCAAAAACAACATAGCACCTTCCTTCCAGGGTGAGAAGAAGCTTCAATTACTTCCCCCAAGTGATTACTCTAACCAGGGAACTGCTAAATAGCTTTAATTGCTGGCAGCAGCTCAGCTTCTCCAGCACAGGCCAGTGAATGTTGACAGAGTGGCTACAACCAGTTCTCACTCCTCTGCCTTGGAGGAACAGAGCTTTCTCCATTTGAGGTATCACATGAAGAGAAATGAGGCAAATGGGAAGGGGCACTGTTTGCAAAAAAAAAAAAAAAAAAAAAAAATAAAAAAGACAGAAAGATTGGGATATGTGAACAATGGCAGAAAAAATTAAGAACTACACTGATTATCTCACATCACCTGGCAGAGGAGAATAGATGAAGAGCAAATTTAAGCAGGCAGGAAGAAGTGAAAGCAAGCTAGGTACTCTGCCTTGCCTTCCCTCACTGGCCTGCATCTCCTGTGCATTTGCTGTAGAACAAGTGCTGCCACATTCCCGTGGACTAGAGAAACCCAGTTCTGCCTGGGGAAGACAAGCAATGCCAAAGCTGCAGCATGGGAGCTGGAAATGGGTGCCCATGGGGAGCTATGGGTTCTCCTTGGGGCTGAGGTGGTGGGACAGCCCTTGCAACAGCAGCGCTGTTCTGGCCAGGATGGCAGTGGGGAGCCTGGTCTCAGGACTGTGTCAGCCCCTGGGTTACCCCACACGTCCGAATACCGGGAAAGGAAAGGAGAATCAGTGTCTTCTTGTCAGCCGTTTGCTGCGTGCCAAGAAAGGGGTGGTTCAATGGCACAGCTGGAGATGGTGAGGGAGGGAGAGAGCTGCAACACTTTTCAAGGATATAGCAACCTTCATAGCCAATCAAACCAATTGTCCAACTGCTCTAACACCTTGTCTCAGTCAGTGGCTAGCATCAAGGATAGATGTAAAACACTTAAAATGGGAAATAACTAACTAATATGTCCATTGGGGAAGTTTCTTTATAACCCCAGGCAGTTAGTGGTTCGATTTATGCCCTGAATCTCAAGGGCTGATATTTCTTATAAATTTTTTATTTTCTCTAATGTAACTGTGAATGTTCTCACTATCCACAGAAATAGCTTCCTTTTTTTTCCTCTTTTTTTACTAAGCCTGTGAGTTCAGTGGGTAACACACTGCAGCAGGCAGTTCCACAGTTTAATAGGGTACCATAAAAAATATAATATTCTCTACACTTGCCTTTTAATTTCAAAGGATACCCTTTTGTCCCAATACTAAGAACCTTTTTAAATATTTTTATTTATATACTTCTAACATACCCCTTCTTATTCGTCTCTTCTCTGAACAATATCTTCCTTCATCTTTTTCAGTCTCTCCTTATCTGAAAATCCTCCCAAGCCTCCAAACCATTTTCACTGCCTATCTCCAAGTCCTGCTATATTCTTTTTTTTTAAGAGGAGTTGATGAGAAATTAGCTAAGTATGAAGGGTGAGAGTTTATCAGCAACTCTATGATGGTATTATATCTTTAATGTTAATTTCTGTCTTACGCTGTAGATATTTTTGCTGTGCATCTAGTTATGCTAAGTTCAAGGAAAGATGGGGGGGGTCTAACTTCTCTGAATAAGCATCTTTGTGCAACAGCTATCTCCTGTTGTTCCTCATGCCTGTGAATACATCTCTCATCTTCTGTCTTAGTGCCCGTTATCAGGCTGTGTTTCTTGTTGGGGATTGTCATTAGAACGGCGACCTGCTAGGGTTATATAGCTGCCCAACTCCTATCAAATGAGAACTTGAAACATTTTTCTGTTATTTTTAAATACAGCCTTGTACTGCCTCGTTTAACTTTAATGTTCTGTTTGAATGCGTTTCTCTGTAGTGATCTAAGGGAATGCTCCACCAGGAAAAAACACTGAAAAAAACTTGCTGTTTTTTTTCTCTGTTAAATTCTGCTCTGAAGTGATGTTCAGAGAGGGAGGATTGCCTGGGTGATGGGACTAGTGCAAAGCACTATGGTAGAAAGACTCAAATCCCTGCTCTGCTCTCCCTTCTGCTCCCTATGTGATCTTGTCACTAGCAGAGGCTATGGGTAGGCAACCACGAGTGGTAGAGTTTCTGATGCTTAACTAGTTACTGCTCATCAGCTGAAGCATAGAAGCAAAGATGTCCACATTTCATGTCCATAGAGATAGCAAAATAAAATCTCTTCACTTAAACTGCCTTCTCAGAGCACACCAAAGGGCAATTAAAGCTGGCCAGCTGTCACTCAGTCAGCTATGAAAGCACATCCGTTCTCTCTAGGTTTCTGCACCTGTAATGATTCCTTAACTCACAAGAGAGTGGGGAGAAAGCAGCAGGAAAACTGTAAGGTACGCGTATAGAAAAATCTGTCACAGCACTGCAGCCACATGGCTACGTGTATATGGCATGCCTGAGAACACAAAGCAGCAACGGGCTATGGCACCACACAGAAAAGTGGCCTTTCTGGTCCCAGGTCCCCCTTCTTTCCTCCTCTCAATAAACCTCATCTGAGGCCACTAGAAGGAGGAGCCCAGCCATATGGGTCAAAAAAAAGAAAAGTCTGGAGCCCTGTGGAGCCAGGGCATTGCTCCTGACACCGCCAGGGGAAGGATGGCAGCAAGCACAGGTGCTAGGGTAGAGTGACATCACAATGTCCACCTCTGCCCTCCATTGTTGGGTGGTGTCCAAGCCGAAGCAGACACTGCTGCAAGCCCCACATCCTCCAGGAAAAGGCACAGGCAAGGTAAGCAGCATGACTAAGCTCAGCACCTGGTTAGGGTAGTGCAATAGCTCCAGGAACAGCACATTTTTGGCTATATGTGAAGCCAGCCCTGAGCTGTCAGGACACAAGTGTTTGGTGTGAAAAAGAAATACGTAGTTGAAAAACACTGCTAATAGGAAGAAGGGGAAAAAACCCCCTTCTCCTTATTGCTCCACATTACTGTATTATTTTCAGGGATGGTTTTTTGCAGGTTTGGAAATAAACTCTGGGCTGTTTTTCAAACCCTTCAAATTCAGTGCAAACATCTTATTTTATTATCTGCCTTTTTGTTGTTGGTTTTCTTTCTTCCTCCTCCTCCTTTTTTTTTTTAATCCATTCAACTATTTATTGGATCTTCTATTCTCCAGTGTGCATTTCTTCTTTGCTACACTATCTCCTGCTTTTTGCAGATAAACACCTTACACCTGGGAGACAGGCTCCTCTAATTAGTATTAAAACCTGAAGTTTTTTTCCACCCCTCTTTGAAGCTTTCTAGGATGCCTTTTCATGAATAATAATGTCCTCAATTCAACATAATGCAACACTCAATCAACGGTGCTGTAGCAATCACTTCCCAACAAGACACGTCAGCCCTTCCTCTTCCTCTTCTTCTGTACAGCTGATGATGAGGCAATAGAAAGTCCAGGCTGGAAGAGGTGCTCAGAAGTTGAGGCTTCTGCTTTTGGCAGTCCGGCGCCCTCAGCACACTCTATGCAGAGGGCTCAGTGTCTTCTGTCACCGCTCCAGCTCCCCACTGCCATTCTCCAGCATTACAGGAGTTCTAGCTGCTTGACCTCCTGCCAAATAAAACCCTTTGAAGAGCAGTTCCTTCTCAACCAGCCAAGCCCCCGGCACAGCATGGGACACCCACTCACTTCTCTCTTCACTCTTCCCTGCAGATCACTTGTGGTCTAAGTCCCAGACTGCTGCCCTTGGGGTGCAGCTGCCTGCTGAAGACACCAAGGTGCTAAGGGTGCCCATGCTGCAGACCATTTCGAGTGGAGACAACCTTCAGAAATTCACGGCAGCTGCCATCTTCCCACAGAGTACCCTGGTTTCAATGGATGGAAAAATCAGCATTCTCCAACAAGAAGCTGTTTCCTGGCAGTTTTCCTAAGCACTCCTATTCAGAAACTAGGAAGAGTCACAGCCTCTGCTCCCTGAAGCCAGTCAAGTGGTACAACAATCTTTATAAATGGTGCTGCCAGCAACAGAGCATCACTGCAGCCAAGGCTAGATAATGGCTGTTACAACATTGGTCACCTAGTCCTACGATCATAAGGATTATTATTCCTTATATTAATATTTTAATAGTGAGTTTCTTTGCTCTGTGTTTGTGTGCACATGTAAACGCACAGAGGTTTTTGCAGGCACATGCTAAAATGTTGACAGTGGAACTTGAATGCTGTTTTACAAACAGTTATAACTTGGCAGCCTTGCACAGGGACCAGTCCTACTACGCTTGCTCTCGTGGGAGCTTCAAAGAAGCCTGAGTGGCTTAGGAGCTTCAGCCTTCCCCTTTCCTTCAATTTTCATTAGAATTGCTCTTCCAGTTGCACTCAGCTGCTTCCAAATAGCCCACTCCATGAGTAAGACTTTACTCCGCTGTACATAGCACCACTGAACCCCGTGGGGCAAGCTGCAAAGCGCTACTATGAATGACAAGAGTTAGCAAATAGATATGTTTTAGAATAAAATGGCTAACTGAAGGGAGTATTCCAATGTCAGACTCAAGCAGGGCAGAGGCACTGACAGTTTTTATCTCTACAGAAGGTTTTGAAGGCTCTCTTAGCTTGCTACTTCGGCTGATCGCAACTAATCACATCAAGGCATGACATAAATGTAAAGGACTGAAGAAAAAAACACCTTCCCAATACCAGGTCCCAGCTTCTCTTACAACTCAGGTAAAACCTCTGAACAGCAGGATCTGTCCTTCCTTTTTTTAGTCAATCCTTAAGCAGATTCCTAATGATTCCAACAGATTTTGTCTAAGAGGTGAAGAAATAGCTTGGGACCCTGAAGTTCTCCATGGATGGGTCCTTCAGGAATACACAGCCAGGTGGAAATCAGTGCCTGAGCCATGCCACCCTCTCAGGTACACTGTAACAGCAAGTCACGGTTCACACGGGGCACTGTGCTGAAGGAAAACTATCAGCTAGGGAGAAGGCTTGTGAAGACATGCCCCTTGGGACATTTGCTCCCTATCATCCCAATCCTAGAAAGCCTTGAGGACCTTGAGGAACTAAAACAGAGGAGCAGAGGTACTAGGTGTTTTTCTGGACCTGGAAGAAGAGGAACGAATCCTGCAGACATCTGGGGAGAGATTCAGGTGTATAAACATCAGACTGTAGTACCATCTGAGTTGCCCCAGGATTGCTGAGTTGTCTGTACAGGACGTGTGGATGTGACAAACAACCACGGGAGAGCCCTGTCCTTCTGGCGAGGCAGCTGCAGAGGCTTCAGACCTGCCCGCCGGTCTGGGGGTGTCTTTAAGCAGTCATGGAGAAAGACAGTCTGCATTTAGGCAGCGGACCTGTGCTCTGTAGGGTTTCTTGTACCTCCTCAGGCATCTGATAGTGGACTCTGTCACAAGGCAAGATGCCAAGCTGGACACAGTGCTGGTTTCATGCACAAAGACAGTGCTGGATGCCAAAGATCCCAACCCCTGATTTAAAACATCAGGGGAAACATGAGAATGCAGCATGTAATTACTACATTTTGCTTTTCATTAAATGTTTCTTGCCACTCTCCCCTTCCCCCATCCCATCCCCCTCCTCCTCCCCCCACATAAAGAACTTGCTCAGCTCAATGCGTTGCTGAACATTATCTAAATGCCCACTGGGCTGAGGGGTCAGCTAGTTCACCAACCATATCAATTAAATGCCGGTTATTACCCTTTCATTATTATACAAACTAATCCCATACATCTAGTGAGCTGGTGTTGAGGTGACTTCACGCCCCTTAAAACTCGTACCATTAATTAGAGTGCAGTCAGCTCTCCTTTGATTTGCAGCCCTCCTTCTTCCCACTGCCTTTGCATCCCTGTGTCCCAGTACCCACCCTGCTCCTGGTACCCCTCCCTCCTGCCTCGCAGCTCCCCCTCTACCCCGGAGCTGGGGTCCCCATTCACAGCTATTCCTGTTTTCCTTGCTTTTCCCCTGTTATTCCAGCCCTGAAGCTCCCCTCACACAGTTCTGCCTCTTATCCTGAATTTGAAGACACTCCCTCCACTTTTCTGAGACCCTTGCCTATTAAACCAGCTTTTGCTTGAACAGAACCAGCTAATCATATTGAATTATGCCAGATTTTAATGTGGCTTCCTAACATAGACACATGCCCATAGGGATCCAGACTGAGAATGCCAAGCCCACATCATCTTTGATCTAAGACACTACAAGATATAAACCCTTGATCATACTCCTAATGCTAATTAGTCATCACCTTCCCCTTCCTAAGATATATGTGTCTAAGGACATTGTTGCTGATTTGGTCACAAATTAATCGTTGTATATGCAGTATGTAGTGGCATTTCTATAAGAACTTTTAATATTAGTGAAGTGGTTGCATTGAATAAAAAAGTATAAACTTTTCCAGCTCCCCTGTAATTGCTATTCAGGGAGTCATTCCAATAGCAAGCCTCCAAAAGGAAATGAGCAGCAGCATTTTTGTAACAAAAGCAAAATGTCTTCCAGGAAAACCACAGCCCCCCTCTTCCTGGAGGAACTCTGCATTATATCCTGAGAGGTGCGGACTCCGATTTAAAACTCAGACTCCAGCCTTAAAATGCCTTATTACTTTTGTAATTTCTACGCAGGAACTACTATCATGTAAACCAACAATTACAAAAACAATAACAGTGCAGGTTTTCTCACTCCCATTATTTTCTCTGAATAGTAGCGGCAACATATCCCCCAGCCACTATTAGGAATCACAGTACAGTTCATGCTCTTATGCTACTGCAAAATGATCTCACATAATGAACCACGTACAGTGTAATTGATAGAACCTATATAACTCATGCAAACAAATGGATGCCTAACAAATAAACATATCCAAAATGAACTTGCACTATTTATGTGCTCAGCTGAGATATGAACTGCATCTGCTGCAGGTGACGGACAGAAAGTGACAGAGACTGGCAAAAGACAATGAAAACCTAAATATTTACTAATTTAATCAGTTCTTTCCCTGTTCTTTAGGTCTGGTGGAATGTACTGACTAGCAGGCTTAATTCTAGTCCTAAGTCTTAATTCCAGTCCTAAGGTTTTATGGGATCTAGTATACAGGCATCAGAAGTGCTCTATAGCTAAGGTTATGGATGGAGATTTCCACTGGCTAATGTATAATTACTGAATTCAATTTTCAAATTTGGCACCAGGGACAAATGGATTTATTAAATAATTGCTTCAGTTGAAGATTTAGAAACTCCTACGAAGTAGACATTTAAAGATGCCCATTGAAATTCAGGCCTGTTTTTCCCATATTTCTTTGGGTTTCACTATCTTAAATCATACATGCTGTGCACACATCACATTTCACCCAGTATCTCATCTTTACAATCTTTCAGACATAGGGCAGGTATTGGGACTTGAAACGAAGACCTTTAAAAGTTATTTCTATCATTTTTTGCAACTGGATTTAGCCTGGCAGAGAAAACCAATAGATGCGAGAGCTGTCATCAACACGATGCTCTGCTATGCATCAAGGTGCGAAAGAGACCTTTGTGCACAATGTAGTTTATGGACATTGCATTTCACTTAATGAAAGGGAGTAAAATACAGATGCTGTTTCCAAATAGCAGGGTCTCCTCTTGCTTCCCTTTCAAGCATATTGTCGGTGTAAATGGAAACAAGCAGAACCCAACCCCAAGCGGACCGTGTCTTTGTTCGGAGAAAGAAAGTTAGGCTCTTAAGTCATCATAACAGCATAGGTGCAAAAGGCTTGTAAAGATGGAGCCGCTTTCAAAAAGTGCAGACTAGTACTGGACCCCAGCCCCTTACTGATGTGAAAACAACTGCTTTGTTTCTCCTTAGATTTTCTCTCAGGTTAGCTGAGAGAAAGGAAGAAGAAAATGTTACCGGGAAAAAATACTGCCAGGACGTCTATAAGATAACAGCAGAAAGTGCTGTGGGACTCTGACTTGAGCGTACACAAGCAAACAGCTGTGGGGGTCTCAGAAGTCACCTCCTCCTGGCTACCTGCTCCCAAGTCAGTCTGTTTGCCACCGCTGCCTGCAGCAGAACTTGCCTGGGCTTTAGCTGCTGCCGTACACAGCGGCAGCCCAAACCCACCTTCACCAGCAGCTTCTGTTGGCATCTTGGGCTGCCAGCTGCAGTGGCTAGAGAGCAGATATGCCATGTCTCTGCTGTATTGGTTCTAGAAGAAAGCTATATCCAGCAGAAGAGTGGGACAGGCACCAGGGGGTGGCTGTGGTAGCAGTAATATCTGCCAACCATCAGACACCAGAGCTGCCAGAAACTTTAACTGTTAGCCACACTGGAACAAGAACCCCAAGAGCCATCTGAGGTCATGCCTGCCAGGGAAAGCTCCAGCAGTCCTGTTAGTGGGGATGCAGATGTACAATTCAGCAGAATGGAACCCAGCATGAACACCATTATCCCCTTAGGAGAAAGGGGGCTTAGGGGCAGAGGACTGGGGTATTGCAAACACCTTCCCAAGTGACATCAGCTAACCTGAAATGGGCTCCTCTAATAGCCAAAAAATTGCACCCTGCACAAGGATTATACCTGTAAACCTTATCAGTTTAAATCTTACCTCTGCAGTCCTATTAGACGGATGTTCCCATACATACAGAGGCTAAAGAAGGGATAAAACACACGCCAGGAGGAGCTGGGGACACGGCGGCTGGTTATACAGGGTCAAGGGGAGAAGGACTGAAGCACAGCTTGAGAGGAAAGCTGGGGGCGGGGGGGGGGACAGGTTGACATACCAGTGGTTAGGAGTGTGAGGGAAGATAAAATGCCCTTCAGGAGGAGGTTCCTGGGGATTATAGCTCTACACCCTTGAGCACACTGCTGTACAGCAGTCATGGTAATAATTAATAACAAGGAAATGATTCTCGCCCTGTTCTGGTCACCTTATTAAAGTGAGGATATTGTGGAAATGGAAAAATCCCAGCAGGACGGCACCTGGGATGATAGATGGATGGGATGCATTTTTAACAGAGCTCACCACATTTCAGGAAATGTATTTCTGAGGGGAGAGTGGCTGCAAAGCTTTTATATTCCTTTCCTACTGTGCTGTTACCAGCTGCTGTCAGAGACAGGACAACACAAAGCAAGATGGACCCTTGCTCTTACCGACTGGTGGCCAATTGTATTATGCTCTGTGGCCCTAAAATGCTTGGCTAAACCAGTAACCTTGTCTTTATATTTTTGTTGCCATTCTCCTTTGCCCTTTGGGTTCTTATCAAGATAAGGAACAGAAGTTGTTAAAATAATGCAAGCCAAGATGTTGTTTCTGCATGTCCAGCGTGACCCACAAAATCTGGAAAGAGATGTTGTTTGCCCTGAAGGACTCCTAAAATCCAGTTTTCAACTGTGAGGCCAAGCTGTGGTTTCTAATTTAATAAGGGATGCTCTCAAGTAGTCTCAACATACAAGAAGTCAAAATAGGCTTCAGGTGGGTATCCAGGTGTGGCGAAGCTGAGCTGAACAAAAACACAGGACTCTCACTCACACAAATGCACAGCGGGGAATAGGTTTGTCGAGGCTGCGCGAGCCTTTTAGCCACAAACAGTCCTCCCTACAGGTGGTCACTTCCCTTGCGTGAAAGCAAACCAGGATCCTAGCAAAGAAAACTTTCCATGCGAGCTTTGAGCGCTTTCTGCTCTGCCCCTGCAAACGCAGCCCCACACTGCAGCTCCTCTTGCCAAGGCTTTTAGGTGATGTGGTGGGCTACCAGAGAATGGGCCATTCACCCTGCTCCAGCTGAGCCACAAAGAGCAGACCTGTGCAAAGATCCGTGTTACAGTTTAAAGGGGAGGGAAGAAAAAGAAAGAGGAAGAAACAAAAGAAAAGCTCAGCCCTCCAAAACAATTGAACAAATATCTCCCCGGTTAATAAATAACAGGCTCGGCTGGGGAATTGTAATTGTGTGTATAATGCATCTCAGATCTACGGTATAATTACACTCTGGAAACCATTGACTAATAAAAGGCACCAGCCAGGGGAAAGGATGCCTTCTTGCCATGGGTTGACAGGCAAGCAACAAACAAGGCGCACTTTTTCACCTTCTATTCAATAAAATCAGTTTATTAAATATGCAGGCAGAGCACCTCCATTAAGCAATTCACTTCCTTCCTTTTCTTTCTCTTTTTCTTCTCTTTTTTTCTCTTCCTCTCCTTTTGTTTCCATCAAGACAGGGAAGGTTAAAAAAAAAAAAAAAAGCTATATGAAACCCCCGGCTATACGTGAGCTGTGTTTTAATGAGGCTGCATCTTGGTCCCTCTGCTATACTAAGTAAACATGTTTCTCCCCCTGCAAAGAAAGGCTTTGCTTGCCTGGGCTGAAGGGAAAAGTGCTTGGGGAATACCAGGAGGCTTTTTCTCTGCCCACACCCCTTCCTCCATTCCCACTAAAATAAAACCCTTCCTTACATTACAGAATGAATGCTTGTTCACAGAGTAAAGGCAATATAAGCTATTTCCACACAACTCACAATGCATTTGGAGGACCTTTACGGGAAATCAGAGACTAGGGGACTCACCTGAAAATCAGGTGACAGTTTCTAAAACTGACGGAATCACACCTGGATTTAAAGAAAACAGCAAGCTCCTTTCCTCCAGCATGGTCTGAACTGAGGCACTCGAGTTAGTGCATACCACCAGCCACTCTGGCCACTTACCATTTCAACCCTGCCCGGAGAACTGAAAAACAAGGGTATTACATGACCATTTGGAGGCTCTGGGAAACGCCTGGTGTGGTGCTTTGCTATGGGAGCCCCAGCACGACACAGAAGGGACGGTGTAACAGGTTGAATATACAAGTACAACATAAGCCCCTTTTCAGCCCTTCACTGCAGCACTGAGCAGGACCAAGGGGCTGAAGCATGGCCATGCCTTTGCCCCCTCTGCCTGGGAGCCTAGCACTCAAGATGGAGCTGCCACATCTTTGCAAGGAAAGAGGAGGTGATATGACTCCCGCACACTTCCAGCTGCCCCGGCACACAGGATGGAGAGCACTAACACCAGTCCTTGCTTTCTTTCTCCCTGACCTGCCTGCCACAAGCCCCAGGCATAGGTAACCACCTGGGTCTGAGATGGGTGAACACAGCGAAGCAGGCTGAGCTGCTCCAGCCACCTCACGCACCCTCTCGGCCTGTGACTCTGTGTGTGCATGTCTGTAGGTCCTTCTCCTGAGGAAGGAAGCAGAAAGTCATGCTTCCCACAGACTGAGGAATCAGGTATTAAACTGGGAACCTGCATCCTCATGCACCGAGTGGGTGAGCTGCTAGTTGAGAAACCCCACAGCTGATTAGCAAGCACTTCTGGTTTCAGATGCCTCCAGCCGACGCACCTCATTTCCCACCCATGCCTGCAAGAGCGCAAGTCCAGTAATGACCCCGCTGAGCTCCCCGGGATGTGGAGCCTGGCCTTGAAACACGCAAGGGAGAGCAATTGAGCTGCGCTCGCTGTCACTGCCTCCCTCCTGGGGCCTGGGGAGGGAGCAAAGAGAGAGGAGTCGCGTTGGGAAGGTTTCCTGACTCAGCAGCCGTGCGTTCATTCGCGGAGGCACTGCTGCTGCCACTGCTAATAGGTTGTGGTAATGGAGAGGCGTCTCGCAGGCAGGACGGTGGGAGGCTGATCAGCTCCAGCAGAAGAAGTGAGGTCAGTGGTAATGAGCGACAGCGAAGAGGAATGCAAATTGCGGGAGGATTTATGGAGCAGTTTCTGCTCAGTGAGCAGATTCCAGATAAGTGGACTGTTAATAAGGCAGGCAAGCTCTTCGGCTGTGCCAGCTATTAGGCAGGGACTGGCATGCTTTTTTGACTGGCATTCCCCCGCGAGCGGGTGCAAGGGTGCCCGTGGCACAGACACCCTTGCACATGCGTTCCCTTACCACACACACACGGTGGTGGCTCACGCGTGTGCCAACAGGTGTTGCTGTGCTCTGCCGCTACAGGGACACCATACGTACCTGTGCCAAGACCAAGGAAAGCTGAAAGCAAACAGGGATGGGTGGCAGGGGACTGCTTACCAGCACACAAGGGAAAGATGGAAGAGAGCACAACTTAGCAGGCCCAAGCCTTAACCAAAGCCATTCTTATTCTATTTCTTTCAGTCCCTCCATCCTTCCTTGGTCTCAGAATACATGAGGTTTTTATATATATATATAAAAATATATATATATATGTATGTGTGTGTGTATATGGTGTGAGATGAGTATCTATCACCAGCCCCCCAGAGATGAAGTGGCCTGAAGGCAGGTACAGCAAATCCCAGTGCAGCCAGGAAGGGCAAGCTTACCTTTCCCACCTCTCACCTGCCCAGGCTTGAGTCTCTCAGGAGCATTGCTGCTGTGAATTACTAATGGTAGGTGTCACAGACTCTGCTGAGGAATGCCACTCTCAGGCCAGCCTCCAGTGTGTTGGTGACATACTGGAAATCCTTTTTCTTTTATAATTATTCCTTCTGAAAGCTGTGGGATTTGATCACGATAAGCCTCTCGGCATCAGGAGAGTAGCCAGTTTCTCAGCCATAGCACTGCCATGCTCAGCTGCTTGGTGTGGTGACACTCCAGAGCCTGTGAAACTTCCCACCACTGCTCTTGCACCTTTCCTCCAAGCAATCTGCCTGCCTGCAATGTGTTAGATCCCAGTCTCCGGGTTAATGAGGCCTCACAGACTAGCTGTCATTGAGCCCTCATTGTTGGTAGGAGCAAGTCCACCCCAGCAAAGAAGGTGAGCTATGAAGCCACACTCAAAGCGCTTGTTGTAAGCCTGAGCTGTGGAGCCCGACTGTACTGTGCTGAGAAGGTTCTGCCCCAGGGAGGAGAAATAGTGGGAGCAGTCACTTCTGGAGGGACTATCCACAGAAGAGAGGAACAGTAAAGGACCCTCTCTAACAGTGGACAAAGCAGAACAAGGTCCCAGGCTAAAGGGCCTCCCCTCCCATCCCATCCCATTTGGAGCCAGCACACAGGGCTCCCACAGACATTCTTCGGACTGGGTGACATGACAAGGAAGCACAGGTGACATGGACAGGGGATCCTGGGTCATTCTGCAGCAGTCACTGCACAGACTGTGCTATTTGCGGGATGCCAGCAGCCATGTGTGCTCCTTGGCTTCTTGGCAGCACAAGACCACTTGGCTACATTTGGGCACATCCTTCTGGAGCAGCAGAGGGTCACGGCACTGCACATCTGCATCTTAGCAGCACCACAACAGGGGAGTGAGAGACAGGAACCAAATGAGCTAATTTCATCCTGAATACATGAGACTTGACAAGTCTATTAAAGAGCTGGAGCCTACTGTGTCTCATTATGAAAAATTAGTCCTGTCCTATAAAAATACTGGGGACAGTGTGTCACTTAAGGAAAGGATGTCTTGAGGATACGGTCTTTTCTTAATAAGCCTTACATCATCAGGGACATACATGCCTCAGGAGTGAGCCAAGCGGATTTGGACCCGGGAGCTGGTACCTCTCAAGTCTGACACCTTTAGGATACTCTAGTTTCCCCATCTCTTTCTGCTGAACTGAGGAGAAGCTGGAGTACCCAGGGGTCAAATGGATCAAAGGAGGATTTTTCTTGTTTCTTGCAGTGTCTCAATGAAAAACCCAGTAAGAAAAACAATAGATTTGATTCAAACAGAAACAAATCTGTGTAAAGGTTTTCAGCAAAATAACAGCAAATCACAACCATTTCATCTTGGGCCAGTCCCAAACTGGGTCAATCCAAATATGATGTTTTATTTCTTCTCTGAGTTATTCAAGCTGCTGCCTAATCTTTTCTTTTTAATGTAGATCAATGTTAATGCCATTTCAAAAAACAAAGATATTTCTATGAAAAGAACATCAAAATTAAACATTTGAGGGTTTCAGAAATGAAACACTACAGTCAAACCCAACATGTTTTGACATTTACAATAATTCTTATCTCTCTTCTCCCCCTGGGTTTTGGGTGGGTTTGGTGGTTTGGGTTTCTTTGCTAAAACTCTTTGCCAGATTTGGACCAAATATATCCACAATTTTGGCTCTTCATTTCTCTCCTCATCCCGGACCCTGTCCCACCTCTTTAGTGCTTGTTAAAGGGTTTGCCTTTCTGTGTTTGCAAGGTTGAACCTTCTCATGGCTCTGGGGGCTGACCCAGTGTAAAAATAAGAGAAAAAAGGTGTTTCACTCTGTCTCTTCCTCAGCATCTGGGAAGGACCCCAGAAACTCAAACATCTCTGTGCCATCTATCACCTTGCTAGCTTTGCTATGACCGCAGGCAAACAAGCATGTCAACTAAATGGGGGTGAATGATCAAAGGAAAGGCAGAGACGAGTCCTATTAAGCTGAGGAGCTTTACTGGAGAAATGCATAAGCCTCATGGGCAAAAGAAAACTATCTGCCCCTGCTCAAGCACCGTAAAGCCCTACCAAGAGAGCTACAGTTATAATGGGGAGAAGGGCTGCAGCATCTCATGCGGTAACAGAGGCGTGCTGGGTTGGTCAGCACCCTCAGACATCAGATCTTCACATCTCAGGGATGTTCAAACAAAGCTTAACTCAGTACGTTTTTCTGACCTCTTTTCTTATAATTAAAGTGAAAATATTTCTCCTGCCAGCTACCTCTCTAGGAGTGTTGTCTTCCAGACAGGCAGAGGAAAGAACACATATGACAGCTGGAAGAGCACAGAGAAACCAAAGTGCTTTGTCTCACAAAAGAAATACAAATGAGCAATCTGAGTGCCATCAAACCTGCTGTGAGAGAGAGAGAGAGAGAGAGAGAGAGAGAGATCTAGGTAGGATCAAATCTCTTGTTAGACCTTAAGCTCCCTGGAATTAGGCCACTTTAAGTAGAAAAGGGACCAGAGTTTAAAGGATTCAGAGAATTTCCCATTTCTTGAGACAACTCTTTGACCTTTGCAAAGAAAACTATAAAGAACCCAGAGCATAAATGAACGAGACTTCTGTGTCTTTCCTTTTCTTTCCTTTTTTCCCTCTCTCAGCTTTCTTTGTAGAAAAAGGCAATTGTGCTGCCCTTTCTTGGAAAGATGCAGTTCTCCCTCAGTTAGAGCTTTATAATACAAGCGCCAGTACTGCTGCCCTTGGCCTGATGGGAAATTCGAATGGAGAATACAGCTGTGTGAGACATCATTTAAAAAACTGCCTCCACAGTATGTTCTGGAACAGAGGCAGAAAAGATCCATGGGCTGGGCTCAACCCTAGCCCAAATCCATTGAAGTCTTAGCCTAAATCCACTGACGTCTAAAACAATTGCCCTAACGCAGACAGACGGTTGCTAGCACAGGTTACCATGTCTATTCAAATGCTTCACAGCTATGCAGACACGACATGGTCAACGGTGCATGTTTGAGTTCTACTGGGAGCTGGTATCTTGTGTCCACTGATGCTCCACTCAGATTTGAACTTGCATGAGGCAAATCCGTCTGCTGCTATGTACACTGCGCTTTTCTGTCAGTCTACCACAAAGGTTTACACGCTTGAAAGAAAATCCAGCCATAACTGGCTATAAAGAAGTAACTAGAAGTCGCTAGTACGTGAGCCACAGGAAACAAGCAAAAGATGAGAAGGGAAGAGGAATTAAAGACCTTGTTTGCTATGGAAAGAAAGACTATATCTCTTCTGCACGTACAAATATGGAGAACACTGTGCAGTCACGGGAGTACCTCACACAACACATCCATCACATATACACAGAAACAAAGGTACTCCCTGTGGTACCCCTGCACCCCGCAGCTTGCATGGGCATGCAAGTGACTAGAGACACTCAGAGGACACCCTAAATGGAGATAGTTGAAACCCGGACTTGCACACTGACAACTACTATCAGAAACTCAAGCGTGAATAAAAACTTCTGTGGACATGCAGTCATTTCCACAGGCACAGACAATTCCAGGTGTGCAGGCCTGCAGCCACACACACAATACAAGCCATCCCCAGCTCTGCAGGACAGAGCTCACGCACCATCACGTGCTCTCAGCAACACGCACGTATTCCTCTTCCCAGCACACTTATGTACGGTGACTGGTTTAAAGCAATACATCAACACAAAACCCCTGCCCCCGCTGGGTTTCCACACAGGCTCAGTGACAAACATCCACGCACATCACTGGATGACTGATCTGCATCTGCATGTATTCCCGTCTGCAACCCACGCACGCACAGGCAAATGGGACACTTGCCCAGCCGGATGCAGATCAGTCGTAGGCATAGGAATACCTGCTTACCAGGCTACTATGGTGAATGACATGTATGACCAGGAATCACAGCCTCATTGGTGAAGGTCTGCCTAGCTCCCAGGAACTGACCCTTTCTCTTCAAGGTTCAGCTTCTTCATCATCTTGGTGTTCTTTTGTGTCTGCAAAAGCTCTTTCCCTCCCTCCATCCTTCCTTTCCTCTGAAGCTCTCTTCAGAGAAGAATAACACAGCTGAACTACTCGTCTAGCACGTAGCTGTCTGATGGCCATCCCTTCATGCCTGCCACTTGCCCACGTGGACAAACGCACATCTAGCTGCCAGTTGCAGCAGCACAATCCAAAAAAACATCAGAAAGTAAATGAAAGGGAGAAAAACTTCAGGGGTAAATTCCTCACTGGGTGCCAGGCAGCTAAAATCAACAGCATAACACCAGGGCTGAACTTGGCCCAGCGTGGTGCTTTGACAAGCTAAACAATTAATTAACAAATATCTTCCCAGCAGATCTCTTCTTGCGGTAGAGTATGCGAGGAACACACAGATCCATGTAAGAGCTCTATCGCCACCATTACATGCTGGAGAATAGCATCTAATTAATTATAATGATGGCAAAGATTAGATCCAAATTCCTCTACACAGTGTGTACACAGCCCAAACAGACAAAATAAATCAGAGCGCCGTACCCTAATCCAGCAGCTTCAGAGGATTAAATAGGTGCATTCTAATCACAGGCTCAGAGCGGCCCCACTCAGTATGCGCAGAGCTGCCCCCGTATGCGACCGTGTCTCTAAGGGATCCCGGGAAAGGTGTCTCACTTCAGATGAAAAACATAATTTAGGCCTTCCCCACCTGCCATCATTTATGATCTCTCCTGGCTTGCTTTCCCTCCCCAGATTTTAGCCTACACATCCCAGGCAAATTCCAGGGGTAATAATTCATCTCTCTGTAAGCCTCTCCTGCAATGTCAGCTGGGGAAGACACTAGTTTTCATTGCTCTACTAACATGCTGCTGTGCTGTGCTCTGTTGCTTAACAGTAGGTGCACCACTCTAGAGGTGGCAGCATCGCAGACACAAGGAGGGAAAGGGGTCTGTGTCCCGTTCCCCCCCCCAAGACATTTTATT
Organism: Chroicocephalus ridibundus; assembly: GCF_963924245.1. Lineage (NCBI taxonomy): Eukaryota > Metazoa > Chordata > Aves > Charadriiformes > Laridae > Chroicocephalus > Chroicocephalus ridibundus. The sequence goes on from NC_086284.1 coordinate 129,573,248, forward strand.
AAACTGAAGATGCTTCCTTTTTCTTAATTTCGTTACTATGAACTATATGAGAAGGCTGGGGTTACACTGCTGATAAAGCAAATAGGGCTGTTTTCTGTCCATCACAAATCATTTTCAAATTCCAGCTAAAAAAATTACTTCTCAGAATGCAGAAAGAAAAAAAAATAATAAAGAACCACATCTTTTCATGCAATAAGGGTAAAAGTCATTAGTTGTGTCACTAATCATTGGGTTAGCTCCACCCCTGGGGTGGCTGAGGCTGAATCAATCCTATTACACCTACTGTGAAACTGAGCTCTTAAGCCAGCTAAGAATAGAACTGGGTGGTCCAGCCCATGAAAAACACCACAATTTGTCAGCATGAAAAGCTTAATTAATACCTACTTTTCCAAAGGAACCATTTTTTTAAAAAACACAACTGGAAATACAGTCATTTTTCCACTTCACCAATCCAAACAATATCTTTTGACATTCCTCGAAACCAAACATTTCATTTTGGGATGTTAGTGTGAATGTTTTGCAGCCTTGTTTTCGCCTGTGCTGGAACTGATCTCCTGTAATGTCTGGCTGCTCTCTGACTTCCACCCTGCACTATCCAGCCCAGTCGGAGTGGATATGCAGTATGCTAATGGAAATGTGTTTCAGACAAGCAGTCCAGTCCACGTGAGAGCCATATGCACAAGGCATCCAAACTACGACTCCCATGAGGCACCACAGCCCCATGGGCAGGTGCCACTTGATGTCAAATAAATGTACAGCAAAATGCTTTGATTCATTTCAGCAAGTGCAAATGTTTGAACCAATCCAAGTCAAAACATTCTGTTCGGGTTCTAACATTTTAAAGCTGTCAAATGTTGCTGTATTTTATTTATGATAGTAAAGAAAATGGTGTTTTTCCTTGGAGAATCATTTCCATGGGAAATCTCATGCCTGGGGAAGTTCTGGGAACTAAAAGACGTTGGTAAAGGCTCCTCTTTCACACAGGGTGCATCTCCACTGCAGTTAAATTGCAGGGTAAATGGCAAGAAGCATGGACATACATGACCTAGTTTGATCCCCCATGCTGTTGATATAAGAAGCCTGTGTAAGTTCATCTGAGAAGCTATGTAAATAAACTGCTAGCCTACGCTGGCATTCATGAAGTTCACCACTGCTGACTTTAATTTAGCTAGGGTGGTTATTTCTATCCATCCTGAAATCACACCTCTGGCTCCAACGTGGACATGTCATCCACAGGTCAGCTCTGTATGTGATAAAGAACAAGGCACAGTACCTAGGAACATCCCAAGTGTGTGAAATGAGATCCTCCAGAGGAATTCTCCTGAGAATAGTTACCCCACTCATGGCCTCAAAGAAGGGGTGGCAGAATACTAAAATAGAGTAGATGGAGTATGGATCCTTAGGGCTCCGTAACACACCTGAAGAAATCCATCCACCTCGGAAAAAAAAGAAAAAAAAGATAAACTAAATAGGCGTGTTCTTGCATCTCTCCCCCGCCCTTTTTGTCTAAGATAAAAGGTGTAATATAACCTTCCATCATTTCATCACAGCCTCATGCTATGAAGCAGTCAATACTTTTTATTATCACTTATTATCACAAAAGCTGCAACACTCTCTGATCCATCAAGTATCCATCAAGGTCCCATTCCACCTGGTGCTGTACGAGCAGAGAACCAAAAGGCAGTCTTTACCCGAAGGAAAATCTAAATATAAGGCAAGAGAGTGGGTGGCTAGAGACAGGTGGGGAAGAAGGAGGCACTGAGACAAACCATGTCACTGTAACAGGCAGACCTATGCACACTGAGTGCCTAACAGTTATTTTGCTTTTGGTTTGGGGTGGGTGATTTTGGCTTCTTTTTTTGAGAGGGGTGAGAAATGTGTGTTACAATAAAGGTGGATTTGAGGGCGGAACACAGAGGTGCCTTTGCAGTTACAGGCAAGGAGCAGGGAAGAAAGCAACGAGATGCTCTTCTGCAAACCTGGCGAGTGTGTGACTCGGTACCAGCATGGAGAAGTGGACAGGGGACGGAGAGGACCTGCTGATGAATCAAAAGCAAGTTCATTATGTTAGAGAGGGGCTGAGGAAAGTTGGATGGAGGGCTGTGAAAGCAAAGTGACAGAGGGTAGACTTTGCAACAGTGTTCTGCAAAGTCTTCATCCAGGTCCAAGCAAAACGTGCTGTGATGCCCAGGGGAAGGAGGGCTTAGCTCTGAACTAAGGCCCTGGCTTAGAAATTCTGTTTTTGAGAAAGGATCTGCAACTGTAGAGGTTAAGGGTGTGTGTGTGTGTGCACATGTTAAAATTTGCCCTTTAACCATTATGCTGGGCCTGGATACTCCCAAATACCAGTTGGAAGCAAGGAGAGAAAGGCTGAACATTCAGAGAACCCCTGATCCCAGTCCAGTCCTGGGTTTCAAGGGTGCTGATGTGTGGGTCGAGCCAAAACCTGTGGTGTGGAGGATTCTATTCTGAAAACTGAAATGCATTTTAAACAGCAACTTTCTCAGAGCTTTCTCCTGAAGTAAGCAGAGAAGCATTAGGTCTGCCTCTTCCTTTTTCATTCTTTCCCTTTTCCTCTATATTTTTTCCTTTGCGAGGAAACATTGAAACCAGAAGGATCTCTGAGACACCAGACCTGACCAAGCGTGGGGCAGAATCTGCTCATTCCAATTATCTGCCAGCCTAATCATAAAAACATCACGGTGCACGCTCCATATGTCATTTTTATTGAATTCATTCAGGAGTTTCTCGATTAATCTTTTATTATTCCTTTCCAAATCCCAAGGTTCCCATAACAAGGGCTGATCAGCTAAAGCAATTCCTGCACAGAGAGGAAACAGTGAGAATTATCTTGGCTCTCACATCCTTCTGTCATGTCACCAGAATTCCCTATGGCCTCTTCTTCAAGCACCGCCTGCCTGAAGAAGACCCTAGGCCCTCAGTGCCTCATAGCCCCTTGGCCCTCATCCCTCCAGGTAGGAGAGCCTGACTCATCCCAAGGCCAATGCTCATGTACGATGTTAGCAGCACCCCATCTAAAGGAGGAGAAATGAACACTCTCACGCTGAATAACCCCAAACACAAGAGGCCCGCTCTCAACAACTCTGAGGAGATGCCTGGCGGCCCAGACCAGTAGCATTTTGGTACTTGTACCAAACCTAGTATCAATGGCACTGGGTAGATCCAATGCAAGGAAAAAATGTGACCCTTTTTCAACCTAGCATCTGACCCTTGCCTCCCCTTTTCTGAGAAACCTGGATCTTCCACAGATCTAGCAATGACATCCCTACCTGCAGGATTTTTCATGCCATCTCTGTTTATGTTAGCAATTCCTATGCTGCCACATACCATAGAGAGGCTATAGCACTCTTCTTGTCCCCAGCCAAAGCTTCTTCATCTATTCTAAGTCAATAAAAGAGGCAATAAAGGAGCTTTCCATCCCACATCTGGGATGCATCCCACCTGTGAAATTCCCTTCAACTAAGCACAATGAGACCTAAAGGTACTGAGAGCTTCCCCAGGCAGCAGTGTTGCCAGTGCAAAAAAATACTACTGGGAGAATGGTAGCTAACTGTTTGTTATCTCTGGGGTGGGGTATTCCTGTCTCACTATCTTGTTTGGCATCTTCATCACCACCTCATTAAAGCTTCAGTTCATTAATTAAATATTTAATACGTTAAATGAGGTTCCTTCTGTACTGAGGAGCTGAGATCTTGTTGCTGGTGAGCGTGATGCTGTGTATCCTCCTGGGAGGCTCCAATTTGCCACACTAATTGCACAGAGACTCTTCAAAAAGCCCTATGCTGTATCTTCGGCTGCCGAGCAAATTGTACGCACCATCTCAGCAGGAGAGGAGCCTGAGCTGGAAAAGGCACAGAGCAGAAACATACTCTTCTCCGTGGCCCCTGGCAGTCTGGGGAGCTCACCCATCTGACAGGACACAGTGCAAGGCGGCGACCCCAAGACTGAAAATAACCTCCACTACATTGGTGTGCAAGGCGAGGTGCAGCAGTCCCTAGCTTTGCTACATCAAGGATGGGACTTGCTAATTAGGGCTGTTAGGTAAGAAGCAGCTAAAAGCTTTCTATTAGCATTTTAAAAGGTCCCACTACTGCACCAGAGATTTCTTCTCCCTTGGTTGTATATATTGCAGCTCCACTGCCAGTTGACTGAAAGCAGCAAAGATGGACAGAAGCAGAAGTGCAAAAAGGGGAAGCTGGAAGAAGTGCAAAAAGGGGGCAGGAATCTCCCAAAGCAGATGGGCTGCAGGTGGAACAGAAACTTGCACCAGCTGTAAAACCATATTGCTGCCCTACTCTGCCCTCATCTACACTTTCTTGTCCCCAGCCTGCTGTTCACTTCCACCTCTGTCATTGTGGTGAGAAATCAACTATTCACGTGGCTGAGCTGTGATAGAGAGGGTTGACATCTCTGGCAAGAGAGGGCAGAAAAGCTAATTATTTTTGTAAACCTTTGTTTAGCCCCTTCCCCTGCCTCTCTCATGCGCACCCATCCCTCATCATACCTATAAGGAAAAATTAACAGCCTTCCTTCTATTGATATCCACATAAAACTAAGGATCCAAGTTCTCTGTGGAAATTGGAATGGCCTAAACACATGGTTTACCTTGTAGGCCCATTTCCTAGATTGAAGGAGGGACATATCATTACCATACTATTAAGAACAACATCATGTTGTAGTCCTGTTAGAAAGCTAGTAGCTAAACTGCAAAGTCTATGGACAGCAGAGTTGGGACCCCAGGCTTCCAGCATCAGAAATGTGGCTTTTATAAGATAATTAAATTCTCCATGAACAGGCGGCAGAAGGAATTGGAAGGGGCTTGGCTCCATGGGAAAAGATGGCATCTACATGTGTGAGGTTTTTAAGAGGAACATCTGGCTGGGAGGATTAGGTAAGGAAGCTTACAAAAGAACTTCAAAAGGTTGTTGGGCTTGAGTTTTGAGGTGGGAGGGCTTCCCAGGAAGACGAACATGTAGGTAGGTTAAGACTTTTCTCTAGGAAGGTGAAGGGAAAGAAGGAGGGATGGCAGAGACAACATGAATTACAGTAGTGGGCTGAAGTACTGAACACTGATTAAGAAATAAGCAGGAGCATTAGGTTGTCTATGTCTGGTTAGCCCTCTCTTTAAAGAATGAAATCAGGCTGCTGAACAGGGCCAGCAAAGCCACATCTTAGCTAATGGTCCAGAAGTCTTCCTCCCTGTGATGACCTGCAGCCTCAGAGTAGGTTTGTCTTGGCTACAAGGCATTTGCCCTAGACTGCTTCTTCTGCCCCTTGCCCCTGCCCTTCAGTCACCTTTTCCAAGCTGGGTTCCCCACAGCTTGGGAAAGAGAGGACCTCACATGCCTGGGTCTTCAATAGATCCAGCCACATCATTCCCCTCTTTCCTCTCCCATTGACCAGAGGGACCAGGACAGATGGAGGAGAGAGAAGCATATCACAGGATACAGGTACTGGGCAGGTCTCCATAGGTCACCCAGAGAGCCTGGCTGCTGAGAGATCAATTTATCAGTGCACAGGGAGGGGAGAGGACATCCATGTTAGGGTAGGCAACACTTGCTGACTTCTTTCTGCCCTGACACATTTTTCATTTCTTTTTTTTATTCCTCCTTTTAATGCTGTGTTAAGAAAAGGAAGCTCTATAAAAATAAAAAAAGCTGAGAGATGGGGAGAATATTAAAAACTGCTGAAGCGTTTGGGGAAAGACAGAAGTGATTGTCCTTTGGGATGGGGGAGCCACAGGGTGGAACACCTGTCTGAGAGACCCTCTGTGGCAGCAGAGGGCTGCTCTCCCCAGGGGTGGGACATAAGAGGGGTGGAAGGCTGCTTCTTTATGGACACCAGAGTGGAAGCAGAGTGCTACGGCACTGGGGAACACACAGGAACCACAGAGACAGACACAACGGGTGAAGAAACTTGTCCACAGTTAATAAAACACTTCCCTGGGGTTAGGTACCTCTTGGTGCTTAATAAATAAGATTTAGTTCGCTGACAGTGGACAACACTTCAAGGGCTATTTGGCCATGGGTAAGGACCATTAGCTACAGATGTAAGAAGTAAATCATGTAGGCAACACAAGCCTTGCCCAAGATCATGTTGCAGATCAGTGATGAAATCGGGGATCCAGCGTGAGTCTGCTGACATTTGATCTCTCGCTCTGCTCAGGAGATCTACTTCACCTCTCACTAAATCCAAGTGCCAGGTACAAGCAACCCTGTTGAAGTCAATGCTGTTACACTGTCATATATGTTTTGTAGAACTGAAAAAGAGTTCAAAGGACAGAAGGTCTTCCTTAGCCCAAAAACCAAGGTGGGGAGGAAAAAGGCCTATTGGTCTTTATGACCTATAGGGCTAGGTCTGGATAAAGGAAAGTTTGCTCATCTGAAACTTAGTAGGTAGCAATATGAGTCCATTAGTCTTCATAGTCCTCTGTTTGTCAACAACACTAAATTCACCTGAAATCAGGCACACTTGAAAAATCTCAGTGATGTCCAGCCAAGCATCTATCTTTCTCCAGCTTACTTCAGATAACATCATCTCCCATGACAATGAGAGATCAATTTTCTTCATGGAGAACATGAAGAAGAACATTCTAGAAGGAACAGTTCTGATGCTGCAGATCTTTCTCAAGTAAACTCCCTGGTGTAGTAGAGTATAAATACCTGATCACATATAAGCCCGATCCATCTCTCGTGGACACAAATTGCAAGGTCATCTGTAGTGGACTTTGGAACAAGGTCTGAATGTCCAGGACCACAGAATAAGATGAGTTTGAAACCAGTGCCAAAATACCCCCATTACATAGAAATGAGCATGTACCCAGATTTCTCTTTGTCAAAATTGGTGTGACGTGCTATCCAAATCTATGGTTTACTGGGGAAAGGGCAAGGGTTTGCCAAAAATACATACATTTTCCCCTGCTAGCTCTAAAAAAAATAAATAGATAAGGTTCACAGTTGTTACCATTTTGGATTGACACATTCTATTTGCCCGGATCTAATATTTTTCATGTCCTTGCTGCTGATACTGCTGCTGTACACTAAAAGCTGTAATAAGTTAGGTAAATCCCAGACTACTCTTAAACAAACACAAGCTCTGAGTTATGAACATTTCCTTCTCATCCTTTTTGGGGCAGGGAAGCAGGAAGCAGTCTCCTTTGTTCCAGCTCTTCTTTCCTGTAATACTGAATTGTTTTGAAAGATGCCCATTATCTGCTTTTTATACTCCGAATCACAATTCCACCTTTCCCCCCCGCAAGTAAGACTCTTCCTTTTAAGGATGTTTTCTCATAAAGAACAGGAGGCAAAATTTTCCCAAGGCATAACCCAACGAAATGACACTAGAGGAGAATTTGGACATACAGGATTTGAAGCCCATTAGATACCCAGCTCAAAGTCCTGGCTGGGGTGAAAAGCTATGCAGTCCGTGCCCGTGCTGAAATGACAGCCATGATACTTTCCCATCAACAGTCCACACTCTAGCAATTTATTGTGTTTGGATGCGATTACTGGCAATGACTTAACTGCCAGCATGGACACGACAAATCACTTTCAGCATCATGTCAGCTCTCTGTGATTAAATTGTGGATCTTAGAAGGCCCAGCCTTCTGGGATCTGTGTATAAGGACAGACAAAGCCAGCCACGGGTGTTGCCAGGGCCACATCCAGGCGTGAAATGGATAGGGGCACAGCTCTGCGCAGCCACACAACCATTCCTGTGCCCCATGACTTGGAGCACAATGTCAGGCAAAGCTAATGAGGGGGAACAGACCTGTCTGAGACCTCTCCTTCAGCCTGTGCGGGAAATTCATGCCTGAATGTTACATAGAGAGATGCCATCTGTTTAGTCTGGGTCAAGGATATGCTGCCCTTCAATCAGGGCAATTCTGAGCAAGGAAACCGAGGGAGGTGGAGGCTAAAGCCAGAAGCAGGAAGCTAGAAGGGACCAATATTTCATGGCTGTGGGTCTGGTCCGGATGGGATCAGGTGGGAGGAGGGGAACTGCCAACTGAAGTAAACATGGAGACGGGGGCTCCCAGGACCTTGCCCAGAGAACAGGACCGAGGAGAGGTAGGAAGTTCCTGCCAAGCATGGACCAGGGCTATGCCACAAGCAGAAAGATTAATTAACATCTCAGGAACTGGCTGTAACAACAACAGCCAGTTCAGTCAAATCACTTCCAACACACAGTAACAGTATTTATCAGGTGTTTACAGGCTACCCAAAACCATAGCACCTAAATGCTTTCTACAGATGGTGGCAGATCATTACAGCAGGCCCCATGCTTGTTTGCCCAAGGTACAATCCACAGTACATTAGCTACCCCACTATACAGATGACTAAAGAAACGGCAGAGCTGTGTGAAACAGCTAGAAAACACACTCAGCAACAGAAGACTGGCTTAAACAAGCCTGGCCTTCCCTTTTGTGTCCATAAACACCTGCTGTGACGGTTCCGCAAGTGTCCATGCAGCATCTTGCGAATCCAGAGCAGAATATGTTTTGCAAATGAACAGAAGCTGTAAATTAACAAAGGACTAAGTAAAGATGGTAGAAGTAGCCAAGAGTGATCGCCTCTTCTCCCTTGCACAGACAGGTGCACCTAAAGGCAGACAGAGGCTAATTCTCATCTCAGTTACACAGGCACCACGCTGAAGACACTCCACAGTCCTTCAGAGGGCATTGGTATGATTGCGATCAAAGCCTGCCCAAAGGCTGCTAAAAGTGAAACTAACTTCTCTTTTTTAAATATTCCAAATTTCAAAGAATAGTTGCAGTAAGAGCGGAACTATGGCCTCAGGTAGAGGGTGCAGAATTACCCAGATTCCTGTATCAAATCTGGCCTTAGCAGTAACTCTAACATTGTGTATTAAACTAAGTAGATCTGTTGCACAAGTATTTCACAGAATTTGCCCAGATTTTATTTTTTTTTTTGCCCCTTCAACTAAAAATAATGAACCACACACACTTCTCTCAATTTCATTTTCATTGCATATTATATAAGCATTTATCCCAAGGTCTACAAAAGACAGAGGCTACAGTCTTTGCACGGTATCACTAGAAGCTATCAGTTGGTGACTGAAGGTGTAAGACAGACCAGATGTCTACTGGGGTTACTTGAAATGCTACTGTCTGCAGGGCCTGCAGAGCTGCCTGCTACGGAACGCACAGGGGAAGGTGCCACCTTCCCAGACCCGCCAGTGAAATTGCTCGTGTGATAGTTCCCTAACCCCAGGCAGTTGGAACAAAGCAGATTAGAGCTGAGAGGGATCATTTTGATGGGCACTGCTTTGGCAAACTGCTCACGCTAACATCTGTGTGGCGTAGCTGGCTGTAAAGGGCAGGCAACCTCTTCCACTGCTCCAGCTGGATCCAGAAAAGGACATGCACTCTGAATCAGGCTAGGACTAATCTTCTTATTTCTAAAAAGAATCAGAAGCTTCCTTTTGGCTTAATCCCTTCATCTTTCTATCTTCTTTTCTGTCTCCCAGGACACGCTGCTGCCAGTTTTCAGAGGAATGGTGACGCAATCCTGTAATGAAGGAATGAAGGGGGAGGCTTGAAGGAGAGGCCTCCAGATTGCCTGCCATAATGCTGAGAAGTACAGAAGCTACACGGGGAATTCCCACCCTGTCTTTCCCAACAGAGTCTAAGGGGCTCAATTCAGTAGCTTAAATACAGTCATCTAGAGTCACGGGACAATATCCACATGACCTCAAGCTATCACTCTAGAAGGACACAGGTGTCTTACGGGTCTTTGGTAATCCACAGCTGTCTCAGATACCCTAAAGCATCTTTAGTGGGAAGAGGCAGATAAATTTACACAACTGAACTGAGCTCAGAAATTCAGATATTTTTTTTCTGACAACGGTTACGATCAGAAGCGAAAGTTGCCAGGCCATATTCAACAAATGCATTTGAAAATGGTGTTATGCAAAACAATGTGGGCACCTGAGGAACATGGGCATGCATCCAAAAGGCCACAAGATGCAGCTAGACACATACTGGGATTTTCAAAACTATTTAGCAGCCAGCATGCAGGATGCTAACTTCTGGTGAAACCAGTGCCAAGGCGATTTCAAGCATCCTGTTAATTACCTTTGGTGCCTTTCAAAACTCACACTCCTCACACCTGAATAGCAACACAGAGTTCCAAGTGGGAGCGGAGCTTAGCACCCCCCAGACGGAGGCCTGGCACAAATGCAGTCAGGTAGCACAGATAAGAGCATACAACTACATCCGCTGCAGCTAGTGCTGCACAAGGCTCTGCTAAAGGCTGTGAAACACATGTGGTGAGGCAAGCCAGGCAACGACTGAGCCACAGCTTTGCTACCGATACTATGCAATCAGCTCTGATGATTACTTTCTGTGAGCGCAAAGGGAAAAAATTATTTCAAATATTACCCCAGCGTGTAACTTTTTTTTTATTTTTCCCCTAGTAGTGGGACCTTAAATTTAAATCCAATTCCCAAAAAAGAAAAACCAACCCTAATTTCACTTCTCCTCACTCCCCAGATTATTCATTCCCTTTCCCAAAGCACAATGACTTACATATATCTTCTGCATTTTGTTAATTGCTCTTACCCAGTCAGAGGCAGGGAAGGAGGAGGCCAATGCTATGTGAATGGATGTGACCAATCGTCTTTCACCACAGCAATACCAAATAACAAATACACTTAGGAAATCCAATTAGTGGGGAATCCACAGGTTGCCATTTGTTCATAAGTGGGTCTCATTGAATACGTTAGCAAATACACGTGTAAAATTAAAGTTTGTTCAAGAGCAGATAAACAAGCTGCATTGATTAGACAGGCGGCTGCTAAAAGTTTGTTTGTCTCTTCCAGATTAGTCAAACGAGAGGATAGATAGACAAGCAGATAGGCTGACAGACAAACAGATAGATAGAACTGTTCCTGCAAACCTGAAGGTTGCATTTTCAGGGAGGCAGTTTGGGTGAAATCAATAAACCAATTTCTGGAAGCTGGAGCACTGCTAGTAATTAGAAAAAGGCCTCTGCAGCCACCCCATGCTCAGCTGTGAGATCTCCCTTCATGGGTTTCAATGAGAGTGAAATTGAGTGACTTCAATAATTTCATGCCGGGTTATGGGAGGGAGGTGAGGAAGGGTGAGTTCCCAACCATCTAATAGGTCTCTAACAGCTCGATAATTGGCCCATCCCGTGGGTGATTAAGGATGAAAATAACTAATTTCCGCTCATCTTACAGACTAATCAGATCACCTCACCCCTATCATTTTCTCCTCTATTTAAAGAGACAGTCTCTTTCTTTCTGGCATCAAAGGCTAGCAGGATGCAATCATTTAAGTTAGTAAAGAAGCTAGTTCAGGCCAGGCTGGAGTTAGTGCATTTAAGATACCAGCTCTTCGATTGGTTGCTCTGTAATAAACCTTTTACTTCTGGTTTCTGCTGCAGTGCTCCAGCCTCACGTGCAGCATATGAATCCTACTATGTGAACCCAGTGCTGCACACTGGAAAGGGGGAGGAACGAGCTCAGATCTGAACCCAAATCTGGATGTCGCAGTGCTTGGGCACCCTTCCCAGTCTTGGCTTCCTAGACATGCTTTCAAGAGTTTGCATGGCAGGCGATTCCTTGTCAGCAAGGCCATCTTTCAGCGCTACTGCTAGCCCAAACCTTCCATATTCAGTAGATTAGATGCAAGGCACGCATTCCGTGCGGCTCCACTGAGGCTTGTTGGCCACCAGGAGCAGGCAAGAGGCTACAAAGATGAGATAAGGGCCGGATGAATCCGACTTGGACTGGGGATCTCATTTTAGTCCTTGCATCGGAGCCCTGTACCAACACCAAGTGTGTTATTTCCTACATTGCTCAATGCAGCACTAAATGTTTTGTCCCTCTCCAGACAGTCTTTGACTAGATTGTGCCTCTGTAGACCTTGTGCTCTTAGGGCAATTCACAGACATGGGTCCTTCATGTGCCACCTGAATAAATAAGTTTATATGGGCACTAAGTGCCTCCTGGTTCAGTGCTAAATTGAGTACTGGCAGGGAAGGCACAAGCGATGGGAAGATTAGTCTGATCAACACTAAAGAAACAGCTTTCCTTGACTAATCCACAGTATCAAAGAAGTCCTTCTTCATTTGAAAAATTTTGAGTTGCTTTTACCAGACACCTTCATGGCTGCTGGGAAGGACTCATGGAGGCCTTAGAGAAGCACGGGAAAATCCCTCAAGCACATGTCTTTCTCCCCATGTGAGAAGCCTGCAGTACACTGCTTTAAATCGCAAATTTCATTCTCCAGGCCCGTCTGCAAGGGTGCCCTGGAACAGTCCAGTCTCAGGAAGTTACATACGGTGTAACCCATGGCACTAAGGAAAAGGAAAGCAAGATTTTTCCAGGGTGCAAAAAAGAGAGAAGAAAAAGCTCATTGGCAGAGCCCCTCTTCTGGCATGCTTGCCATTCTGGGTACCGAGCACACTCTCCTAAAAGCCTGCAAAGAGCAGAATATGGTTCATACAGAAAACTCAAGCACAGCTGTTTCAATCCTGAGTCTCTGTCAGGAGAACAGACACCAAGATGATGGAATTGAGACTGAGACCTCAGCGGTGGCCTCGGTGCTGCTGTTCCTTTGCATTGTGCAATTAAGCAGTATTCACAGATGGAGAACTCCAGCCCTGGAGTTGAATCAGGTCAGCTCACTGGCATAATCCTGATTATTTGTAAAGAATACCAGTGTCAAGCTTTATTTTCCTGCATGTAGCAGAAACCATAATGAACAGCAGTTTTCTCCCTTATTATTTTCAGGTCTGCTTCTCCAGTTAGTTCTGTGTCTACACTTATCTACCTGTTTGCTTTCAGTGCCACATTCATAACTGCTTCCCTCCCTTCAATTTATCCCTGCTTTTGCTGCTGTTACCCCAGAAACCTCTTGGCCCTCATAACATTTGCCTCATGCCTTAAGCGGTAGCCTTTTTTTCAACTCCGGAAAGGACAGCTGCATTTTGCCTGGAAGGAAAGATCCAAACGACAGACACCGACTTTCATGATATCTCTGCCAAGAAGGATGTCACTGTTGTGGCTTCTCCGTGGAACTTCTTTTTCAGGTACATCCTTCATTGCTTCTGCTATGGGACTAAGAAGTCATCCCCTCCTCAGAAGCAAGCCATTGATGCCCAGGTAGCACTATACACACACATTCACAAGACGTGAACAAGGCTGTAGGTATGACAAGCCATAACTTTCTACCACTCATCCTGTTCTCATCAAAAGCACCTTTGTGTTCAGGACATAGCCATCCCATAGCAGAAATAGCTGCTTTTATTCCCTATCATCACAGCTTCCCTTTTTCTCACCAAATGTACCCAGTCTCCAGCCACCATATGCAGCCCAGGCAGGCTGCCGGCTCATTTTGTGTGTGCTGCTCTGTAATGCTAGAATTTTCAATCTGGAGCAGGTCTGGTAGCTAATGGCAAACATGCCCATGCAAGGACACCTCCTGCTGTCTTGAACTTCAGCCTGGGCTCCCGTGTGTTTACTAACACCCTCAGACAGCCCATCAACAAAGATGATGGAACACCAGTCATTTGCAAGGCAGGGACTGAAGGCTGGATTCAGCTTTACCAAGGCTTTGGTGCGCATTACAGTATGCAAGAACATTTGTGGGTGCCCTCTGGGCAATTGTTTCAGAGGTTCAGGGAACCATAACTACAGGGCTGTGGAGCTGTCACAATCTGAATGAGGGAGAAACACATGAGTGAGATTTTAAGCTTCTCATCTGAAACGCATGGCAGAAATACACCTCAAAACTACAGCTCAGAGAGGTGAACCCTCCTGCCCCTTTCAAGGGCTCCCATGTCTACCAAGGCAGTAACTATTTCACTACTGGTTGATAAAAGGAGAAAGCAAAAGCACCGTATCGAGAACTGCGGTGGAGATTTCATCTTGGCACCTCAGCGTGGCGTTTGCGGTTCACTCATGAAGCTTGGAAAAACATCCCCATTTTCATTCCTTTTGTTTCTGTTCCACCTGCAGCATTTGTGTGAGTCTGAAAGGAGATCGTAAGTGGGCTGGGGTCCCCTGAATTAACCAAAGGGTTAATTAACTTTTTGACAAACTAAGGCAAATGGAGCAAATTATTAATAACCAATATTTTACTCAATAAAATTTGAGTCTTTTTCTCCGCTCTGTCCCAGCTTGTGGAATGTCCCTGTGCAAATGGCAATTCCATCACATCTATGTTATCAGAACTTATATGAGAAATATCTATATTTTATCATATATTTTGACACCAAATATTCAATTCATGAGCTGCAGTGCTTCGTCCCAGCTGGCCACACTGGGTATCCTCCTGCTTATCTATTGGGTGAGCTGATGACCGTTTCCAGTGTGAATACCTACTTGTGGCGTTTCCAACTAAATTCTCTTGATTGCAAGCTCGTTCTGTGAGTCCTCAAGTTAAGTGAATTAGCAATTCACTTCTTTGTATCAGTAATACCTAACAACCCTTATGTTCCCAGGCAGGACAGAGGGAAGAGAAGGGTCGGGAGGACGGGAAAGAAACCACATGCTGAATGAGCCCATTTTGTACACTGGAGGAGAAATTTACTCATTTCTGCAATTGCATTGTTTCTTTATGGTTTGCCAAGCTTCAGGGTGGAGTCGGCAGCAGGATAGATGCAGGGAGTCTTACATACTTTCAGGTTTCCTTGCAAGTATCTCATACAGTTCCAGTCCTCCGTTCAGTACACACTTGAGCACGCACTTAAAATTATTCCTAATGCCCAGAAAGCTATTTCCAGCTTTTCCAGGAAGTCCTCTCATAACAGTTTTCGGTGCATGCATAAAGAGACATGTGCTTATGCACATGGCTGAATAAAGGCAGAGTCCCGAATTGGGGTCTTCATTACTAATGTATGCATGTGTACACACACACACACACACGTATATGCAGGACGTATGGCACTGTCTTGCCTGTTCTGCTACACTTTCCTTTGAGAGTCATCACTGCAGCTGGGCTTGCATCCCTTCTCCAGCATAACGTGCCACATTCACTCACAGAATTGATCTGCCCTGAAAACCACTTCTCTCACATTTCTAAATCTCTTGGCGTAAAACCTGTTATTCTCTTGACATTAGGCTATTCAATACCTGTCACTTCCCCCCCTCAGAAAAAATTGACTTCCGAGTGACATTATATGATAAGCAGTTATATACTGAGACTTCTAACCAGATGGAGCCCTTCCATCACTGGAGACAACACAGAGCACATGGGATAAATGCTCGCTGCTGCATAGTCCCTCTGCTCACTGCCTCACAGAAGGAGCTGCTCCTTGCCTCACAAAGCCCTGCTGTTTGAACCTGCTCCACAGCTCTAAGGAACAGACTCTCCAGGTGGACATCTGCGATAGTCCCAGCGCTGGAAAGGTTGGTGCTCTCTAGGGCATAATCACAGCCTTCGGATTCAAGCCTTCTTTTTTTTTTTTTTTCCTGCTATCCCATTTAATCAATTTATACCTCATCTCTCAGCCATTATTGTTGGACATAAATCTGGCCCAGCAGCTTTTGGGTCTGGAACAAGACCCCACAGACTGTTCCAAACCTGGAAATGCATCCATGGTGTATCTCACCCTGAGGAAACCCTCATCTCTTTCCAAACAAAGGGGATGTAGGTCATTCAACAGAACAGAAAACCACACATGCTGCAAAGCAATACAGAACCATAGTACATGAATTTGGACTGAAAGCAAAGCAGAGTTAATACTTCGCTGAAGGTGAACAGCAAACTGTAGAGGGAGACTGGGTATGGCCAAGACATTAGGAGGACTCAGTCTCTAGTTTTCTGGTTAGCAGGTCCAAGAAGGCCCAGGATGTCTCTTATGCTTTGCAGCTGGTTGTAGGCACATCTGTTAGCCCAGTGCCCTGTCCTGCTGTGCCAGTACAGAGCACTTCTCTTTAGAACTCACCTCAGTTACCCCAAAAACTTCCTTACCATCTTGCGTTTACATGGAATTTGCAGAAGCCCCCCCAGAGGTCAATAATAACTCATATTATTATTATTGTAATAGCACTCAAAATAGGGAAAAGGAACTCATACTTTCAGCATCTTAGAGTTTTCTGGGTTGTAAAAACAGCCCACCCAACTAGCCATTTGTCATGGAGCTTAGCTCTGCCATAAAATGCTAATCAGCCTGAACAGTCACGTCCCCCCTGCGCCATATCTTTTTATGAGCACATTAACACGGTCGTTAGGGAGAGGGGACTCATATGGACACAAACACGTACCGCAATCATTCATTTCCCCCTCAAACTCCATCCCCACTCCCTCTAATTCATTTGCAGGAAGCAGTTTTCCTTCCCCTCCGCTGAGGTGGTTTCTGGTTTCCAGAAACCCAGACATGCCCAGATCACCAAGCAGTTGTGTCACCATATTACATCATTTATACCCGGCGACAGATGTCACAGGAACAGGTAGACCTATCTCCTCTATGAGAGAGAACACACGCTCTCTGGGATCTTCACAAGGAGTTATGTCACATGGATCACTAGAAGCAGCTATCTTTTGTTTGGAGTAAGGACATGGCAAAGATTTGATATAAGTCACCTTTTTCCTTCAGACACCGAAACCGATCCCACTGTATGTGATATAAAGGTAGAGCTGGGAATAAAGTTTGGTAATTCAGATACAGAGATACAGGTCACTGCCACTCAAGCTAAGAGAGCGCTAAAGTCAATTTTAGGAGTAGATAGCCCATCTCTAGAGGGCACCTTCATCCACGCAGGCTGTGTGATGCAGGGTAAAGGAGAGGAAATAACTCTGAGCAAAGAGCACAAGGATATTTGTCCTGTGGGTGTAACCCCCTGACTGGCCAGGGAGATGATGACCCTCACATCTGCATTCATGCCGTCCAGAGCAAAAGCATTGCAAACAGACCCGGGGTGTCACTGCAAACTTCTTGCTTAGTCCCCTTCTTACCAGAGTTAGATGCATGCACTTCTGCAAAACAAGAATAAGGCAGTAATGGCTTTAGTGCAAATGATTTCTTTTTTCCTAATTCTTTCTTTTTCCCCCATCAGTGAATTGTCCGCTCCTTCCATCTCCCATTCACTCTCTATCTCACTGTATGCAAACCACAATCCCCCTTTTCTTCTTTCTGCTTTATTTTCCTGAACACTCATTAACTACTCACAAAGGACCGTGCCTGGCGATCGGAGCTGCAATTATCTCCTGGTTCTGACCCGTGTTCAGCGGTCAGAGATTAGCATCAGCAATAATAATGGAGTGTGAGATGCAGCAGCTGCATGCTGGGGATTTGACGAGTATCCAGGCTGCTAAAGCCAACGTGAGAGGAAGGGAATCCACACAGGAGACGGCGTCCTTGGGAAGGTGGACCCCGAGGACGTGGACATTTCTGTTTTGTCAGGGGGAAATTCCAACACATCCCTTACACCTGTTGAAGGAAGATGATCAACTGGTCCTCCAATATTCCAGCTGTAAATCCTGCCTCTGTTCCCACTCATTCCAGTGCACCCATGAACCTAAGGCAGGCAGGAGATCGTTCCTGCTACAGTTACCCTCCTGACTTCAAACTTCACACATTTTTTTCATTTGCAAAGTGCAAAAAACCACCGGGAAAATAGATCACCAAATCATGCACATTAATGAGGAAATGTCTCCTAGATTGCTAAAATAAACAGTCCCGCCTTCTCTCACCCCCAGTAAAGGACAGGGAAAATATTAGAGTGACTCTCCTGACTTCTGGAGTGCCTTCCCACTGAGGGTTCCCATGCACCTTTCATCCTTTCTGTCCACCCACTCATCTGTTTAAGGCATCCATCCATCTCCACAGCCTCATTAAAATTCCACAGCAGGCTTCAGTGTGGGTCTCCTTCTCATTTCTCTTAGCTTTTCAGCAGCTTTGTTTACTAAATTCTATGGGTTTGTTTGTATATTGGTTTATGATTTCTTGTTTTCAGTTACTGCAAGCAGGCTCTGACGAACAGGCAAGTCCTCTAATATGCTTCAAAAAATAGTTGATCTTTGGCTCAGTCTTATCTCCTCTATCCATCAACACTATTAGGGCTGTCTCTATGTCACATCCTTGGCTAAACCTTCATCAGAAAAAGTCCAGGGTGTCAAAACTTTCCAGGCGATATTGGAATTTGCTTGTCACTTAATGCCTTCTGGATACTACATTTTTTTTCCACCTCAATGGGGAGTTTGCGGACAAGATTCCTAAATTCAGGGATGTATGTGTTCAGGATAAAGCTTCATCTGTTTATCTATTCAGGAATAACATTATAAGCTTAGCTGGTGGGCAGAAAAAACAATAGATGTACGTACAGCTATTAAGAGACAGGCTCTGGACTTGGTTCGTAGACATTTCCAGCTAAGATGCTTGATCCTCTCCTGATCTTATTTGAAATATCCAGTCTTCTAGAAAACAGGGACAGAATTCTCATCAGAGCAAACTTTTTCAAAAGAAGATTTCACATTCATCCTGCTTCTTTTTAGCTTAGAAATAATGCAAAAATAGACCCTATCAGAGCATAGCAGTGCTCCCTGAATCTAGTACATGGTGACACCTGGACAATTGGAAGAGCAGTGATAATTAAAAAAAAAATATATAGAATCATAGAATCGCTTAGGTTGGAAAGGACCTTTAAGAACACTGAGTGCAACCGTTAACGTAGCCCTGCAAAGTGAACCACTAAAGCATACCCTTAAGGTCCACATCTACAGGTCTTTTAAATACCTCCAGGGATGGTGACTCCACCACTTCCCTCGGCAGCCTGTTCCAATGCTTGTCAACCCTTTTGGTGAAGAAATTTTTCTTAATATCCATCCTAAACCTCCCCTGCCCCAACTTGAGGCTGCTTCCTCTTGTCCTATCACCTGTTACTTGGGAGTAGAGACCAACCCTTGCCTTGCTACAACCTCCTTTCAAGTAGTTGTAGAGAGTGAAGAGGTCTCTCCTGAGCTTCCTTTTCTCCAGGCTGAAGAACCCCAGATCCCGCAGCCACTCCTCATAAGACTTGTGCTCGAGACCCCTCACCAGCTTCGTTGCCCTTCTTTGGACATGCTCCAGTATCTCAATGTCTTTCTTGTAGTGAGGGGCCCAAAACTGAACACAGTATTCAAGGTGCAGCCTCACCAATGCTGAGTGTAGCAGGATGATCACCTCCCTAGTCCTGCTGGCCACACTATTTCTAATACGAGCCAGGATGCTATTGGCCGCCTTGGCCACTTGGGCACACTGCTGGCTCATATTCAGTCGGCTGTCAACGAACACCCCCAGGTGCTTTTCTGCTGGGCAGCTTTCCAACCAAACTTCCCCAAGCCTGTAGTGCCACATGGGGTTGTTGTAACCCAAGTGCAAGACCTGGCACTTGGCCTTGTTCAGCCTCATACTATTGGCCTCGGCCCATCGATCCAGCCTGTCCAGATCCCTCTGTAGAGCCTTCCTACCCTCAAGCAGATCAACATTCCTGCCCAACTTGGTGTCATCTGCAAACTTACTGAGTGTGCACTTGATCCCCTCATCCAGATGATCGATAAAGATATTAAACAGTACTGGTCAAATACTGAGCCCTGCTGAACAACACTTATGACTGGTTGCCAACTGGATTTAACTCCGCCACAACCCTTTGGGCCCGGCCATCCTGCCAGTTTTTTACCTAGTAAAGTGTACACCCGTCCAAGCCATGAGCAGCCAGTTTCTCCAGGAGAATGCTGTGGGAAACAGTGTCAAAATCTTTACTAAAGTCTAGGTAGGAAACATGCACAGCCTTTCCCTCATCTACCTAACAGGTCACCTTGTCATAGAAGGAGATCAGGTTAGTCAAGCAGGACCTGCCTTTCATAAACCCATGCTGACTGGGCCTGATAACCTGGTTGTCCTGTATGTGCCATGTGATGGCACTTGAGATGATCTGCTCCGTAACCTTCCCTGGCACTGAGGCCAAGCTGACAGGCCTGCAGTTCCCCGATCCTCCTTGTGGCACTTCTTGTAGATGGGTGTCACATTTGCTAACCTCCAGTCTACTGGGACCTCCTCGGGTGGCCAGGACTGCTGATAAATGATGATATGAAAAAGTTAATTGACACTTTCTGAGCCTTTCTGAAAAGCTGTTCAGCTTGAGATTTGGGGAAAGTTCAAATTCGATTTATATTGTAGCTGATTAGCCTTGTTCGTCCTAAAAATATTCGTAACTATATTTCACAGTTATAAGACATCTGAAAAATGACACAAGGAAAATGCTCAGAAACAATTGTCTGAATTGTTAAATGTTTGCAATTCAAGTGGCCTCACATACATTTTTGTGCACTGCTTTCAATATCAATTTTATTTTTTTTTTTTACTGGCACAAAAACTTTCAGCAATTAACTTTACATTTCTGTAGACAAGTATTTACACCAAGAGGTCATACCTGCTGGCTGCTCTTAAGAAACAATATTGTGAGTTAGATGACCAGTCACAAATGCAGAGTGAGTGAGGACAGAAAGAGCTAATGCAGTAGAAGGAAAAAAAGCTCCACCAAACAACGAAACCCAAAAAGGCGCAGCATTCTGCTTTTCTAAACACAGAATATGAGTTGAACAATGTCAGGTTCATACTCAGTTACAATCTACCAATTTCAAAAGGCAAAACAGGTTCAAGAACATTTGTAGCAATATCTACAGTTTTTGCCTGGAGGACACGTGTTCCAGGCCAACCGCAGATACATTTCATCATGTAAATCCTTTTTAGTTACTATAGTGAAATCACTAATTGATTATTTATCACCCCCTTAGAAATCAGTGGGTAAGTATCCACCTCTGCTCTTGTCCTTGCTGTTCAGAAGAGCACGGGATTTTGTCACTGAACGGACCAGGGAGATAACCCCAGTCCTCCACATATATGCAACCTTCTAGCTATATTAAGTCCCAGGCATGCTGCTACTGCCGAGTGAAAGTCTGCACTCCCACGCATTAGTTATTCCCATTTGGTATGCGAGCAGAGGATGCTGCTTTGCCGGGCTGTCGATCCAGCACAAAACTCACTTCGGAAAACTGTTTTTAAAGAAGAGAATATCTGCATGAGGGAGGGGAGAATGTGGAGGGAAATAAATCTCTTGGTGCTTTTGTTCATTATTTAAAGCAACTGTTATTTTCTCTCTCACTTTTGCTTTCGAATTTCATATCCAAGAGACAAGATTTCTTCTACTAGGCACCACTGGGGGAAACAGACCGTGCGATCAGAGTTTCAGAGAATGCCTCATTCCGGCATTTCAGGCAGGAAGAGGGTCCAGAGGAGATGGAACAAGCAGCAACAGGGAATCTGAAAAGACTTTGAAATGCAGCTCTGATCTCTGCTGGTTCAGACCTCACACAAGGCACTGCTTCAGGTGCCTACGTCTGACACTACCAAATACAGAATGCAAGGAAGGGGAAACTAGGAAGTGGGGTCTATTAAGAGGAGAGAATTTATCAGTGCTGCTCCTGCAAACACCACTACAGACAGCCACCGTAATGAGCATCTGACCAGTGCACTCGGCTCCCCACACCTCTGAAATGGTCTTCCTGTGGTTCATCGCTGACCGCTCTGCCCAGGTCAGGACTCACCAAGTTCCAAAATAAAAAAATTACGGAAGCTACAACACCTGACTGTATTCATCACTTTCTTCCAGAAACTAACAGCCCTGTTCCTCAGAGGACTTTGGGTGGTGCTGGGTGGGTAACTGTTTTTACTGAAAAAACGTGCTCTGGGCTCAGACTTGAACTTAGGACCTCAGTCAGCTCTGATGATACTCGGTGCAGTGTCATACCTGAACTTTGCAGCTCTTTCTGTCCCTGTAACAAACCAAACTGGTACCCACAGCCAAGCATAATTAAAAGCTGAGGACAGGCAGAACTAGAGTGAGATTCTGTGCTACTTTGTGCATTTACTTTTTTGCGACCAGCAATTAGCCAAGGGTAACTTGCACTGTAGAGAAGGCCAACAGATAAATGCAGACTGCATAACCTGGTATGCCTTTAAGAGACAGGGAAAAAACAATATATCATGGGATTTCAGGTAGGGAGTACAGCATCAGCAAGCTGGAGGGGAGAACATTATTAACGAAGCACTTTCAATGAGATACTTGATAACTTTGGACGAGGTAAGAGGAGTCTGGAGGATATGTTAACTTTGTGCATACACAGAATGGGCAAGCCTTGTGACTGTTAATGGCTTTGTTAAATCATTTCTCTTAGTGAGTCTGTCTGTAATAAAGGATTGCTGCAACTTCCCTCATTTTTTAAGCTGCTTTGAATCTTACACATGGAAAGTATTAAGTGCTGGCATTACATCTGTAAAATTAAGGCACTAAAAAGGTCAAAGTCATCAGCTTAATTTTTGCAAAGAGGATTGAGCAACACTAGGATCTCAGGGTATCTGATTAGTTGGACCTTACGGTTTTTTTCAGTTGTCTATTCTACCTTACTTTCCCTGTTTTCTCTCCCAAACATTTGTGGTTGTTTTAAGTTAATTTTGTGACAGCATAAGGTACCAGACTGACAAACTGCAAGAGTAAAGGGAGACTGCATGTTTAGATCTGCAAGCAATACAAGCACTAGTTTTTCTATCCATTATCCAATCTCTCCCTCAATCCTTTCCTACCCTTAAAAAAACCCCCAGCAATTAAATTGAGAAGGGATTCGCAGAAAGAAGAAAAATTGCAATCTTTGTGTCCCATTCTGTCCCCTTTCTGGCTAACTGCCCAACAGGAATGCTATTTATACCATCAGGTTTTTTCAGGAGGTGGATGAAGAACTCTGCTGTATCTCATCTACCCATCCGATAGGCAACTAATCCACCATCAAATAATAATGATTTTCAGACGTGGAGCAGGGTCAGAAGCCAAAGGTGAAAAGCATTAGTCATCCGGCCAATTTGCACACATATAGTCACATGAGTTTGAGCTCTGGAGGGTAAAAGGTAACATCTACCAAAGTGAGCATGAACAATGAAAAATGTGAACTGAGCAGCCTCTGTTTTGACCATCAGCTCTGTCTCCAGTGGTTGTTTGAAGGAAGCTGAGATGTTTGGGTTGACAAGCAAAGGAGACAACATCCACTCCAGCCCACTGTCACCAGCCACGACCATCCCAGCCTCAGAGGAGAAGGCAAAGAGTTAGCCAAGCCCTCTTAGTGTGCTGCAATTACAATACCAATAATTTTTTCAGAGCATGCTAAACCTAAACCCTTCAAGAAACCTATGGACTCTGTCACCTTGGAAATCCCAGCTTCATTTGATCAGTACAGGGAGCCCTTGTGTTATTTATCACACAGAAAAACATTGCTCTGCGGTACCATCAATCCAGTCTGAAATTCACTGTGTTGAAAGAAAAGGAAATCTGCATGCTGAAAAACAAAGGCAAACCAAAAACCTTCTGAAGATAGCTGACACCAGGGAAAGCAAAGATGCGGTTGTTATGTCTCAGGGTAGGAAAAAGGGTTGTCTGTGGTGGTCAGAGGAGGGGAGATATAAACATGCTGGAGAATGGTTCTACGAAATATACTCAAGGTTAGGTTTCAGAGCAAAATGAAACAAAATCAGTTAAGAGGAATGAGGCCTCTATGTACTCCTCCAGAAGTGTTTCAGACTGCCTCCAAACTCTGGTGGGCACCACTACACATCAGAGTTGATATACGTGGGTTTAGATTTTTTTTCACCTTCCAGTAGGAGCAGTGGAAATGGACAGGGCTTTCTATTTCCATTTCAGTACCAAAATTTATCACAAAGCATGTTTTCAACAGCCAGTGAGCTATATAACCCTCTGACCATCTTCACGTTCCCTTTAGCCACGTAGACCTTCTCCACTGGGGCCCATTGATCATACTTCTTCAAATCCAGCTTCAGAGTCTACTCCTAGATTCCCAAAAAGCTAGTGTAAAAGTCTTTCCTCTTAAGCAATAAATTGTGGCAAAAATATCCTGATACGAAAACCAACATATAAACACCTAAGAACTATTCTAATGTCACAACATTTGTCAGAGAGAAGGAAGAGTAACCTTTGTCTCCCTTCATCTACTATACTGCTGGCTCCACTAGCCTCCACAGAAAGACTGAATCCGTGGCTGAAGATGTTTATATCTCTCTTTTTGTCAAAGAGGAGGACACAGCACAAGGCCTCCTAGTTCCTTTCATCAGGCAGCCTGGCTGAAGAGAACTGCCCTTTGGCAGTAAGAATCACAGCAACTCTCCACAGGGTGGCTAGGGTGATGAGTTCAAACCAAGACATCTAAACTGTAGATTTTTAAAGTCTGGGTAGATGAAGCTCAGCCTCTATCTCCCATGAGATATGCTGCCAACTTGCAAAAAATCCCATGATCTCAGGGACAGAGTTCATTTTAGGAAGCCAGCTTCATTGACACCCAAACTACAACCTTCTTGGTACTAGCAGCACTTTATCATCAAACTATCCGGAATTTTAGACCAAATGCTTCATTTTCCTCCTTCAGAAAACAGTGCTTTCTATCACTGGCAAAAAAAACAAAAAAAAAAAAAAAAGGCCCAATGTTTGCAATCAGCTCTTGGACAAAAACTGATCTGACAGAAGTCAGTAGGCATAAGGGTTACTTTGGACATCTTTATCCAACATGTAAAGTACTGTACACCCACCACAGAGCAGACAACTAAAAATTAAGAGTAATTAAAGGAACAAGATAAATCTTGCAGAAAGTTGAAGACTCTCAAAAATTTTGAATACATCCAGAGAAGGTCATTCAGGAGAAAGGGAACTGGTGACCTGTGACTCATCTATACTTGTCTCTTCTCTTGTTGTGACTTACAGTTTGATAATGTAGTGGAATTCTATTTTGCTGAACTTCCCTTGAAGGGATCATTTGACTCACGAGATCAAACCTGACTTCCCCTCTCAAAATAGTCAGTGTTGGGTAGATGTCTTTAGTGTGTTGATTAGAGAACCACCAACTGGACCAGACTGGACGTGATTTCCGTAGATAGGAAAGAATTTGACATCTCTTATGTAAGGTGCTAATTAAAGCCAATGAGAAACTGACTGACACATGACGGTGTTAAAATACCTACAGCAGAACCAAATTGCATCCCTGCAAAATGGGGATGTTGCACTTCTGCATATAACTCATGGGGAGGGGAGAGGATGGAGGGAAGCTCCCTGCTGTGCAGGTCTTCCATCTTTTGCTTCAAATGATCCAAATGGGTACGTTTGGATGGCATGAACTCTGACAAGGGAATTCAGCTGTATATGGACCTCAGCACATTCAACTGCTTGGGCAGGTGATTTCATATGATGAGCATCCTTCTCACATACCACGTCACAGGAGTCACTCGCAAAATGACAGCCAAAAGACTAAGGGCAAATAAGCAAATCTGCCTCCCGAAGACCCATCTATTGCTTATGTAATTATCTACTTTTAAATTATTGAGCTAGCCTCCACAGCTTCATACCGCCCGCCCTCCTAGACAAAAGTCCCTTCACTGGGCCTCTGGATATGTCTGGTCCCTGCCTTTCAGAAGTAATAGGGCCACAAGAAGCCATGCCCTGTGCTAATGCCACATGTACTCTTAGAGGGGAGACACCAGGTTACAGCTTCTGCTTTATTACTGGCCAGAATGGCACACATGCTCCGAGCCACATGTCAAAATATGATTAAGTCGAGACTTTGAAGTGAAGGCACAGGATGTCTCTTCTTTTTCACAGTGGCTGTAAACCAGCTTACAGGAAAAGCAGGACACAAGCTGAGCTCTTTTAAGCCCTGGGCTGACATACTAGCCACAAGGATGTTTTTTTTCCTCTACCGATTACTTCACTTGCTACTTGTGTTGCTGCTGCTCTAGTTAGAGGAGGACAAACAGTACAAAACAGTACCTGGAAACCTTCATCTGAATAAAGCCAACCCAGCCTACTTCTAGGGATTCGTGTGCCCATATTCTTCATTTATCTTCATTTCACACTGTTGTTCATGCCAGATAAGTAGTCTCTGCCAGAAAGCTTTTGGAAAGAGAAAGTGTCATGAGAACCACTGCAATTATAGATCCAAACCCACACCAGCTGGGTCAGCGCAGTCATTTCAAAAACTTTTTGTGGCTAGGACCATGTGTTCACATTCATATACCTCTATTTTCATGCATGTCTGTTTCTTCTACTTTTCTTTGTTAAGCAAAGGCTACTGTTCTCTACAAATCCACAACAGTTTGCTGCCAAACTCTAGATGTTTGCAGCAATGTGATGTCTGCAGCAATGTGATGTCTGCAACAGACTGAAAACAAACTTGCGGTGCAAATGCTGATTTGTGGCAGGGGTGTGTTTTGGAGCAGTGCTCCCTGAACTCTGTGCAGGGAAGCCACAGAAAGCAGTCCTCAGTAAGCTCCTGAAAATTGCACTGAATGGCAACAGATAGAAATGCAGCAGACCAGGTAAAGACAGAAAGGGGGATCCTGGCGAGCTGTAGGAAGAGCTGAGTTTTGCCAGAGTGTTATCATAGGGCTGGCTGTAAGCAGCCACTTAAACATAAGGTTTCACCTGTTCCTTTCTAGGAGACCCAGTTTAAGAATAAGCCCGTGCCCAAAATGTGCCTGTTTGTCTCCACTAACTATACAGGGAGAACGGTATAGTCTAACTTTCAATCTACCATCCAGTTCCTCTCCACATAATCCCACTAACAGCTGCTCCAAGATGGCAGAAAAGGCAACACAAGGGGCAAGAATTGCTGAAAATCCTCACACCTTGTCCATATACAATGACAGCCAAACATCCCTGGCGAGGCACACCTCTTTCTTTATTTTCTCATTTGCCTATGCCTACACATGCCTCACCACGAGGACAGGAGGGTGCAAGAAGAAGTGTGATAGGTGCAGTTTGGAGGCAGTTCACAGCATGAGCAGGGGCCAAATAGGGTCAGCAAGGCACAAGTAAAGGGTGGAGGAAACAGCCTGTGGCTGCTCCAGGGTGAGTCTGTCCCAAAATCCACTCCACATCATCTAAGCAGCGAACAAACCTTGAACTGGTTCTGGTCTGCTGACTTAGAACATCTCCGAGGCGTTCTTCTGGAGCGTGCTCTTGAGTATATCCTGCCTTTCCACGGCATTATGCAGGCTCACTCTGCAAAACCCTCCTGCATTCTATTACAAAATGGAAATTCAGGGACAAAAAAAACCCCAATGCTTTCAAAAGAAGTCAGAGCTTGATTTATGGCTTTAAGTCCAAGCAATGTTAGCTTGGTTGGGAGATCCAGAGTTTTCTGCAAGGAGAAGGTTGTTTTGAAACTTCCTGAACTTTACTGAGCGAGAAGAGGGTATGAAAGAAAGCCTTATTTTATTTTCCTCATGCGCTCTGTGACAATCCCCCAGTGAGACGTTTGCTAGCCAGCAGAAACAGGGATTCGGTCTCTCTGCATCAGTGCAGGATACTAACAGCAGTATGTTACTGTCCAGGCTAGGTCAGGGCAGACTGGGTGGACCTGTCACAGCAAAAGCGATTTGCCAGGCATGCAATGGTTTACGGGTGCAACACCAATACCTTTGCAATAAGCTGTCCAGCCCTGACAGCATGCCAGGGGAGATGCGGCAGTGATGTATGCAGAATGCATGGCTGCACCCAGGCCTTAGCTGTACAGACCTGACAGAGAAACTCCAGGACTAGGGCCCTGGCACGGCGTAAATCTTCTTGGAGGCTGGTTTGCCCGCTCAGGCCAGCCACTGCACCCTCCTGCTATGCAACAGGCTGGACTGAGTGTCCAGAACACCTGAAAAAATACATACCCCTCCTTCCACACATTAAACACTGTGTGTTATTTTTTACATTTTTTCCTATTACTCCTCTACCGGGCACATCTGCCACCTTTGTTCTGCCTCTCCAAAATCTCATGCTGCATGCTTGGAGGAGAAAGGCTGCTGTGCTCAGTCTTGCCACCCCTTTCAGCATGGCTGCCTCTCTTGTACCCTTCTAACCATGAGGAACCCTCCCACATGAAAAGCCTTCCTCCAGGCTTTTCAACTCGGGTGTTGCAGTAGGATGTACCTTGCACATCCTGAGTACATCCCGAGAGACAGCCCTGGCTGCCTCTGTGCAGCATGCTGTCCTCACCTGCACACCTCCCAGCCCACCCCAGCCCTTCTACAGCATCCACTCGGGTTGTCCAGTCATTCTCATAATTCTTGCAGAAACTTTGACTTACGGGACAACAGGCAGAATAAGTCTGTGATTGTCCCCTAATTCCCACAGCCCTCCCTCCCTCCGTCCCTGCCAGGCATAGATGATGTGTGGTGGTTTCACAGCACTACTTTAAAACCTCACGAGTCAAACCCTACTATCCCTTAATATTTGCTCCCAGCATGTAAGTGGTGCCTCATGCTGTTTCCCTCCGTGACCTCAATATCCAATTCCTGTTCCCCTTGGTTGCCTCACTTGCAGGAATAATACCATCTGTGGTGAAGATGATACCCTGTAGCAGCTCCTCAGTATACGTGGTCGTTCTCATTTCTTCCACCAAACCCCCCACAAGGCAGAGCAAGGTGCCATGTGTAACCCACATGTTCAGCTAACACAAAAAGCCGTTAACAGCAGCTCTTTTAAAACCTCAGACTAATCCTATTAGCTCCTAGCAGCAGGTGCGAAGGGGTTGATACACCCAGTCCCATGCCTCCCACAGGTGCAGAGATGCTCGTGGGGTGCTCATACCCTCGCAGGCAAGCACACAAGTGT
This sequence comes from Chroicocephalus ridibundus, assembly GCF_963924245.1. Classification (NCBI taxonomy): domain Eukaryota; kingdom Metazoa; phylum Chordata; class Aves; order Charadriiformes; family Laridae; genus Chroicocephalus; species Chroicocephalus ridibundus. The sequence continues at coordinate 129,601,952 of NC_086284.1, forward strand.
TCTCCCACACGCAGACCTGTTCACACACCCACCCTACGCAGCGCTCGCAGGCAGTTCTGCTGAACGGCGTTTTACTGGGAGAGATAAGCTGCACATATGTTGATATGGTGTAAAGAGAAAGCAGAGATCCAGGTCTCCATCAGAGGTAGGCACATGCTTCTCAGAGCAAGGCTTCAGCACACGGCTGTGATTTTATCTCCCATGCCCATTTGTCCTTAGCATCAATTGCTGATTTGGTGGCATACGGATAGCATGATGCGATCTCTGTTGTCTCTCTCCTTTCCCCTGGGGTTAGGCACTGCTTTTTCTCATTACCTTTTTGCTGAAAAGTGTTTATCACAGCAGATAATCTGAGGGAACGCTCCTTCTTGAAATCATTTGTCTTTTAGCTATGGGAGTAGGAAGTGTCTCACAGTTTCAGTCTCTCTTCTAATTTTAGAGAGTCATTCTTCTTTCTTAACATTACTGTACTTCAGCTCTGGCCATCGAGCTCTAAGTTGTGGTCTGTATTTTTGCATGTGTAGCCAAAAAAAAAACCCCAACAACTCAGACTTGGCATAAAAATTTTGGGTGTAGGAGAGGCAGTAGAGAAGGTCCATTCCTTAAAGTCCATCCTGTTGGACTAAGTCCATCTGCCTTCACATGGTGGGTTTGATGTTGGGTTGGCAGAGTTACAGATGCCCTCGTCCCCCACTATGGCAATAGCTCCACCAGTAGTGTGGTTAGGCAAGCAGAGCTCTGGAGGAGAAGATACTGCTTTCACTCAGATTTTGGTTTTGAACCACCGATGCTTTAGAGCACAGAGCCGGCTACTGCAAATCAAGCGGCATGAAGTGCAGCAACCTTTTCTGTGCTTCGGTTAGAAGTGAGGAAGGAAAACAGTTCTGTTCCGTAGATAATTTTATGGGAGTCACTGTGTAATTCAGAGAAAAAAAAAACAACTTAGTGAGATTATGATTTTTTATCTCTTGGGATTTTTTTCATTGTAAGCTGGTGATGAAAAATTGAAATTTCTTTTGTTTCCCGTGGAATGGAAATTACGATTCAGAATGTTGACATTTTTGATCAAAACAAAGATTTTTGATGATCCCCAAATCAAAGCATTTAGTTTTACAGAAGTAATATGAAATGTTCTATTCTAAATTATCTTAACAAATTAAGCATCCCTCTAACACAAGTGCTTACAGGAATTGCTTCCTGGCCTGGTTACAGCTCCAGTAACACGCTCTGAGACACAGGACTCGCACAGGGTGCTGCCTCAAGTTGGTCAGACAAAACTCACTGCGTTGCCTTATGAGTTTAGAGGTCTTTAGTTGTGCCTAGCACACAGTAGAGGAGGAGGTGTCGGAGAGGCAATCTGTGAAAGGAATGAACCCTAGGAAAACACAGTTCAGAACTAACCTGCATTTTTTCCTGGGAAAAAACCCAGTATTTGCAAGGAACATTTTCACACGGTTTTAAGTATGGATGGCACTGGGGACGGAAGGGGAACAGGAGAAGCATCTCCTGTAGATATACCATTATAGAATTCTGCTGCTGGAATGACACATATAGTTCGTTACCTTTTAAAATCAGTCTCGCTCTATGCCCACACGTGTCAGAGTGGCACATGGCACCTCTTGTGCGGGGATCCACATGCAACAACCTGCTTCTACACACACACACACGGGTCAGAGCTCACATTGTGACAGCTCAAACCCACACCACAGAGAAACCTGCAGGATTCACAGGCTCCTGTTCAAAACTCAAGAGCAAGAGTAACATACCCTGATATCCTACCTATACACATATGGTCTTACATACACCCACGCTAAGGTGCATGCGGGACTTGCAACAGCTTTTCCTATGTTTTCTTGGAATTGTCCTAGGACTAGATGCACTTATTCATTGGTTTAATCCCAAATACACATAGCGTTCAGTCCCAGCACTCGCAAATCCTCCCAGCTCCCTCAGGGGAGTGGGTCTGGCAGCCCTGTCTCCGCCAAGACAGAGGCTGCAGTTTATGCCAACAAGGAGAGAGATCCCGCCAAAACCTTGAGAACAGCCCTGGGCTCATTCACATTTTCTTTCGTGCCTGAGGGGAAAGAAGAAAAAAAAAAAATCCCAGCTGTGAATTTATTGACTCTCCCTTAAGAATCTCTGGAGCAGTAAATTCCACCTTCATGGCGCTGGCTAATTAGGCATTTATTTAACTCTGTTGCTGTGTTTTTTTTAATGACTCTCCGCTGTTGTTTGAAGTTCACTGTCTATTATTTGCAATAAAAACCTCTGTCATATTTTTGCCTCATTATTCCTAACAAATCGTGCATTTCCTGCACCCCCTCTCCTCTCTTTCTCCCCCTCCGCAGCGCTCTCTGCCACCCTCACCTCTCCGACTAGCACTCCCAGAGTTTCAAAGACCAGCTGTTATAATTTTGCCGACGGAGTGCTTTTGAGAAACTTCTGTCACAGGCTCCAGCACAGCAGGGGCTGCTGAATAAAATATCAGCCCTTCAAAAGGGAATTAAGGCAGAGAACAAAAGCAGCAGGGAGAACAAGGAGGGGAGAGGCCGGTCCAGCGCTCCCCTCTCGCCCAGCAGTTTGAAAGAGGGAGCCCTTCAGTGTCACTCGGAGGCAGTGACCTGCAGAGGCACGGGGACAGCTGTGGTGGCCAGTTACTCGAAGATAATTGCCTTTGGTGTGAGAGAGGGAAGAAGTAGCGAAGCACTCTTCTTAGGGAAGAAGTGATGCAGCACTCCCACTTCAGTGGCATCAAGCTCTTGAGCTCAAGTTTCATCTGCTCCCAACTACAACTTGCAGGATCTGACTCCACTCTCTGACTTCCTTACAATTCCCCAAGCTTCACTACGGAACCATTTCTTCCAGTCCAAGAAACGGCTTTAAAAATTGTTAATATTTTTCCCCAGGTAGAACATGAATTTTCCCAAACCAAGTAAAAAAAGGGAAGTGGATTGATGCGCTTGGTTTCCACAGATGATATCCAGATCAGCAAACACCACTACTACTTTTGAGAAGGTCAAGAAGGAGATTTGGGCAATTACAGGCCCAACAGCCTTATCTTGATTCCTGGGAAGGTGATGGAACAAATGCTTCTGGAAACCATTTCCAAACATATTAAGGATAAAAAGAGTTAGCATGGATTTATGAAGTAGAAATCATGCCTGACCAACCTGATAGCCTTCTACAGTGAAATGGCTAGTTTAGAAAATGAAGGACAGGCAATGGATATAGTTTATCTTGACTTTAGCAAGGCTTTCAAAACTGTCTTCCATTACACTCTCAGTGGCAAACTGAGAGACTAGATAAGTGGAAAGTGAGGCTGAAATCTGACTGAAGTGCTGGGCTTAAAGGGTTGTGATCAGTGGCACAAGGCCTAACTAGAGGTTGGTCACTAGTGGTGTACCCCAGGCAATCCAATACCATTTAATATCTTCTTTAATGACCTGGACAATGAGACAGAGCGCACTCTCAGCAAATTTGCAGAGGATACAAAACTGTGAGGAGTGGCTGACGCACCATAAATTTGTGCTGCCATCCAGAGGGATTTTGCCAGGCTAAAGAACTGATACGATGGGAATATCAAGAAGTTCATCAAAGGGAAACACAGAGTCCTGCACCCAGGGGAGGAATAACCTCATGCACCAGTACATGCTGGGGTTCGACTGTTTGGAAAGCAGCTGTGCAGAAGGGGCTCTCAGAGTCCTGTTGAACAACAAGCTGATGACGAGCCGGGAATGTGCCCTTGTGACAAAGGCAGTCAGCAGCCTCCTGTAAAGAAAAGCATTGACAGCAGATCAAGAGAGGTGATCCTTGTCCTCTACCCAGCACTGGAAATAGAATATTTGGGGTGCTGTGCCCTGATCTGGGCTCCCCAGTGCAATAAAGACATGGACATACTGGAGTGAGTCCAGCAATGGGCAACTAAGATGAGTAAGAACTTTAAGCATCTGATATATGAGAGGCTGACAGAGTTGGGATTGTCTAGCCTCAAGAAGAGAAGGCCGAGGGTGAATCTCATCAATATAAATACCTGCTAGCAGGCAGTACAGAAGACAGTCAGACTCTAGTTAGTGGTATCCAGTGAAAGAGCAACAGGCAACAGGTGCAAATTGAAATATGGGAAATTCCCTTTAACCATAAGAGAAAACAAAACTTTTTTCACAGTGAGGGTCGTCAAACAGCGGAACAAGTTGCCCAGAGAGGCTGTGGAGACTCTAGCCTGGCAGCTATTAAAAACCCATCTGGACACAGCCTTGATCTACAGGCTATACTTGACCTTGCGTTCAGCAGGGGAGTTTGGCTAGACAATATCCCTCCAGTCTGAATAATTCTGTGACTGGAGATTCTCTGAATACTGACCACACTTCAGACAGATTTCAGAACAGTCTGATGAGAACTAGGAATCCACAATTTTTCATTTAGCCTAAAAATGAGATGTCTCAACAAATTCAGAATGATTCCAAGTTGAAGAAATCATCAAAACTCACCCCTTTAACCACAGCTTCTCCTTGAAGATTTTGTAACAGAAAAGTGACTCAGCTTGCTCTGCTTATGCTCTGCCATCATGCAGCATTTTTATCTGGAAGAAGAAATATTGGCTCACTTGGAACCCTAGGCCAGTGCAGGAGTTTACACATTTGCTGCTCCTCTTTTTCAGGCACATTACAAAAGCCCCACACCACAGGATGCCTTCTCTCTCACCAATGAGACCAGTTGGCAAGCTAAGACATCTCACCATCCTGCAGTTTTCTTCCACCCGTTGTGAAATTTTAACTTACTTGTTATTAAGATGCTTGAATCAGGCCCGTGCTTTCCAGATCCCCAAATATCTAGACAATTAGTGCAAATCCTTTTTTCGTTGCTTAGCCAAGCTGCACAAATTTAAATCTGTCCTTGTAAATAAGGTGACTCCAACCCTTGATCGTGTTCTTGCTTTGCACTCTGTTCAACCTGCCAGATATTCTGGAATTCAGGTGTCCAAACTGCAATGTTGCATTTTAAAAGTGCTTGCACTAGAGCTATGTAAAGAAGATGTTCCACCCACCTCCGTTCCATGACACTTTCACACATGAAGTCCTGCACTTGGGCCACAACAACCCCATGCATTGCTACAGGCTTGGGGAAGTGTGGCTGGAGAGCTGCCTGGCAGAAAAGGACCTGGGGGTTCTAATTGACAAGCAGCTGAACATGAGCCAGCAGTCTGCCCAGGTGGCCAAGAGGACCAATGGCATCCTGGCTTGTATTAGAAATAGTGTGACCAGCAGAAGGAGGGAGGTGATTGTCCTCGTGTACTCAGCACTGGTGAGGCCACACCTTGAGTACTGTGTCCAGTTCTGGGCACCTCAATAGGAGAGAGATATCGAGGTGCTGGAGCGAGTGCAGAGGAGGGCAACGAAGCTGGTGAAGGGCCTGGAGAATAAATCTTATGAGGAGCGATTGAAGGAGCTGGGACTGTTTAGTTTGAGGAAGAGGAGGCTGAGGGGAGACCTCTTCACTCTCTACAACTACTTGAAAGGACATTGTAGAGAGGTTGGTGCGGGTCTCTTCTGACAGGTCATTAGCAATAGAACAAGAGGGAATGGGTTCAAGCTGCAGCAGGGTAGGTTTAGGCTGGACATTAGGAAAAAATTCTTCACAGAAAGAGTGGTCAGACACTGGAATAGGCTGCCCAGGGAGGTGGTGGAGTCACCATCCCTGAATGTGTTTAATTCTCGTTTTGATGTGGTGTTAAGGGATATAGTGTAAGGGAGAACTTTGTAGAGTGGAGTTGGTGGTTGGACTTAATGATCCCAAGGGTCTTTTCCAACCTAAATGATTCTATGAAGTCCCAAATATACATATATATGTACATATGTATACATGTGTATACATATGTACATGCTACATACACTTATGCATGCATATATCTATATTCCTTCTACCTTTGAAAAGAAGTGATTTGGAGCAGAATATTTTGGATCTTGTGTCCAGTTCACCCAAGCGTACTAGTTAAAAATCACTTTCAAATTTCACCCCATCTCACTTCAATATATTAAAGGCAGAATAATTTACTTGGAAAGAACATTTTACTTGGAATTTTCTCAGAACTTTAAAACCAAAACAAATCATTTCACTCAGAACCAAAGAATATGATCCTCCCTCCCCCCAAAAAAAAGCCCTGAAGTTTTCATCAGCTTCTCTCAAAAGACCAACATTTTTTAAAAAGAAGAAAATCACAGACTTTTTGCAGAGCTAGCTCTGTATTCAGCCTTAATCAATTACAATGGCTTGTATTTACCAATTAAATGTCATCTTGCTAGTTTCCATTTTCTCTAATGATCTGGCTCCTCATTAGTGAGTTTATACTAACTTTCCCACCACATTCAGTGCTCCGGAATTGTTATTTGCAGTACTATGCCCAGTTTGGTGACATCCTGCCTGAAGGCAGATGCACATCAGTTACAACTATTCCAGTGGAGAACAGGCATGACTGGAGGTCTACAAAATATAACTATGAATGAAGGCTGTCCTGGTTTAGCCTCAGATAGCAACAAAGAATCATGTGCCGCTCGCTCAGGCTTTCCCAATAAGAGAAGAATCAGAAGAAAAAGGCAAAACTCTTGGGTTGAGACAAAGGCAGTTTAACAGAACAGCAAAGGGAACAAGAAAACAACAGTAACACAGATAGAGGAATACACAAACCCGATTACGGAACCGCTGCTCACCCACCAGACCTGGGACGCCCTGACCTGATCCAAGCAGCGACTTCCTGCCCCCTCCCCTGGCAGCTCAGGGTGGGCATGGCTCACATGGCATGGAATACCTGTGTCCTGGGGAGAATTAACCCAATCCCCGCCAGAACCAGGACAAAGATCAAGGGTTGGGCTCGTTCAGCAAAAGAGAAGGCACAGGGGCAAGATGACATGTAAAACTTCATTGAAAAGTTGAATTATTAAATCTTCTGTATGTCTGTGGTAGACCGAGCAAAAACCTCCAGGATATAATTGCAGTAAAAGAGATTTGATTTAAACATTAGGAAAAGCTGTGTTTCTGGAAGGGTAGATGGAGACTGAAGCTGCTTAGCTAGAGATGGCACTGAGGATATAAATCTGCACAGCATAGTGTTGGCTCAGCCTTTGGGAATGCTGGGGTAGCAAATGAAGTTGCAACATCAGGGGCACAATATGAGACATAGAGGAGACAGTGTCTGTTTCAAAACTGAAACTGATTTTACTCACACTGTCTTTGCTACCTGTTCACAAAGCACACGAGTAGAAGTGGTCTGTCCAGCGTTCAGGCACCAAGACATGAGTTAGTTTGTCCGCTTACCTTCCTGCCACCTTCTTTTCATAACTTGAAGGCTTTCCTTTTTGTCTTCACTTGACCTAGGTGTCCTGGGAAATTGGAAGTAGATGGGCTGGGATATGAATGACCTGCTACTCCAGGTGCCAATACCACATGCCGCTCTTATAGCCCACCTTCTCCTGGTCGTTCTGTTCCTTCCACATCCAGACCTTCCCATTACTTCTTCATTCATACCAGTTTTGGCATATCTGTTGGTTTATTAGTTCTCTTCTGTCCTTTTCAGTTGTGATACCTTTTGTGCACCTTTATTTTAGGTCCATCCATTCTAACATAAATGCACATTATTAACCTTCCTCTTTCCAGCCTCCCCTGGTTCCCTCAAAACGGTTAAGGCTGTCCACAGTGAGGCCACGCAAGGCAAGTGTCATTGTCAGGGACAGACTGAGAATTTCCCAGAAAGCAGCGGGGAAAGAGAGCAAAGTACCAATCTAAGAGTTTCTCTCCTAATATTAATAATTTGCAACATATCAGGGCCCAAAGGCATTTTCAGACTGTTGCTTCTGGTTTAATGACACCAGAGCTGTAGAGCTACACAGAGTGTTTGCCTTCAAAGCCACAGCAAATCTGTGAATACCAAACTATGAGGGATGCCACTCTCGCATGAGCAGCTGCATGGGTGTGTGGTGAATTGAGGCGTGAATTCTTGCTCCTGGACAAAGCAGACAGGATGGACACAGAGCAGCATTAGCACATATGATTCTGTGGCTAGATTTACCAACCTGCTCTCTATAAAGAGATGCGTTAAAAGGTTGGGAGGTCCAGCTGATTTGGGCAAATAAACCGGAAGCTGCATTTCTGCAGAGATAAGACTAGCACTAGGGGACTTATAAACATCAAGGCAATCCACACCACAGTGAACAGATCCTTTTGTTGCAGAGCTTTAACACCCTGATGGGAAAGGCAGAGTGGGAAGGCCATATATTACCTCTGCCTATAGTCTAACAGTACTTTCCAGCTTGATCCTGGTATACACCAGGAGCCCTGGTATAACCTGTTCCTGGGGGAAATCTGAAGGTGACTTTGAGAACTAAGCTTATTACCAGTGGGGCCCAATTCACCACGTGAGGATCTGTGCCACCCCATGAGTGAATACATACGCAGTGCCCACGAATGGGAAGAGGCTCAAAATTGCCACTCTAATGACTACACTTAAATTGCCGATCAGGTTCGGATTCAGGAAGCTAAAACTTCAATTCCAAAACATAGCCTGAGGCCGCAGCATGTCTGAAGCACAGGTTTGACAGAAGAGACTTCTCATAATGCTTCACTGACTAATGGGATTAAAGGGTTTTCATTAAATCAGTTGTAGTTATAAGGCTTTCACCTTATTGCACTTGCATCTTAAAAAGGTAAGTGTTACTGTACAATTTGATACATTTGACTGGGAAAAGATTAGCAGCCAGTTTGAAGTTTTCCATTCAAAGTAATCCAGTATCAAAAGCCTCACTTGAACCCCAAGAGTTTGTGAGTGAGTCTGTTTTGAATTTTGGTATTTGGACAGGGACAGAGATCTTCCTTTCTGGCTTCTGATGAGTCGAAGTGCTTTTCAAATGAAAGCAGCCCATATTTAAAGTTCTTACAGGTCCCTCTATGAAAACATTTGATTTAGGTTTGTAATTATCCCAAATTACACAAATAGTGATAATTTAGAGTTTCAAGGCATATGAGGTCACATGCAGGAATCTGGTAACAAAAGTAGGTAGAAGGCAGCTGATGCAAAATGCTCACTGATCAGTCAAATGCTGGATTTCCTCCATTTCTGTTATACTACACTTTCCACTATGTCTGAGAGATCGTCTACTGCCTGTTGGTAGGCTACCACTGGCAAAAATTCTGGAATTTCACAATGGATTTGTTGATCAAATTCTAAGACAGACACTGAGTGTAAGGAAAAAGTACCTTGACTAGTGGCTAACACAGAGGAGGAATCAGAGGATGCAAGCCCAGACCTCAGAGCTGTCAGTCACTCGATCCCACCTCAAATCTGTACCTTCATTTCTCCATTGCGCCAGAAGGGGGTGAATGAGCTATGCATATTAATAAAAAAGCCTCAGCGTTTTGAGGTACCTCATTAGGCAAAGGTAACAGGAGAGGGGAGGCAGTTTGTTAACATACACATGCACATTTCCCCCTGTATCTACATAGCATGAAGTTAACGCCTGCAATGGGAAAGACGTTCAGCGTGACAGCTGCAGCCCGACTACGCGTCTCACCCAGGTTGTTACTGAGCTACTAGCATTAACAGCATATGATACCTTTTTCACCGTAGTCTCTGCCTACTGAAGCATTTGCGAGACACATTAGAATGCAGCAAGATGTACATGGAGAAGGCTTAATGTTATATTAGAAAGCGCCAAGATCTCCTCAGGCAGTCATACCAGCAGCTGTATATTATCACTATACATTTAAGGAAAAACAGTAAGTACCTTTTGTCACAGTCTCCCATGGTCACAGCATTAGCTGTAGCTGCTAGTCAGAAACTACCCAGACTATAATCTAGCAGCAGTTTTAACCCTACCAACATCCTTCTTTACCCCACCCTTGGGCAGCTACAGTCCAGATTTTCTGGACACCTAGGTAGTAGGGCAATAGTCTTAAGCCACTGAGGAAGAGCACAAGTTTGAAAGTGTCAGCAGATGTTTTATTGAGCATCTTGAGCAAATTCCACAGTACATGGCTGTTACAATTAGCAGCACGGTATTAAAACAGAATATGGAAGTACTTAAAAAAACCCCAAACAAACAAACAACTTGCTATGCACTACAAGAGTACCTCACGCTAGGATTCTGAGTTGGTGATCCAGTTCAGCTGCTCCACTCCCTGCTCAGGGTGGCAGGAAGCTCCCTGTGAACTGTTCTGCTCCTGGTGATTGCAGTATGAAGGACCCCCATACCACAGGTCCCTTGCCACAACATTAGTTGGCGATTAGCTCAAGAAAAGCCACAGTCACTATTTGACGCTGCAGATAAGAGTCATCCATGATACTCAAGAAAAATCATTTTACAAAGGAGAAGGCTGCTGCCTCTGTGTCCTGCAGAATTTTTTTGTCACCTCAGCAAGACCCTCTCCCTCTCTTCACAGGGAAGAAGGTTGCCCACACTGTCTCCATATTCACTGTAACAAGGGTGTGTAACTGCTACAAGAGAGCTGTATGCGACAGTATGTGGTGCTCCCAAAGCTCACATAACTGTGGGGAAAAACAATATTAGCAGCCTCTACTGCCTGGGCCATGCCTTTTCTTCTAACCAAGACATTTCTGAAGCATTACTCCAAACTCTTCAGTTCAGCCACTCAATATTTTCATTGAACTACTGTGGCCTTTTGGCTACTGCCCAGTTTCTCTGGGAAAGCAGCCTTTGTCGAGGCACAGAGTGAAAGAGTGAGCAAATTACTAAAGGAAAGAGGAAAAGGAGGAAAAGAATCTTGAGATTCTTCTGCACATACAACCACTCCTTTTAGAAAGGTAACGGAAAACAAGCCATTGACTACAGAGGTGAGAGGGAAGGAAAGCATATTTCAGTGAAGAGATTTATTAGGGCTTGTCTTGTCCTTAACTGCAGCTGTACAGAGGATTGACATATCCTGTAAGCTACCTTTGATAAAGTCCCTATCCTTGCTGCAGCAATGCAAGGAAGGCCATTTCATCTGCAGTGCATTTACAACTGTAGTTTACAGGATTTTCTACTTTCATATCCAAGCCTGAGTTGCTAGCTGTCTCTCAGGTCAGTGTTTTACTAGCTTGTAGTCTGTCAGCTAGTGCCTGCAGTATCCGTTTCCTAACAACTCTTCCAAGATAAAAACCAGAATAACAGAGCAGGGTATAGTTCAGAAAGCAGATGTCTCTTGAACCCTGACCCTGAATGGGAGGCTTCCAGGTAAGTTTGAGTTACA